>NC_058085.1:273894795-274245090 GCF_014858855.1 Bufo gargarizans | reverse complement strand
GGGGGGAGCAGAGCGCGAGAGAAAAGGACGTTGCCATCTGCGTCAACATTATGACTTCAGCATTAGAAACTTGAATAGCTAAAAATACTTGTCCTGAGTCTTTCTATTAATATGTATTGCTCCCAGGCATACACTTCACATGCTTTTTATCTGCAGTGATATGGCGGAGATGAATAACAAGGAGGTCAATCATTATGGTCTATTCTGTGCTATGTTCTAAATAACATTTGTGACCACAGACGTACATCAACCTTTTTATTTCCCAAACTCGAGAGAACGACTGCATGAGTCAGGAAGTTTCTAATACATTTTTAAAAGACCATTTAACCTAAAACATTAGATTCTCCCTTTCTTCCCCTGGTTGAGAAAACATGCTCCATGAGGGCATCAGGACCCCCTTTCTGAAGCGTGATAGGAAACTTGTCGGTGCAGAGTTTGTACACAGACAGGAGTCTATTCGCACTGTTTTCCCGCAAAACTATTGATTCAAATGAGGACCTATGGTCCGTGAGGAACATCAGCCACTGAATTTAAAGGGGTAGTCCAGTAATTTCAAGTTTTCCACTGTCCACAGGACAGGAGAGTGTGGCAGGTCAGACAAGCATTCATCTCTAAGGGACTGCAAGAGAAGGTCAGTACAAGTGCTCAGCTATTTCCGACATGCATGACCTGCTGCTCTGTTCATTGTGGGGGTCCTTATGAGGTATGGGGTCCCCATTCTGGTGATCAGTGGAGTCCGAGCAGTAGGGCTCCCACCAATCTAACAGCTAGCCCCTATCCTATGGATAAGGAATAACTTAAAATTAACAGAATACCCTTTTTTTAGCCAAATACAGAAGTAGATCCAGCAGGAAGGAGAAGTATAAAGTAACTTTATATTTCCCATTCCTCTTGAATCCACTTCTGGCTTTGCCTGAAAAACCTGCAAGAAAATCTGCCTTAAAACGTCATCCAAAGAACTCTGCATGAACTTACCCTTACAGTGCTCCTGGTCTCATTAAGGACTATACCTATAATGATTGAGCTCCGCAAATTACTACAGGAGTGCATATAAAACGACGGTCCATAGACCATGAGAGGCTTTACTAGGCAATGAACAGGGCATCTCCAATGAAGTATAACTGCAACATACATGCAATAAAAATATTGTTCAGTTTGGTCAATCTGGTTTATCCTTCTGGTCCACTTCCTCCTGCATTCAGGGGTGGACTAACATGCTCAACAAATTCCCTGCTCCCTCTTCTTCCTATCAGTGGTGGGGTAGTCATCTCATAGAGAAGCAGGAGAAGCTGCCCTCACACCTCTCATTTTATTATCCCTACTTCATACAAAATATATAACTATATGTCTCTCTAGACTGGAGAAGAAAATAGGCAGAATTACATATCGCATGTACTGTATCTCTGGGACTATTTTCTATGCAGGAAAGGTAGGGGTTAAACGGGTTGACCAGCTGCTAATATTGATGATGACCTATCGTCAGGATAGTTCATCAATATCTGATATCTGACCAGCGGGAGTCTGACTCCCGACACCCCCGAAGATCAGCAGTTTGTTCATTATGCTGCACTTTGTCTCGGAAGTGGAGTAATACAAGTACCTGCTCCAATCAAGTGAACGGAGCGAGCACTTGTAATTACACTTCACCACTGCTCCACGGGAGACAATGTGTAGTGTAAAGACCAGGAGGCATGCAAGCCTAGTTGTCAAACAGCTGATCGGTGGGGAGAGACACCTCTGGCTGAGAGACCAAAGGGATTGGGCGTTCAAATATCCCAACTGTCGGGGAAGAGACGGAGGCCACAATGTACAATGGACTGTCGGCCAAAAACGGTAGGTTTGGCCGACAATAGCCTAACACGTATGGGAGCCTTTAGTGCTACGTTTACATTAAAAAGCGTCAAGTGATAGAAACAAAGGGCCACGCTGATAATGATCATAACAGATTGGGAAAGTTTCAGCAAAAGCATGTCATTATACAAATCATTTCCATGTATCAGCCTAAGGTTGGACCATGATGACAATGACAGGGACAAGACAAATGAACATGTTTTATGCAGTAAAAATAATTACCAAAAATACCTAAAGTGCTAAGAACAAAACATTTCTGAAATTATATAGGAATTAGAGAATAACCTTGAAAGATCTTCAATCAAGCCAAGATGCAAGAGATTGAAACTACGAATTTGCACAGAAAATCCATACACAATGAAACAATTACAAAAAATTGTATTGTGATAGTGTATTGTGCAATGCTTGCTTTTGTCATTTTTTATGTTTTTATTTGGCTTTCAAAAGAGAAGAAACTTTGTCAAACTTTTGCCATTGTCGTTTCAAATGTAGAAACATTACAGTACAAAAGAAATTAAAGGGGTTTTCCGGGATTTTAATATTGATGACCTATCCTCAGGATCAGATCGGCGGGGGGTCCAATATTAAAGGGGTTCTGCAGTTTTTTTAAACTGATGATCTATCCTCTGGATAGATCATCAGCATCTGAACGTCAGGGATCCGACACCTGGGACCCCTGTCGATCAGCTGTTTAAGAAGGCAGCGACGCTGGCAGCAGTGCCGCAGCCTTCTCACTGTTTACCGCAGGCCCAGTGACGTCACGACTAGTATCAACTGGCCTGGGCGGGGCTAAGCTCCATTCAAGTGAACAGAGCTTAGCCCCGCCCAGGCCATTGATACTAGTCGTGACGTCACTGAGCCTGTGGTAAACAGTGAGAAGGCCGCGGTGCTGCTGCCTTCTCAAACAGCTGATCGGTCGGGGTCCCAGGTGTCGGATCAGATGCTGATGATCTATCCAGAGGATAGATCATCAGTTTAAAAAAACGTCAGAACCCCTTTAAAATCCCAGAAAAAGATATGACTCTTATGTTAATTTGCATAAAAGTCAGGAAGTACAAAAATACAAACTGTAATACCTATTGAATTCGTCTGCAAATTAAATTAAAATTGTCATTTATATGTTTAGGGTAACACAATGGTTCCCTTTAAGGTTTCCATACATATTAGTGTATTGTCAGCCGAAACGGCAGATTCATCACAGTCTAACTTGTACAGATGATGTCGGGGGAGAGTAGGATTGTCCGAAGTCAATATTCTCGCCCGATCCTTTTGTTCTCCTGGGGGATAAGCTGCCAGCAGAAGTGTCACAAATTCAGCAGAACCAACAGTGTTTGTGTATGGGAAAGATGGGAGGGAGTTGAGAGAGACAGCTGTCGGCTCAACGATCATTTGGACGACTGCTACTGAATGTGTAAGGGGGCCTTTATGAGACATCCATTGGTCATTGGACACCCCAGTGGAAAACATATTTTATTTTCTCCATATCTTCTTTATATGTCTGATCTTCTTTCCTTTACCCCTATTATCAGCCCCTCTCGGCTTGCGCTGCCGTGCTGCCGCCGGACCTCCACCCCCGCCCCATTATAGTCAATAGGGATGGAGCGGCAGTCCGGGGACACACATGAACTACTGGAAGGACGGATCCGACAGGCTATTTACCTGCCAGACTCCCCTGCCGCTAGTGTGAAACTAGCCTAAGAGTGACTGAACTGAAGACATCCTGATGCATACTGAACGGATTGCTCTCCATTTAGAATGCATTAGGATAAAACTGATCAGTTTTTTTCTGGTATTGAGCCTCTGTGACGAAACTCAATACCGGAAAACTTTAACGCTAGTGTGAAAGTACCCTAACACTATTTATTATTATATGGGGTGTTTGTTATATTTGTTGGGAAGGGATCAAGGGAGCTTGGTGGTGGAAGGCTTTGGGTAATTGCCCTTTTGGTAATTGACATTTGGCTATACATAAAAATCTGTTTTACCTATAAAATCAGGAGACAAAAGATATCTACACTGTCGTAAGGTTTTTATGAGTTGACTAGCAGAAGGACCCGGCTTCGCATGGGTATATTTAATCTATTTAATTTAATGTTTGTGTATGTCATTAAAAGATAGACAGTATCCACTATAACAGTGACATCTACAGTACCCCGCCCCTTTAACAATGACCTCCACAGCGGCCGCCCCCCTTAACAGTAACATCCACAGCGCCCTCCCCTTTAACAGTGACCTCCACAGCAGACGCCCTTTATTAGTGACCTTCACAGTACCCCGTCTTGTTAACAGTGATTTCCACAATAACCGCCCCCTTAACAGTGACCTCTACAGAGCTCTGTTCCCTTAAAATAGGACCCCCACAACACCCGCCCCTTAACAGTGACCTCTACAGCACCCCACCCCTTAACAATGACCTCCATAGCAGAACGTCCCCTTAACTGTGACCTCCACAGTTCCCTGCCTCCTTAACAGAGACCTCCACAGTGCCCGCCCCTTTAACAGTGACCTCCACAGCATTCCGCCCCCTTATCAGTGACCTCCACAGCAGCCCACCACTTTAACAGTGACTTTGACAGCATCCCGCCCCCTTAACAGTGACCTCCACAGCAGCCTGCCCCTTTAACAGTGACCTCCACAGCGGCCGCCCCTTCATTAGTGACCTCCACAGTGACCCATCTCCTTAACAGTGATTTCCACAACACCCCGTCCCCTTAATAGTGGCCTCTACAGCAATCTGCCCTTTAACACTGACCTACATAGCGGACTGTCTCCTTACTGTGACCTCCACAGCAGCCTGCCCCTAGGGTGGCCAGAGGTCCGGACTGTCCGTCTTTCAGACTGGGATGTTCTTTTGAACAGCTCACTCTCAGACAGCAGCACTGTGCTGTCGAAGCATGAGCTGCAGGGAAAAAGTCAACCTCCCTCTAACCCCTACAGCTGACAGATTTTTGCCTTCATTCTTTCAATCCCCTTCGGGTGCGGAGTGGGAGGGGCATGGCTTAGCGGGACCTGGGGGCGGGGTTTTTAAGTCCGTCTTTTGAGGGTGGCCTGAATTGCCACCCTACCTGCCCCTGAACTGTGACCTCCACAGCACTCCGCTCTCTTAACAGTGTCATCCACAGAGCCCTGTCCCTTTAAAGTGGAGTGGGTTGTTATAGAAACCTGGTGTAAAATTGTGTGTATGTGGAGACTAAGGACCTGTGAACTTCTATTGGCTGATAAGGGACATGTGACCGTGTGTATGGCAGTTGGGATATGAAGAGAAAGACCTGCAGGCTTCTATTGGCTAATGTAGGTCATGTGATGTGCCATATTTGCATTTTTTGGGAATATCTCAGGAACACTATTTGCTAGAGAGCTGTGACCCCCACAAGATTTCTTTCCAGGTAGCAAGGGATATGTATACCAAGTTTGTTGAAATCGATAGTTGCGTTTTTGAGTGATCGCGGAACATGCATACATACGTATATACGTCCTTCTTTATATATTGTGGGGATTCGCTCTGGTAGTTAGGACTAGCAGATGCAGTATAGAGGCAAAGTACACAGTTCTTGACTCAAACAGCGGTGTTTATTCACACATTGGTGTAGAACAAAATGCAGATAAGGTGTATCACAAATCGCAAGTGGCTTAGTGTTTGTTCACACACAAGGAAAGTCCATAAACAATAAAAGTCACCTTTTCTCCTGGGTGTTAATTCACACCCTTTTAGCAGTTCAGCCTCATCAAGTCCATAGGCGGCCTGTTTGTCTTTAGAGGGGCCTGAGTCCTCCAGCCCGGCTCAAACCTCAAATCCCAGCACAGCCCTCAGTTCACAGCACACAGACTCCTGAGCTCCACTGTCAGAGGGAGGTAAATCCACCACACCTGGCAGTGCTGGCTGGTTTTTATGCCTGGCAAAACCCAGCCTGGAACATGGGGAGTAGTCACCCACCCAGCACTTTGACTACTCCCAGTAAGAGCCGCCCCGGATCAGCTATGACAGCCATGCTAAATCTCAAGGTCTCAATTAGCAATAGCTGCTTCTGACACCTGATATACCGGTTCTTACTTCACCGAAGCCAGGAACCACAGTGACACATACCTTCCATCCACGATGATTCCAGGTACCTTCTTACAATATTTAGATAAAAAATACCAAATGTCAAACAGAGGAAGGAAAACATTCCCTGCATGCTGTTTTATGCAGCTGCCAATGCAGATGTACAAGTGTTACGGAGAACCTTTGGGCCCATTCTGTACTACATCACATAAGGTTTTTACTTCAGGTATGATCAAGCACATATGTCAATGGGTTGCCACAGGATAGACATTGTAAACCACACCCTGCCGGGCAGATTTCTGGTGAGCCAAGCTGACAAGTGGGTCACTCGCCATAGTTGTGTAAGGGGAAGGGGGGCCTACTGTCGCTCACCCCTCTGCAAAGGTGTCTGTTGTGTCCAGTTACTGTCTGCCTGTCACTGCATTCCCCACTTGATGTGGTGGGCTGGAGAAGCAAAGTCCCATATGGAGGCACGGCATGGCTAGCTTCTGTGCTGGTAGATGACTTTGGCTCTCCAGTATAAAGGAAGGAGGAAGCCTCCATCTACACATCCTTCTCCACGGCCGCTTCACGCGTCACGCTCTGGTTCTGCAGTGCTGATGTTATCTTTCTGACTGTGGTGGTGACCATGGGTAGATTGGCCATACACCATACAGGTAAATTCCCCGGTGGGACGATGCCCAAGGGGCCGCCAAGCCTTCTTTATGGCCTTCAGCCAGGAACACAATGATCTGATGCTCTTGGCATTAATAAATGCATCTGGTCGACAACCAAAAAAGTGCTCTCCTGAATGCTACTGTATTGCAATTATCAGGACAGTGATACAGTTGAATACTGTGGCCACTGCATCTCCCTGTTGCCCAGATTAAAACATCTGGTGACGGGGGGGATCAGCCGATAGAAGGCCGCGACAGTGACCAGCATCCCTAGCATCACCCGCGATGCTAGGGAGGCTGGGATAACCCCTTTAAGTTACCAGTCCGCCACTTGTGGTGACGTTCCATGCACACCAGGTTATTATGCAGCCTTAGGTCTTATGCACACGACCGTATGTATTTTGCGGTCTGCAAAAAATACGGATGAAGTCTGTGTGTATTCCGTATTTTGCAGAACGGAACAGCTGGCCCCTAATAGAACAGTCCTATCCTTGTCCGTAATGCGGACAATAATAGGACATGTTATAGTCTTTTTTGCGGACCCATTGAAATGAATGTCCGAAAAAAATACGGAACAGACCAGAAAAGAAAATATGTTCGTGTGTATGAGCCCTTAGAATGTGACTGCTGAGGTCACTAAACGACCGCTGCAGTGACTTTGTGTGCATGGAACGTCTTCGCTGCAGCCAGGAAAACAAATACAGGTGGGAGTACCAGAGAGCGACACTGGAGAAGAGTTTATTAATATTTTATGCAATACACAATACCTTAAAGGGAATGTGTCATCAAAAAATGACCTATTGTGTAAATCAAGTTTTTATGTTAAATATTTTTTAAAACAATTTTTCATGATATTTTTAATTTTCCCTGTCACTATCTGTATTTAAACAAAAAAAATAAAAAAATCCTGCAGATTTCACACTGGCTACGAAGCCTAATAATAGGCGCTACTTCTTAGTCTGTACAGATCACTTTACTGCAGTTGTCTGCTTTATATATATATATATATATATATATATATATGTATACACACACACACACACACACAGTGCTGCCCATAATTATTCATACCCCTGGCAAATTTTGACTTAAAGTTGCTTTTATTCAACCAGCAAGTAAATTTTTTGACGGGAAATAACATTGGTGTCTCCCAAAAGATAGTAAGACTATGTACAAGAGGAATTATTGTGGGAAAAAAAAAAAAACATTTCTCAGCTTTTATTTACAATTGAGTAAAAAGTGTCCAGTGCAAAATTATTCATACCCTTCTCAATAATCAATAGAAAAGCCTTTATTGGCTATTGCAGCAATCAAACGCTTCCTATAATTGCAGACCAGCTTTTTGCATGTCTCCACATGTATTTTTGCCCATTCATCTTTAGCAATGAGCTCCAAATCTTTCAGGTTGGAGGGTCTTCTTGCCATCACCCTGATCTTTAGCTCCCTCCACAGATTCTCAATTGGATTCAAGTCTGGACTCTGGCTCGGCCATTTCAAAAACGTTAATGTTGTTGTCTGCTAACCATTTTGCTGTGTGTTTTGGGTCATTGTCATGCTGAAATGTCCACTGGTGCCCAAGGCCAAGTTTCTCTGCAGACTGCCTGATGTTGTCATTGAGAATCCTCATGTATTTCTCTTTTTTTATGGTGCCGTTTACTGTGATTAGGTTCCCTGTTCCATTGGCTGAAAAACACCCCCAAAGCATTAGGTTCCCACCACCCTGTTTGACAGTGGGGATGGTGTTCTTTGGGTTAAAGGCTTCTCCTTTTTTACGCCAAATGAAGGAAACATCATTGTGACCAAACAATTCAATTTTTTTTTCATCTGACCATAACACAGAAGACCAGAAGTCTTTTTTGTCCAGATGAGATTTGCAAAGGCCAAGCAAGATTTTGTGTGCCTTATCTGGAGAAGTGGCGTCCTCCTTGGTCTGCAGTGTGCAGTGTCCGTTGGATTGTCTGCCTTGAGACATTGCCACCAGCAGAGCCCAGATTCACCAGGATGGCCTTGGTGGTGATCCTTGGATTCTTTTTTACCTCTCTAACTATCCTCCTGGACAGCACAGGTGTCACTTTTGGCTTCCGACCACGTCCTCTGAGATTTTCCAACAGTGCGGAACATTTCGTATTTTTTGCTCAAATGTAAATAAAAGCTGAGAAATGTTTTTTTCCACAATAATATCTCTTGTACATCGTATTATTACCTTTTGGGAGACACCTATGTCATTTCCCGTCAAAAAATTACTTGCTGGCTGAATAAAAGTAACTTTAAGTCAAAATTTGCCACAGAGATATATATATACAAACCGGATTCCAAAAAAGTTGGGACACTAAACAAATTGTGAATAAAAACTGAATGCAATGATGTGGAGATGGCAAATGTCAATATTTTATTTGTAATAGAACATAGATGACAGATCAAACGTTTAATCCGAGTAAATGTATCATTTTAAAGGAAAAATACATTGATTCAAATTTTCACGGTGTCAACAAATCCCCCAAAAGTTGGGACAAGTAGCAATAAGAGGCTGGAAAAAGTAAATTTGAGCATAATGAAGAGCTGGAAGACCAATTAACACTAATTAGGTCAATTGGCAACATGATTGGGTATAAAAAGAGCTTCTCAGAGTGGCAGTGTCTCTCAGAAGCCAAGATGGGTAGAGGATCACCAATTCCCACAATGTTGCGCAGAAAGATAGTGGAGCAATATCAGAAAGGTGTTACCCAGCGAAAAATTGCAAAGACTTTGCATCTATCATCATCATCAACTGTGCATAACCAGGGCTCCAGACTAAAAAAAATATGAAGGAGCCATTGGCTCCTAACCTGAAAAATTTAGGAGCCAAATGAAATTTGCACTGGACAATCCCTTTAAACATTTTGTACTCAGTACTTAAAAGGGACAGCAATAGGTTAGATAATAAAAAATAAAAAAAAACTCTCACTAGTTGAATCCCACATAACTCCTGCACTGATCCTTCCTTATTTTCTGGTGCTGTACATTCACATGATGCGAGTCTACGGTCACCTGCTGCACATGCTGGCATCACCAATGACGGCAGTCATTGTCTGCAATGGTCACATGGACATATTCCATGTCATGACTTCAGGAAAGAAAAAACTGCTGGGGACAACAGCATCAGTGCTGGAGTGGCCGGGAATTAACCGGCGAGCGATTTTTTTAATTTTTTTTTTCATATTTCCTGCGCTTAATTTCTTTTGAATTAAAGTTCTTGAAAATCCCTTTAATTACTAATTAACCTTATTTATGCAGTAATGATGGTCCTGAGTACTAATAATGTGCAATCAGCACTGTAGAAACTGGGGAATATGGACAAGAACAAATGCAGAATACATACCCATGTTTCAGGCTCCTTAAAGTTTATGAGATTAGGGAAGCCATTAAACGTTTGAGACTTGTTAGTCACATCAGTTTGTTGTGAGGGAAAATTGGAGTCCAAGGTCTGCTGGGAGCTTGATGGGATTTGCGATGTAGGAGTGCTGAAATCACACGTCTGTGAGATCCCGGCCCGGAGTCCTGCTGAGTGCAGGAAAGCACGGCGTCATTGGTTGCTATGACGCCGTGCACTTCCTGCTGCCGCCGCAGTACAGTAATACACTGGGATCATACCAGTGTAACACTGTACAGCGGCGGCAGCAGGAAGCGCACGGCGTCATAGCAACCAATGACGCCGTGCGCTCCTGCACTCAGCAGGACTCCAGGCCGGGATCTCACAGACTTGTGAATTCAGAAGCAGACTGCTGGAAGCGGAAGCACAAGATGCGGGAACACAAGCCACGCCCACCCTCTATGCCGAGTAGTGTGAGGGGGCGGATCTTCAGCCAGCAGACGGCTGCAGCGTGTCTGGATGAAAGCCTATTTTTCTTAGACAGAGCGGCGGAGGGTTTAGGCGCAAATGGCGACAAGACTACAAAGTCTTGTCGCCATTTTGCAATTCCAAGTCGCATTGGTGACCATTTTGGTCGCCATCTGGAGCCCTGATAACATTATCCGAAGATTCAGATAATCTGGAACAATCTCTGTGCGTAAGGGTCAAGGCCGTAAAACCATACTGGATGCCCGTGATCTCCAGGCGCTTAAACGACACTGCACCACAAACAGGGATGCTACTGTAAAGGAAATCACAGAATGGGCTCAGGAATACTTCCAGAAACCATTGTCAGTGAACACAATCCACCGTGCCATCCGCCGTTACCAGCTGAAACTCTACAGTGCAAAGAAGAAGCCATTTCTAAGCAAGATCCACAAGCTCAGGCGTTTTCACTGGGCCAGGGATCATTTAAAATGGAGTGTGGCAAAATGGAAGACTGTTCTGTGGTCAGACGAGTCACGATTCGAAGTTCTTTTTGGAAATCTGGGACGCCATGTCATCCGGACCAAAGAGGACAAGGACAACCCAAGTTGTTATCAACGCTCAGTTCAGAAGCCTGCATCTCTGATGGTATGGGGTTGCATGAGTGCGTGTGGCATGGGCAGCTTGCATGTCTGGAAAGGCACCATCAATGCAGAAAAATATATTCAGGTTCTAGAACAACATATGCTCCCATCCAGACGTCATCTCTTTCAGGGAAGACCCTGCATTTTTCAACCAGATAATGCCAGACCACATTCTGCATCAATCACAACATCATGGCTGCGTAGGAGAAGGATCCGGGTACTGAAATGGCCAGTCTGCAGTCCAGATCTTTCACCTATAGAGAACATTTGGCGCATCATAAAGAGAAAGGTGCAACAAAGAAGGCCCAAGACGATTGAACAGTTAGAGGCCTGTATTAGACAAGAATGGGAGAGCATTCCTATTTCTAAACTTGAGAAACTGGTCTCCTCGGTCCCCAGACGTCTGTTGAGTGTTGTAAGAAGAAGGGGAGATGCCACACAGTGGTGAATCCGGTTTGTGTAGATATATATATAGATATAGAGAGAGAGAGAGAAAATACATGATACACCATTCAACATAGGTGATATGACAGCTTATCTACTCCCTCCTGACCTCTGCACAGGTCACAGACCATGCCTGGAAAACTCTTTCATGGAAGTCAAAGGGATCCCTTCCTGTCCATGGTGGCTGCTCTAAAGCATATCTGTAAATGCTGTTAAGAACAGCTCAGGCAAGATGGCCGCCCCCATAATCATGTTCAGGAAATAGAATAAAAATTCTGCAATCAGAAAATAAACACAGATTAGAACAAAAAAAAAAAACTGGATATGTGTTGCTATCTGGTTTTAACTGGCAGAAAAACATTTTGGTGACATTTCCTTTAAGGAAGATGGAGAGGGCCTACAGACAGCCTGGGACTTTAGGGTAGAAGTCAGATTTCTGATATGTTTACATTTTCCTTGTGTGAAATAGTTTTGTCATTTTTTTGGATCTCTGGTCTCAGTCCTCATGATGAGGCAGACATAGTGTAAAGCTGAAGGCTTCCATGTGAAGAATATCGGCTGTAGGTATACAATAGCTTTTTCATTTCAAGTGCCAAAGGCCAAGTGAAAGGGAAATTAAACTATGCTTAGTACAGAGCGAGAGCTTTTCAAGTTATCTCATCAATTGTTCTATGTCAGCTCAAAGGGAATGGATATAAAAATAATACAACCGCACGCCGGGTTCCTACAGCACAAGCAAACAAAAATCTACTCCATGGTACTGGAAAATAATGCCTTCTCAGGTGCTAGGCTTTACAAAAGACCTGTCACCGCTCCTGACATGTCTGTCTTAGTAACTACTTGCATTCTTCATGTAAGAACAATTCTGTAGCATCTATTCCTATGGCTCTCTGCTGTGCCATTCCTCTTTTATGCCTATTAGAAGTTTATGAATAAAGGTGCAAATGGGTGTTACAGCTGGGGTGTGTCCCTGCACTGTCTTCTACTGTCAACACTCCTAGGACAATGTCAACCTGGGCAGACACCTCCCTCTCCAACTGGTAACACCTAGTTGTGCATTTGTTTATAAGCTTATAGCAGGAATAAAAGAGGAACAGAAAAAGAGATGCTCCAGAATTGTTAAAGAGGTTATCCAAATTTTTAAATAATCCCCCCCCCCACCCCACCCCACCCCAATGCCCGGGCCTCTTGTATGGATTATACTTACCTGCTCCTTGGCACCCGTGTTGCTCCGGATCCCTGCATGGCCACCGATGCATCTCCCAGTCACTCGGATAAAAACATCCGGCATTGGGGGGGAGCAGCCAATGGAAGGCCACGAAAGGCCCCATGGGGGCTCGTCGCCGTCACGGCCTGCTAGCTAATGGCTGCCCCCCCCAAAACATCCAGCGAGATGCAGTGGCGGGCGTGCAGAGATCCATAGGGACGGGGGTGCCGAGGAGCAGGTAATCCATACAAGGGGCCCAGGCATTGGGGGGGGGGGGGGGGAGGTCTATTTTAGAATTCGGATAACCCCTTTAATGCATGGAGAAAAAAATTATTTACTAAAACTGCTATGTGTCAGGAGAGGTGACAGCTCCTCTTTAAAGAGCCCCACAATTTTTTTAAAATTGTTCTGAAATTGCCTGCATTAACGCCAGGAATGATGCAGAAGTGCAGCAGAGGGACTCCAAATGTTCCTGACCAATCGGCCAAGCTATATTTATTTCTACGTAACCTTTGTCGGCTAAATGCAGAACATCACGTGGGAATGAGAGTGGGACCGCGCTGCCACTATCAGTCAGATGGGTGCTGGTGGAGATTTTTTTATTATACTGGAATGTATAATTTCATCACCACTGAAAACAGTCATTAAAACAATAGATAAGGATCTGCAGAAATTACATTATTACTCATCACATGAGCAATGGAGGCAACACCTGGTACCAACACCTACAAGGGAAAAACAGATAGCTAATGTAGGATTGGATGGATGAATGATTAGATAGATGGACAGACAGACAGATGGACAGATTATTCTTCAGGAAACAGTCTATAGGGTTACTAGTACATGCGGTGGGGGAAGAAAATACAGAAGAAGCGGGATTTACAAGTCACACGCTGACCCTGGAGCTTGTATCTACTTTCCCCAGTAGCAGACAAAACCAGAAGCTGCGGGAACATATTGGCAGTTCTATTGTACATGTTATTTTCCACTACGAGGAGGCTGAATTGCCAAAAGCTGAAAAATAATAACATTTTTTTTCTGGTCTACATTACAGCCCAGTATTCTAAAAAGAAAAGGAGCCCAGAAATGCTGTCTGTGCCTGAGCCCCATCGTGTATATGAACTGGGTGATGCTAGATATATACAGTAATGTAATCCTTTTAGTTAGGATTTAAAAGGGGTTTCTGACATTTTTACACTGATCACTAGGGGTCAGACACCCGGGAACCCCAGCGAACAGCTGTTTTGTGAAGACAGCGGCGCTCCTGTGAGTACCGCTGCCTTATCTGTGCTCACCAAGCACAGCGCCGTACATTGTATAGTGGTTGTGCTTCATTTTGCACTCGGCTTCATTCACTTCTATGGGTCTGAGCTGCTCTTAGGCCACGGGACCAATGAATGTGACATCAGTGGCTTAAGAAAAACAGCGAGAAGGCCACGGCACTCACAGGAGCACTGCTGGCTTCTCAAACAGCTGATCAGTGAGGGTCCCGGCAGTCGGTCCCCCACGATCAGATACTGATGACCTATCCTAAAAATAAGTTATCAGTATGAAAGTCTCGGAAAACCCCTTTAAGTGTGATCAGAATATGTATCTCATGAAAGGGTTCTTCATCCTAAACAGGGACTCGAAAATAAATAGGCCGCTTCACTTACAGATTAAAGAATCTGTCACCATGGTGGTGAATAGGAATGAGCGAATCAACTTCTAATGAAACATCCGAAGTCAATTCGCATAAAACTTAGTTTAAATACTGTACGGAGCATAACACACCCTTTTTGTGGAGTTTTTATTATCAGGAGTAGTGATAATATGAACTTTTATTCTGCGATGTTCTGCTCCTGCAAGTGTCCAGGAGGCAATGCTTTACTGTGAACAGCACTAAGCTTTCAGCTTCACAGCCCCTCCCTTGAGCTCTGAGTGATAGCTGTAGTGGTCTCCTGGTTGGATGCTACAGCTGTCATTAAGAACAGAGAGAAGGGGCGCTGAAGAAGCTCAATGCAGAGAGCACGTGTCACTGAAGCGCCGCCTACTCCTGCCTGACAGCTAGATACAACGGTATTGCTGTCCTCAGGACGGCAATACAATTGAATCTAATGCAGTGGAAGATCTGAAGGACCTGTGGTGACATCACAGGTCATGTGACCAGTAAAACAGAAGGTTGAGAAGGACCTGCGAAGATGTCACCATCATGTGACCAGTGCAGGAGAGGATGGCAGTGAAGAGAAGAAGCAGCTGTGTTGATGTCTGCTACATGAGGAGAGGTAAGTGAAGAGAGAGGCAGACCAATGCTGGGAGTTATGGTAATTGGGACTGTATGTTAGGGCTTAAAGGAGGGATGTTATTTACATGAGACTGTGTGTTGGAGGTGGCTTGGGCGGGGGTGATGTTATTTACATGGGACTGTATGTTGAAGGCAGCTGTGGGAGGGATGGATGTTATTTACATGGGACTGAATTTTACAGGGGTCTGAGGGAAGGAGTGATGTTATTTACATGGGACTGTATGTTGAAGGTGGCTGTGGGAGGGAGAATAATGTTATTTACATGGGACTGAATGTTGAGGGGGTGATGTTTACATGGGATTGCATGTTGGAGGCGGCTGTGGAGGGGGTGACATTATTTACTTGGAACTGTATGTTGAAGGTGGCTGGGGAGGAGGTGATGTTATTTACATGGGACTGTATTTTGGAGGGGGCTGTAGATAGAGAGGGATGTTTTTTTACATGGGACTATATATTGGCGGGGACTGGAGAGATGGTGTGATGTTATTTACGTGGAACTGCATGGAGGAGAGAGATAAATAGTGTTATTTACATGGGACTGTATGTTGAAGGGGCTAAAGGGAGGGGAGTGATGTTATTTACATAGAACTGTATTTTGAAGGGGTCAGGAGAGATGGTGTGATGTTATTTACATGGGACTGTATGGTGGAGGGAGGAATATAACTATAGGAGGTACTGCAAATCAAGGGGACATTAGGCATCCCTATTACTACTGGGGGCTCTATAGGAGGGATTTATAGATCCGTCTTATTTCTACTAAGAGCACTATGGGGGGCCTTATTACTACTGAGGGGTCTGTAGAGAGCTTTATTACCACTTGGGGAACAATAGGGGGACTTATTTCTACTGGGGACTCTGTGAGGGCATTATTAATACTGGAGTGCTCTTCTACTAATGGGGGCATTCTTGGGAAGCAATATTATGATTGGGGGCACTGTAGGGGGCAATATTACTAATAAGGGCATTCTAGAAGGGAATTGATATTGGTAGGACTTTGAGGAGCACTATTACTATGGGGGGCACTCATTTTTAATAGTATTTGGGGGTATTGGGGTAACACTGTGGGGGCTCCAGGTTGGTAGATGGTAATAGAAATGTGAGGAAGCTAAGATGTCTGTGTGTTACACTCTGCAGAGACGAGGCGGCTGAAAGAAGTTGTCTGGACCGAATGGAGAAGATGATGACAGAGAAGATCTACATCGGAGGAGACGTCACCTGGGAGGCCCTGGATGTGAGAGATGTGCTGCTGTATAGCAAAATGTGGTGTGGGGGTGTGGGGCAACTTATAGAACTGGGCCATATTTATTAGGGCTTGGGCCCCGGATCCTTTAAGACCCTAGCAACGCCCCTGCTCCTAATAATAAAAACTTCACAAGAAGTATGTTTGCCCTGTGCTCCCCAACCCCTGCTATGTGCTGTCAGTAGTTTAGCATGGTCAAAACTGCTGACAGACTTCATTTAAAGGAAAACTGCTTAGTAAGAGGTACCCAAAATTAATACTCAGCAATGAATACTCCTTTCTACATATTGTTTGTTCCCAGAAGCTGTTGCTTACCAATAGGTGTTGCAGACAATGCGTGACTACGCAGAAGATCAGAGAAAACATTTTGGCACTCTCTTTGGAAGATGGCTACCAGACATCAAGTTCTCAAACATGACCCAAGACTGCCCACATTCGGTACTGTTGTGCCTGGTAACACAAAGTCCTGTATCAGGAATTGGTGGGTCTCCATTTGTCAACCCGACAGATTAGCAGATATGTATTTAGAGAATAACTACTTCTCTGTTATGAGGAAGGACAATGTGCTGGCCTTCTGCCAGAGGGAGAGTGCTGCCTGGACCAGTACATTGCAGAGAAACAGAAGACTTCCTCTCCGAGTGCACAGTTCTGCAGAAATCAGAAGTATAGGAAATATAAAATATAATATCATCTATAATTACTGGGTACCATTCAATTATTTAGTAATTGGCAGGCCCAGGAATTCTGGCTCAGTATTCAGGACACTAAAGCATTACACTGGCTGGCCCATTTGTGCTAAAGCTCCAAACAACCACAGGGCTAAAGCAACAGACATGAATGGAATTGTCCCAATTGTCAGTCTACTGTGAGCTTGCATTACAAAAGTTAAAGGGGTTTTCCAGTACGTAGCTATTGATGGCCTACCCTCAGTCATCAATATCAGAACGGTTGGGATCCAACACCTGGAACCACCACCGATTAGCTGTTTCTGCACCAGAAGTACCACAAAGACGGAAGAACAAGGCTCGGTCCACTGTGTAGTGGCTATGCCCAGGTACTGAGGTTCATCTCCTATTCAAGTGAATACGAAGCTGCAGTACTCTGGTCCCGCAAACTACCCAGTAGACTGAGTCTTCCACCCACTGTAAACTCTGTGGCACTGGCAGATGCCAGAAATAGCTGATTGGTGGGGGTGCCTGGTCTTGGACCTCCACCAATCTGAGGATAGGTTATCAATATCCAAGGCTTGCTTCTCTCAGACCAGAGGTGAACAACCTTTTCTGGTCTAAGGCCCACATTGACTGATGTGTAAACAGGAATGTGCTTCCGACAAATAATGAAACCGTAAGGGGGATAAATGATCGTAATAGTGATTGTTCATTCCCATACATCACTTATCATTGCTGAATGTGCATGCAGCTAACAAGCAGGTAATGATGGGGGAGGATTCCTGTCCAGAGCCCGTTCTATTGGACTGTGTAAAGGTCCCAAGGTATTGCAGTGTGTTGACCACCAAGTTTGTATGCATTTCAATGGTTTGACGATTGGGAAGTCCTACAAAGAAGGAGGCATCAACACAGGTATGGGCCAAATATATACAACTAACTTTTTAAATTGCATCAATGGAACTAAAATAAAAAAGAAACAACTTTGCAGTTACTGTGGATTAAACATTTTCTATTGTTTTTAGTCTACATCACCTATGTTGATCTAGGTGTGTCTATGATAATAGATCATCAACAAAGAAGTGAAAACAAATGGATCAGCTCACTGATGCTGCTTGCAGACAGTCTTTATTTGCATAGACAACGTGTTCCATGCTCAAATCATGTACTTTCTCTGTTTCTTTACATACATTAGTTTGAACAGTGTCAGATATAAATATAATAAAGAAATCGCCAAAAGCATAGGTGAAAGGTCAAAGGGTAAAGGGAACAATAATAGCGGCATATAGGTTAAATATAACATAATAGTTAATGGTTGACGGACAACCATTAAAACAAGCGATAGACATGTACCTCCTAGTACGATGAGTGCAATCGCATGACACCAGACATTTCACATATTGCAGCCACACTCCATTCCATCTGCCAATTGCTTCTTAGTAACTTACTAAATATAATTTAACAGTAAGTATAGTAATGGTGGTAATGGAGATAGCAGAGAGTATGACTGCTGGATCAACCAAGTCACTGTGAAGACCAAGCTTAAGCCACGCTCACCTCTCTCATTGTCACGTCCTCAGCTTAAAGCATACCAGAGTTTTCAAAATAGAAAATGTGCTTCTTTGTACAATCAAAACTGTGAAGGAACAGTTATATTTGGGCTTCCCAAAAGTCTCTTTCAGCCATATTATTCCCTGTTTCAGCTGCACTGCTAGATGCATTTCTCTCACAAGTAGTGGGTGTCTTTATTCTGCCACTACTGTATGCAGTGACACATCTTGCCTAACGATAGGCAGTAGCATGCAAGATAGGTGGAAGTGAGACCCCTTGTGGCCAAAACTTTACGGCTTTTTTTCAGGTGGATGCAGGCCGATTTTTTTAAAGGAAATCTGTCACATGGATTATCACTAATAAAGTAAAACTATTGCCATGTAGAACATAATACTGTCACGACCTTGTGTTAAGGTTGTGGCTTTATCTTGTTGCCTGTGGCATCGTTTGATGGTTGCTGCATGTGTGGCTTATGTATGTTTGCCTCACATGCAGTTGCCGTTGGCAACAAGTGTCTCGGCTGGTTGTTTTGACCGAGGCACGGTTGTCGTGCATGTGGTTGCCTGGTCAACACGTTGTTTACATGTGCGTGTCTTTCCCTTTTAATGGTGTTTTCCCTGCTTTGGTTTGCACGGTGTTAAACTTGTTGGAGTGTGTTGGGTGTGGCCTCAGGTTTCTTTATATTCTGATGTATTGGAGCCTGAGGTCAGTTTGCTTGCTGTCAGCTTGGTGTGGAGCTCTGCTCCTGGGCTGTTTGTGTTCCTTCTGTGTGAGCCACCCTTAGTTGTCATTCTGTCACGAATGGGAGTAGGGGAAACCTCCATCGCGCAATGTCCTAGGCTACTGGGCTGCAATGCAGGGAAAAGGGAGCTGGTCACCTCCTAAAACCTCCCTCAATAGGCCCTAGTCTCCTAGCTGTATAAGCCCCCTTCAAAGGTAAGGGGACTCATACCCACGTGCCTAGAAGTCTAGGAATCCCTGCATTGCCCTACAACTGGTGACAGGGCAGAGAACACCTGTTCATCCACGACACGGATGACAGACGTCTCCAGAGGCCCAGTAGCTGGCAGGGTGCAAGACTTTCGGAAGAAATAGTACTGCAGGTAAATAGCACAGCAACACAACAAATGCTATCAACACTTACCCACCGCAGCCGAGATGGAATGACGGCACAAACGACAACCCGGAGGGGCTTAAGCAAAAGCAAGACTGTGTGCTTCCCAGCCTGGAGCCTCCATGCATCTTGTAGCCGCAGGGAGGCCCGGGTTGTCGTTTGTGCCGTCATTCCATCTCAGCGGCAGCAGGTAAGTGTTGATAGCATTTGTTGTGTTGCTGTGCTATTTACCTGCCATACTGTTTCTCTTAAAGTCTTGCACCCTGCCAGCTACTGGGCCTCTGGAGACGTCTGTCATCCGTGTTGTGGATGAACAGGTGTTCTCTGCCCTGTCACCAGTTGTAGGGCAATACAGGGATTCCTAGACTTCTAGGCATGCGAGTCCTCTTACCTTTGAAGGGAGCTCATACAGCTAGGAGACTAGGGCCTATTGAGGGAGGTTTTAGGAGGTGACCAGTTTTAGGAGGTGATTGCAGCCCGGTAGCCTAGGACATCGCACGATGGGGGTTTCCCCTACTCCCATTCGTGACAAATACCTCCTTCCCTGATGTATTTTTCATTTGGAGTTTCTTGTTTTCTGTCTTGTGAAAATCATCTTTGTATGATATACAAATTAGGCAGTAAGGTGCCCAGAGATTTAGAAAGTTGCAGTAAAAATACAGTGAATGTTTAAGGCCTCATGCGCACGACTGTATTGTGTATCCATTTCTGATCCACATTTTTTGTGAGTTTCACACAGACTCATTCATTTCAATTTGTCAAAAATAAATAAATAATTGACAACACATGGATGTCATCTGAGTGCTGTCTGCATCTGTGTGTCCAGTCACAACAGAGGGTAGGGATAAGTGCAGCCCTAAATTCCACCCCACCTCTGTCCCTGCCTACTTGCACGGCCCGTCCTAACCGACGGCGTACAACTTGGTGGCAGACCCTCACTTAGATATGTGCAGGGGCCTAAGAAGATACCAGAAGTACCGGAACAGAGTCAGACAAGCCAAAGTCAAAGCCAGGAGGTCACGCAGGTACACAGGGAGCAATCCGATAATGAAGTAAAAAAACTGTCCGGAGTCTGAAGCCAAGAGGTCACCTCAATTCCAGGGAAGTCACAAGGTCCAGGTCAAAAACAGAGCCGAGGTCCAAAACACACAGAAGGCACAATCCGAAAATGCTTGTGAGGGTAGCAAGACCATTCACAGGCAACCTGTGGCCAGCAGGCTGCCTGTTCAAATAGCAGAACAAGTGGGTCACATGACGTGGCCAGCGTCACGTGACGCAAGTCCAGCTAAAACCATCTGAGCGCCGATAAATTGCGATTGATGCTCACTACCTCTTTCAGATAGGAGGATGCCAGCCGCGCTGAGGAGGTGTGCACGGCCGGGTCCTCCCCGCCCCATGGTCCCGATGGAGACGAGGTGCCGCAAGGAGAAAGAGCGTCGCCGGCACCCCGTTACATGTCAGTCCAAAATTATACATTATGTCCTATTCTTGTCTTTATTGCAGACAAGTATAGTCATTTCTAGTAATGGGAGTGAGAAAAATATGGATTGTCTGTGAAGGTTCTCATTTATCCAGGTCATGGTATATATCTGTAAAGAATAATTCAAGGCAACTGGACGTACTGTAGATTTCTTGAAAACTTTTCACTTGTTCTTCCAACGAGCTTTCTCAATTCTGAGTGACTGTACAAAAATTCTGGGAATAAATATGTAACTGAATCCACATCTGGTAATTATACCCAGCATTGGGTCAAAGGTGTTGATTCCATTATCCTAATTGGAGGTATAATTACCAGATGTGGATTCAGTTACATATTTATTCCCAGAATTTTTGTACAATCACTCAGAATTGGAAAGCTTGTTCGAAGAACGAGTGAAACGTTTTCAAGAAATCTACAGTACGTCCAGTTGCCTTTATATTCTTTACAGATATAAAAAATATGGATTGCACACGGAAGGTGTCCGCATTTTGTGGATACGAGGTTTGCAGACTGCAATACGTACGTGAGGTCTTAGACAGACAGCTTATGATTGTGTGGATTGAAAATTTCAGCTTAAGGGCGTCAGCATTCAACTGTGCAGAAAAATGTCAAAGATTTAAGTATATTCTCCGTAAAAGAAAACAGAACTATTTTAATGCACAGTTCCACTTTCCAATTAAAAAAATACTGTCATTGACGGTAAGACTCACCCCCTTCCTGTTCTATTACTTCCTTTTTAATAACTGTGGGACTGGGAGAAGGTGTAGAGCCAGCAAGGGTCTATTTACATGGATAGGTTCTCTGCCCCCAAGGAGTGCCGACTGACAGCGCTCGTTATAACTTTCATTTAAACCGGGGATGCTCAACCTGCGGCCCTCCAGCTGTTGTAAAACTACAACTCCCACCATGCCCTTCTGTAGCCTGAAATCTGTAGGCTGTTTGGGAATGATGGGAGTTGTAGTTTTGCAACAGCTGGAGGGCCGCAGGTTGAGCATGCCTCATTTAAACTAATCAAGGGGATAAAGGAGAGATGGGGCTAATGCTCTCGCTGTTACCCCCTCCTCTCATACACTTTATTTTATGTCAATCTTATTTGTCTGCTGATCGGTGTTTGTTTGTTTGGCCTTGCGCTCCTGCAAGTCCAGAGCAGAGGATCCCACTCACACACGGAGCGCGATTCCCACAATGGACTTGCTCGTGTGAAACAGCCCTAACTGAGATTAATCACATCCTACTTGCATGTATACCAGAGACTGTTTAATAACTGGATGTAAATGTTATCAAGAACCTGGTTATAGTAAAGTTTACAGTTGGATTTAAAACCTGCCTCATTCTTCTAACGCCATACCACTACCACTCTCAACAATTTGCACCATCAAGGTGCTGGCGTCATGACAAAACCTAAACCAGGGGCCCAGCCGCACAAGTACTCAGGGCACCTCGATCACCACCTGGCCGCTGTCCCCTGTAACCGAGTGTGCCCCGGAGAATCCAGTGCTGTTCTCCCCTTCACTGCACTGCTGGCCCAGGGAGGCGTCTGCTAAACCGTGAGTAACCGATGAACTGTATGTACATTCCGGCCCACCGTGCACCTCACGTGTTCTACCCCTGCGGACTGGCACGTTGCATGCTTAGGTCCTGTTATCTTCTCTAATGAAAGAATAAGTTGTTGTACTCTGATATGCATTGTGTTATGAAGAATACAATAAAGAACTGAAACTCAATCTCCAGCCAGTCAAGGTTTGCAGCATAGAGATGTCCAACCTTGGTGCAAAAGTGTATGCAAGTATAGAAAATGTATGCCAAGTCATTAAAAGACTTTGGGCCAGATTAATTAGCTCAAGTCAATGGACTAATACTAATGGAGTGAAAAAGTCGAACATTTTTGTGCAATCGCTAAAACAGCGAAAAAATTCACGACTTTGATTGGCTCTGCTCGCCAGTTTTCTGAAAGTGGGCGTGTTTTCTTATGTAAATTAATCTCTAGACAGATTTACTATTGCGACAATTTAAAAAGTCGCAAAAAATGGTGCAATTTCACTCCAGTGAGGACATGCTTATTTTATGCGACTTTTTAATAGAACATGCGACTTTTTCGTAAAGATGTGCGACTTTTGTAAAGCTGCTTACTGAAGGATAAACTGCTACCGTCAAACCACATTTATCACAGTATTAAAGGACCATTAATAAATCTGACTTAGCCAAAAGTGAGTTTGGACATATGTACAAGTGGAGTAAGATGTAAGTGTAAGGGTCCATTCACACGTCCGTTTTTTCTTTCCTGATCTGTTCCGTTTTTTCAGGAACAGATCAGGACCAGATCTGGACCCATTCATTTTCAATGGGTCCTGGAAAAAATCGGACAGCACAATGTGTGCTGTCCGTTTCCGTTGTTCCGTTCCGCATGTCCGTTTAAATATAAAACATGTCCTATTCTTGTCCTGAAAAATCGGATCCTGGTACAATACAAAGTCAATGGATCCGCAAAAAACGGATGACATTCGGATGTCATTCCGTATGTCATCCGTTTTTTGCGGATTCCGTTCCTGGAAACACATAACAAATTTTTTATTTTTTATTTTTTTCCATTTTTTTTCAAAGAAATCCAAACAACTTTATTTGATTATTGAAATGTATACATGTTTCCGTTTTTTGCGGATCCGCAAAAAACGGATGACATACGGAAACATTTTCAGGAACAACGGATCCGCAAAAAACTGACTGTTTTTCAGGATGAAAAAAAACAGGACGTGTGAATGGACCCTAATGGTGAATCTGGCCCTATATGTGCTCTTCAAAACTGGAAGGAATTCAAATCAAATTTACAGCAGCTGTCGATACTGTGGAGTCACTGAACTTTTTATTATCTCAGTTCCTCAAAAAACTAAATTCACCTTAGCAACCAATTAATTGTCTTACTGCTACAATGTAACATGAAAAATGATTTATTTAAAAAAAAATCTTGATTAAAAATATTAGGAGCATAGAAACTATGTAAAGCTTCTATGCAGACCCACGCATCTCCACGGCAGCAGACAGCAAACCCAGTGTAGTCTGAACTTCCAGTCATACTTTGGTGGAAGAAATTACGACTGTAGAGTCAGACTACACAGTTTGTTTGTTGTCTGTTACCATGGAGATACACGCATCCGTACTGATGCTGCAGAACGAAATAATAGAAAACTTTTAAGACTATTTGCGATAAAATTTTCCATTTAGATGGATTGAGTCAATTAAAAGAAACGTGGTTTTGACGGTGTATATAGCTTTTAGGGATAGTTTTTTTTTTTTTTTTTTTTTTTACAGTGAAATAACAGTTATATGACTGACCATGAGTAAATTCTTTTATCCTTTCTCATGATTGTTGGGGGTTTCAGTGGTCAAAATCATAATAATCAAACATTTATGGCATATCCTAGATCGATATGTAAACAATGAAAATCATACATGGCAACCTCTTTCTAACAAAGCTAGAACCAGTGCTGTACCTCCCATGGATTCAGAGATCTACTCACTGATTGCTTCAGTTGTTCTGCTAGATTTATTTCAAGCTGGAAGTTTAGGGGGGGGGGGGCGTTACTCAGGGGGGGTGTTCTGTCTGCTGCAGCTGGTGGCAGTTCAAGGATGGAACTGAGCATGTGCGTCCATCTCAGGTCAGAGAAATTAGAACCAGAGCAAACAGCAGGTGGCGCTATACAGATAGATTTTTATTGAAAAACTCAGTAGCTATAATAAATTTTTAATTACATGCAATTACAAAAGTATTCAGATTTAGGTTCTGGTTTGAAAAAAAAAACTGAATATTATTCGTGGGACAACTCCTTTAAGTAATGGCAATGCAATCAAAAGTGTTCACATTTCAATTCTCTAATTTGATATTTTATAAGAATTGCTTCTTGGAATGTGAACATTTCCAAACTAGATACAGAGATGTGGAGAATTCAGAACTCTATGTCTATGTCTCCATCAGCATGCTATAGGTTGCCAAGATTGTTCAATATGGCAGAGTACAGGATGACGCAAAGCTACACGGTGGTCCACCAGATCTCAGTTTGGGGGTCAATAAGAATACTAACTCAAACCCAAATGCACATATCTCCAATATGCACAGTTATTTTGTCTGCCCAAAACTACATCGATCTGCTTCTACCCCTACGCAAAAGAATTAGGCAAACTGATGCTCTGAATTTCTGTGAAGTAGGAGCATCACCTTTCTTCTTGGACGTATCTGCAAATTTGCAAGTCAAATAAAGTTTACAGAAATAAGAAAAAAAGAATGAGGAAGAAAGATACGGTAATCACATCTTACTTCTTAACCAATGTGTCTGACAGGTGCCAGAAGGACACTCTTTCTGCATCCGTCCCTCAAAGCCACGGCCACCACATTGTTGGGTTGTAGCGCTATTTATTCAGAGTCTAGCTTTAGGCATAACATTTACAAACACGCTATCAAGAACGAATGATAGATTCTCTGCTATAATAACAATATGTCTGCTCAAAGCAGATAGGAAGCAAGCCAAGGAAATGCACTTTCTGCCTCTTATCTCTTGTCATACTTTTTAAGTATAGAACAAATGCTTGGCAGGGACTCTGGAACAAGTGCTTCCACACGTCTATGGAAAAGCCAATGCAACATAAAAAAAAGGCCGAATACGAACCGTATCTTTCGCCCATAAGACAAACCTAGGTTTTAGAGGAGGACAATAAGAAAAAAAAATTTGAACCAAAAAGGTGTGCTTTTGGTGGATTTTGAACTAATGGTGGTCTGTGGATGACACACTATTATGGGGGATCTGTGGATGGCATTGTTATGGGGGATCTGCGGATGGCACTGTTATGGGGGATCTGCGGATGGCACTGTTATGGGGGATCTGCGGATGGCACTGTTATGGGGGATCTGCGGATGGCACTGTTATGGGGGATCTGCGGATGGCACTGTTATGGGGGATCTGTGGATGGCACTGCTATGGGGGATCTGTGGATGGCACTGCTATGGGGGATCTGTGGATGGCACTTCTATGGGGGATCTGTGGATGACACTTATGTGGGATCTGTGGATGACACTTATGTGGGATCTGTGGATGACACTTATGTGGGATCTGTGGATGACACTTATGTGGGATCTGTGGATGACACTCATGGGGGGGGGGATCTGTGGATAACACTGTTATAGGGGGATCTGTGGATGACACTTCTATGGGGGATCTGTGGATGACACATATATAGCATCTTATGCTATATATATGTCATCCACAGATCCCCCCCTATAACAGTGTCATCCACAGATGCCCCCCCCCCCTCCCCCCATAACAGTATCCCTGTGTCAAATAGTTAAAGGCCCCCAATACAGGGGGTGGGGGCCGGCATCTTCTGTAGTGCCAGCGGGTCCCGGTGCAGTCACTGTATTCTATTACACCGGGCCCTGTTCACTGTTGTATTAATAGGTAACGTGTAGGCATGGGCGCTGTTTTAAACTATAGTAATCCTCTGCAGCAAAGAGAAATCCATGTAGTACGGTACTCACTTGAAACTCCTGTAAGCAGGCAGGGCGGGTGACAGCAGCGTAACATTATTCACTACGTCACGCGCCTGTTCCACCCACTTTATGAATGAATCAGGAAGAGCAGGCGCGTGACGTAGTGAATGACGTTACACTGCCGCCGCCTGCGCCAGGCTTTTCCCATCATGGCGCGTGAGCCCGGTGCATGCGCAGAGAGAGGAAAGCGGCCGGCTGGGTACGGGAGCCAGAGACGGGATCGCGCAGTGACAAGGAGCGCACAGCGCATGCACGAAACTTGCAAGATCCCAGCCTCACAGCAGGCTTTCAATCACAGTGAAGGGAGGATGAGTAAGGAGCGGGCTTAGCTTGACTTGAAGCAAGGAGGCCGCTGCCCCCTTGACTTCAAGCTGACTGAGGATAGCAAAAACACAGATTAAAACAGCGTTTTTATAAAGTATACAACAACCAGTGGAGGAATGAAAAACATGATTAGGAACACACTGGGGCCTACTGTAAGGTAATGATGTCGGTTTAAAATGTGTTTTGGAGGCGACAGGTTCCCTTTAAATACTGATGACCTATCCTCTGGATCAGATCTGTGGGGGTACAACAATCAGCACCCCCGCCAATCAGCCTTTTGAAGAGGTGGCCCTCCAAATGTTCTGAGACGACGAGGGGTGTAATGAACAGTAAGCACGCTCACAAGTAGCGCCACCTCTTCTTCAAACAGCTGATTGGCGGGGGTGCTAATTGCTGTACCCCCGCCGATCGGATATTGATGACCGATTCTGTTCATGAGGATAGGTCATCAATTTATATTACTGCACAGCACTTTACTGCAGAGCAGGAGATTGTATGAATAACCAGGACTCTTCTCAGGTAGATGTGACTCTTTTCAGTGCCTGGGCTGCAATGATTATGCTGCTGGTTCTCAGCGACCACTTACTATTAGCTCATGACTGACACACCGCTGACATCAGCATTTCTGTCACTATTTTATGTCACCCTCAGTACGGTCACCATAACGATGATGACAGGTTCCATTTAAGTTCAAAGTGGCCAACTGTGTGTGGTTATCTATCAAGAGGACTAGCTGGTCTTCTCCTGTCCAATAGTATTGTTTAGGACAGTTGCCTTACACTTCATCCATTAGTGTAGGTCAGATGAACACTTTTCTCAGCTTGATTTGTTTACAGAGGAGCTCCTTGTTGGTTAGCCTTTCTTTAACCCTTAAAAGTGATTTTCCGGTTTTTGTGTTTCCATTTTTTACTCCCTGACTTTCTAGTGCCATATCGTTTTTTTAGGCTACTTTCACGCTCACGTTTTGTGCAGATACGTCATGGATGGATCCGTTCAGATAGTACAACCATCTGCATCCATTCAGAACGGATCCGTTTGTATTATCTTTAACATAGCCAAGACAGATCTGTCTTGAACACCATTGAAAATCAATGGAGGACGGATCCATTTTCTATTGTGCCAGATTGTGTCAGTGAAAACGGATCCGTCCCCATTGACTTACATTGTGTGCCAGGACGGATCCGTTTGGCTCAGTTTCATCAGACAGACACCAAAACGCTGAAAGCAGTGTTTTGGTGTCAGTCTCCAAAGCGGAATGGAGACTGAACTGATGCATTCTGAGCGGATCCTTTTCCATTCAGAATGCATTAGAATGCACTTCTGGGTCCGCATTTCCATTCCCGAAAAAAATAGAACATGTCCTATTCTATTAGTGCTGGCGATGTGCGATCCGCAAAATGCAGAACGCACATTGCCGTGTCCGTTTTTTTTGGATCAGTGGATCCGCAAAACATGTTACGGACGTGTGAATGAACCCTTACTAATCCTGGAGGCTGTCTAAGACTTATCAAAGGAGCTCAGGCTGGATGATAGCTGTGGAGCAGGGTTAGGCGTTGCGGGAAAAGGTGCGGGTGCGTTGCGGGAACATGCACAATTTTTCCGCGCGAGCGTAAAACATTGTAATGCGTTTTGCACGCGCGGGAGAAAAATCGGCATGTTTGGTACCCAAACTCGAACTTCTTTACAGAAGTTAGGCTTGGGATCGGTGTTCTGTAGATTGTATTATTTTCCCTTATAACATGGTTATAAGGGAAAATAATGGCATTCTCAATACAGAATGCATAGTACAATAGCGCTGGAGGGGTTAAAATTATTATTATTTTTTTTTAACTCACCTTAATCCACTTGATCGCGCAGCCCGGCTTCTCTTGTGTCTTCTTCCTTGCTGTGTGCAGGAAAAGGACCTGTGGTGACATCACTCCGGTCATTACATGGTCCGTCACATGATCTTTTACCATGGTGATGGATCATGTGATGACCGGAGTGACGTCACCACAGGTCCTTTTCCTGCACACAGCAAAGAAGAAGACAGAAGAGAAGCCGGGCTGTGCGATCAAGTCGATTAAGGGGAGTTAAATTATTTTTTATTTTTTTTAACCCCTCCAGCCCTATTTTACTATGCATTCCGTATTCAGAATGCTATTATTTTCCCTTATAACCATGTTATAAGGGAAAATAATAATGATCGGGTCTCCATCCCGATCGTCTCTTAGCAACCGTGCGTGAAAATCGCACCGCACCCGCACTTGCTTGCGGATGCTTGCGATTTTCACGCAACCCCATTCATTTCTATAGGGCCTGCGTTACGTGAAAAACGCACAAAGAGGAGCATGCTGCGATTTTCACGCAACGCAGAAGTGATGCGTGAAAATCACCGCTCGTGTGCACAGCCCCATAGAAATGAATGGGTCAGGATTCAGTGCGGGTGCAATGCGTTCAACTCACGCATCGCATGCGCGGAATACTCGCCCGTGTGAAAGGCGCCTTAGACACTTTCCTCTGACTCTATACCAACTATTGGATGGCTCACTTTGAGAAAGTGTTGTCAGAACGCCTGAAAAAACGCAAAGAGCTCCAGCATGCTGCATTTAAAAAAAAAAAGTCAGAAAGACAAAAAAATTGTGACTAATTAACAAAAATGCAAATAGCAAAAAACACTTGTGAGTCCTGCCATTTAGATTTCCTATAGACCTTCAGTTGAGGTCTGGAGATGTTTTTTACTGCAAAAACACACTAAACAACACAGGACCAAAAAACACCACTAAAAATGCTAAAGTGCATAAAAAAGAACCTATGTGTTGAAGCACCCAGAAAAACTCTTAACGTATCCATTATCCCTCAGTGTCTACTTCAAAATGGATCATACTCGTACTGGACTGGACCTAGTAAAAATGGAAGCTGTACCGTGATGGGCCACACGTGGCCTGACGCATTGCGATACTGTAAAATCCCATTAGTAAGTGAGGATTAAGGCTACTTTCACACTTGCGTTCAGAGCGGATCCGTCTGGGGTCTGCACAGACGGATCCGCTCCTATAATGCAGACGATGGGATCCATTCCGAACGGATCCGTCTGCATTATAGTTTAGAAAAAATTCTAAGTCTGAAAGTTAGTCAGACGGATCCGTCCAGACTTTACATTGAAAGTCAATGGGGGACGGATCCGTTTGAAAATTGAGCCATATTGTGTCAAATTCAAACTGATCCGTCCCCATTGACTTACATTGTAAGTCTGGACGGATCCGTTTGCCTCCGCGCGGCCAGGCGGACACGAAAACGCTGCAAGCTGCGTTCGGGTGTCCGCCTGCTGAGCGGAGGACGAACGATGCCAGACTGAGGCATTCTGAGCGGATCCGCATCCACTCAGAATGCATTGGGGCCGTACGGATCCGTTCAGGGCCGCTTGTGAGAGCCTTCAAACGGAACTCACAAGCGGAGCCCCGAACGCAAGTGTGAAAGTAACCTAAGGGCTCTTGGCGTTGAAAGAGCACTCACAGCTCGACTTCAGCACAACTGAGCAACCATGCAAAACTCATATACAAACAATTAGAGCCACCTCAAACAAGAAGAGGAGATGCAGCGAAGTTCAGAGCACTTTTTGGCTTCACCAATTGTTTTATTCTGTATTATACATATTTTCTACTGTGTATGACGTGTTTCTATAGCAACTTGGGAAATTTGTGATCTCTTGATCCTATTCATCTGCTGTAAGTGATGTTCTTTATAAAAAATACTCTTCAATAGCGTCCTTGTGTACAGAAATGTTCTGCCACCTTCTGCAGACCTCCAAATCATGCCGTGGGGCTGAAAAAGGCACTTACCTGCTAATTAATTCATTCAATGTATTAAATAACACGCAGAAATTAACACTGCTTGACAAAATCAACAAATAAATTAAATACAGTTGTGCGCTGGGGGGGGTCGGGGGGGCCACATCACACAGATATACAGACTTAGGCCTCATACACAATACTGTATCCGTATTTCACTCAGTAAAGCAAGGATCCAAAAAATACTCGTACCGTTGGTGTGTATTCAGCATTTTTCTCACTCCCGTCAATACGGACTAGAATAGGACATGTTCGATAATTTGCGTGACGGCTACATAGATCCACAGAAAATACGGATGTGTGCATGGCCTCATAGAAATGTGTGTCAAGAAAGGACATGTCTGCGGTGGGTGTCAGCACATGACTTAGTCCCATTGAATGGGACTAATTCGCAAATGGATCCTCAGCATTCAAACTACAAATCCACAAATAGAAAGTCCAAGGGTCAGCTGCAGAAACGGCGAACTCTGCTCCTTTTTTCGACTTGATTTTTCCAGCATGTGAACATACCCCAAGACTGCTTGCCAACTACAGAACCAAAACATCACTTATGGAACCAATACTATAGAAGAGTTCTAAATGTGCATAGTCAATCTTCTGCTCACATGCATGGGGTGTGATATGTACAGTAAACAATAGGCTTCAGCGAAACGACCTTCGGATCACAGATACAAAGTCGATTTGTTCAAATACTTTGATGTTAATGCGCGACTTCGGGCTCTATGGAGCAGACACAGCATTAAAATGTACGCAATTGAACGAATCGACTTTGGATCTATGAACTGAAGGTCGATTCGCTCAAGCCTAATTTAACAGGACTCCACGTGTGGGAAACATGGAGGCAGTTTACTATAGGACACAGTGATTTATAGCACTGATCGTACAGTTAGGTCCATATATATTTGGACAGACGACATTTTTCTCATTTCTGTTCTGTACATTACCACAATGGATTTTGAACAATACCATTCAGATGCAGTGGAAGTTCAGCTTTAATTCAGTGGGTTGAACCAAATGATAGCATAAAAATGTGAATAACTACAGCATTTTTTAAACTCAATCCCTTCATTTCAGGTGTTCAAAAGTAATTGGCCAAATTAAATAAATTGTAAATAAAATGTTAATTTCTAATACTTGGTTGAAAACCCTTTGTTGGCAATGACTGTCTGAAGTCTTGAACTCATGGACATCACCAGACGCTGCGTTTCCTCCTTTTTAATGCTCGGCCAGGCCTTTACTGCAGCGGTTTTCGGTTGTTGTTTGTTTGTGGACCTTTCTGTCTGAAGTTTAGTCTTTAACAAGTGAAATGCTCTATTGTGTTCAGATCAGGGGACTGACTTGGCCATTCAAGAAAATTCCACGTCTTTTCTTTAATAAACTCCTGGGTTGCTTTGGCTTTATGTTTTGGGTCACTGTCCATCTGTATTACGAAACGCCGACCAATCAGTTTGGCTGGATTTGAGCACACAGTGGGCCAGATTTATCATTAGCTCAGGTCAGAATAATGGAGTGAAAAAGTCCCCAAAAAGTCCCAAATGCTAAAACTGCGCACAAATTTTCTGCTCTGCACTATGCTCGCCAGTTTTCTGAAAGTGGGCGTGTTTTCTTATGTAAATGAATCTCTAGACAGATTTACTATTGGGACTATTTAAAAAGTCACAAAAAAGTCGCAATTTCACTCCAGTGAGGACCATGCTTATCTTATGAGACTTTTTAATAGAACATGCAACTTTTTCATAAAGATGTGCAACTTTTGTAAAGCTGCTTACTGACGGATAAACTGCTACCGTCAAACCACATTTATTACAGTCTTAAAGGGCCGATCATAAATCTGACTTGGCTAAAACCGACTTTAGCCGTATGTTAAAGTGGAGTGAGCTGTCAGAGTCATGATAAATCTGGCCCACTGTGTTTCTGACAACCCCAGAATTCATCCGGCTGCTTCTGTCCTGTGTCACATCATCAATAAACACTAGGGACCCAGTGCCACTGGCAGCCATGCATGCCCAAGCGATCACACTGCCTCCGCCGTGTTTTACAGATGATGTGGTATACTTTGGATCATGAGCTGTATCATGCCTTCGCCATACATTTTTCTTTCTATCATTCTGGTAGAGGTTGATCTTGATTTCGTCTGTCCAAAGAATGTTCTTCCAGAAGTGTGCTGTTTTTTTAAGATGTGTTTTAGCAAAGTCCAATCTAGCCTTCTTATTCTTGAGGCTTCTGAGTGGCTTGCACCGTACAGTGAACCCTCTGTATTTACTTTCATGCAGTCTTTTCTTTATGGTAGATTTGGATATTGATACGCCTATATCCTGGACCGTGTTGTACACTTGGTTGGCTCTTGTGGAGGGGTTTCTCTTCACCATAGTAATTATTCTGCGATCATCCACCACTGTTGTCTTCCGTGGGCGTCCAGGTCTTTTTGCATTGTTGAGGTCACCAGTGCTTTCTTTCTTTCTCAGGATGTACCAAACTGTAGATTTTGCCACTCCTAATAGTGTAGAAATTTCTCAGATGGTTTTTTCAGATGAAGGATGGCTTGTTTCACCTGCATGGAGAGCTCCTTAGACCGCATGTTTACTTCTTAGCAAAATCTTCAAAATGCAAGAACCACACCTCAAATAAACTCCAGGCCTTTTATGTGCTTAATTGAAAATGAAATAATGAAGGAATGGCCCACACCTGCCCATGAAACAGCCATTGAGTCATTTGTCCGATTACTTTTGATCCCTTTAAAAATAGGGTATCACATGTAAAGGAGCTGAAACTCCTAAACCCTTCATCCAATTTTAATGTGGATACCCTCAAATGAAAGCTAAAAGTCTGGACTCTATGTCCATTATATAACTATAACTTGAATGTTTAAGTAAACAGGTAATAAAAACAAAATTTGTGTCCGTGTCCAAATATATATGGACCTAACTGTATATGAACCTGCAAAGAATGCTAACAGCCCCTGCTGAATGACGATATGGCCTTTCTTTTGTGGAGCGGCGGCACGGACCCAATTCAATGAGACATGAGCTGCAGAACCCAGCACAGCCACTAAACTTTGAATGGCGCTGTCTGTTTTCTGCTCCATTTTAGAGTGTTGGAGGCTGCAGGGACCGGCTGATCTATGCGGGGAATCGGACTCTCAATGGTCGGATATAAATCACTTATCATGAGGTATCAGTATCAGCAGCCTGGAAAACCCTTTACCAGGCTTGCATTATGATTTATATAAGCCACGTCAGAATATTTCAATAAAAGAAAAATAAACTTATCTGCAGTAGAGAACAAGGTACTGGTTTCTCCCCGTTGAGAATGCCAAGTTTTATAGGTCAGGAAATGCTCCCTGGGAAAAAAGTATGCAAAGTAGCTTTGCTCCAGGAAGACGGAAAAATAAGTAACATTATAACAAAACAATGAAATACAGCAAGTCATAGAAATGTTGAAGATCATAACACACACAAAGCATACAATGTCTTCTTTAAACAGTACCTACTTCTTATGGTCCATTCACATGACTAACTCCACAAATTGCAGATCCGCAAAACATGTGAAACATTTTGCGGAACGCACACGGCCAGCCCAATGATAGAAATGCCTATTCTTGTCCGTATCTGTGGACAAGAATAGGACATGCTCTATCTTTTTTGCAGGGCCACGGAAAGGAACTACGGATGTGGACAGCATACTGGTGTGCTGTTCGCATCTTTTGCAGCCCCACTGAAATAAATGGGTCCACACTCGTTCCACAAAATGTGGAACGGATGTAGACCCAGAAATACGGTCATGTGAATGGACCTTTAGAAGGAGTCCCTTGACCATGAACTGGTTACAAAATGTTCCCATGCTGGGCCCCCAGTGATCAGCTGTGATCTGTGGGGAAGTCTGGAAGTAAGTGTTCAATTTCCCTGCAGCGTCACCACAGGGGAAACTGAGCATTACACAGTGTCCATTCCAATCGAGGGGTTGTCTATGTAATGGACGACAGGACAGGTCCTCCAAAGTGAGAGACACTCTTGTTTTTGCCTCTTATTCTGTCTAGCAAATGAGGATCCTGAACAAAGAACCCCTCTACTGACTAAAAGTTCCCTAAAAGGGTATATGAAAACGGGGTTTCCAAAGCTAGAAAACCCCTTTAAGAGAAACAAGTTTTTTCTTAGAAATCCACATGGCTTCCTGGGGAAATGATTAGCGGAGTGTGACAGAACAAATTATTAATGAAATGGATTTGAAATGTGAAGATTTTATTAATGTGGATAATTAAGAATGACACAGGGGAAACAAAATATGCCCCGAAGAGATAAGGCCAGACCTCCGAAACAAAGTAATTAAAGACGTGCAAATATGGAATTCAAATTTTGTCTAAAACTCACAATGAAATGCAAATTATATATATATATATATATATATATATATATATGAACAAGCACATTAAAATCAATAGGTTTGTGTGCTGTCTGTGGAAAATGCAGATAGCACACGTCCTTTAAAAATGGAAATGTGAACAAGGCTTAAAGTTAACATATAATTTTTATTGCGTAGCGAAAACCATAAAAATGGCTGGTTTTTTTTCCACAGTAATACACTCAGACGGATCTACTGCAGAACGTTTCACCTTTGAAATCATATTAGAATCATGCCCTTCCATGCTGTACAGAGCGAGCTCACACACTGATCCCACTCCATATGGAGGGGGGCTCTCGATGGTATAATTCAGCTGACACTCGGTGGCAGATGCAGCTGTCAAAAGCAATAGCGGAATTTGTGGCATTTAGACTGTTTTCCAATCATAGCTCCAGCGGCAACATTTCGGAGCTCTGACTGGTTGCTCTGACAGCCTGAGGCCTTGTGAAGGTTCCCAGGCCTGTAATGGAGAGCTACCTGCTAAGTTGTGTCTGAGGCACCGCTTCACCGGCAGCCTGTCAGAATCCCATAGGCTGCAATAGTACTCTATTGCAGTCTATAGGAAAAGCGATCAAAAGATCGCATGTAGTGATGAGCAAAGCGAGTTTCAGAAGTTACATCCAAAGTCGCTTCATTCAAAACTTTGGATTAAACTGTACGGAGATCCGTCTCCGTACAGTATTAGATGAGCCAAAGTTAGTTATTCGCGAAGTCGCAATTGATTTTTAAAGTGGAAAACCAGTCTGAGCCGAAGCAGAGTTCGGTGTCAAGTAAGGGCTTGTTCACACGACCATGTGAAGCCTGTGCCTGTGCCGTGGACTGCAAATTGCGGTCCGCAATGCACGGCCATTTTCCATGGAGCAGGCGCATGGGGATCGCAGACCCATTCCCTTGAATGGGGATCGCAGACCCATTCATTTGAATGGGTCAGCGATCCCTCCGTTCCGCAAAAAGATAGAGCATGTTCTATCTTTTTGTGGTGCGGAGGCACGGAACGGAGCCCCAGAAAGTACTCGGTAGTGCTTCTGTAGTGTTCTTCTCCGTGCTTCCGTTCCGCATCTCCGGATTTGTGGACCCATTGAAATGAATGGGTCCGCATCCATGATGCGGAATGACAACGAAACGGTGCCTGTGTATTGCGGATCTGCAAATGCGGTCTGCAATACGGGAACGGGACACCAACGGTCGTGTGAACGAGCCCTAACATCCGAAGCTCGCTTATCTCATCTCTAATCACAAGTCCCCTAAGGGGCTAAGAGTTACAGTAAAAAAAAAAAAAAAAAATTTAAGGGGTATTCCGGTTCCCTGAATTGGGTCTGCTTTGAAAGCATTGTGCAGGTTTTACAAACGTCTAATATACCAGGGCTGTGGAGTCGGAGTCGGAGTTGGAGGCAATTTTGGGTACCTGGAGTCGGAGTCGGCAAAAAATGAACCGACTCCGACTCCTACTAGATTTAAATTGGAATAAAAATAGAAAAAGCAAGTTTAAATGTCCCAATTCACAAAAAGTTATAATTAATTACCGTATTTTTCGCCCTATAAGACGCACCTGCCCATAAGACGCACCTAGGTTTTTGAGGAGGAAAATAAGAAAAAAAATATTTTTAACTAAAAGGTGTGCTTTTGGTGGGTTTTGAACTAATGGTGGTCTGTGGATGACACTATTATGGGGGATCTGTGGATGGCACAGTTATGGGGGCATCTGTGGGTGGCACTGTTATGGGGGCATCTGTGGGTGGCACTGTTATGGGGGCATCTGTGGGTGGCACTGTTATGGGGCATCTGTGGGTGGCACTGTTATGGGGGCATCTGTGGGTGGCACTGTTATGGGGGCATCTGTGGATGAAACATATATAGCATCTTATCTTATGTGTCATCCACAGATCCCCCCCATAACAGTGTCCCTGTGTAGTGAATGGGGGCCGGCATCTGTTTCTGTAATGGCAGCGAGGCCCGGTGCCTGCTTCATTCATAAAGTGGGTGGAGCAGGCGCGTGACGTAGTGAGCTACGCTACTAGCGCCCACCCGGCCTCCTGACTGCCAAGAAGTTAGTAGTAAGTAGTACAGCACTAGATTTAAGATGATTGGAATACTTTAACAATACCCACAAGTTAGATATGATTACCGTATACTACAGTGAGCGGGGCCCGTGTAGTAGAATACAGTGACTGCACCGGGCCCCGCTGCCATTACAGAAACAGATGCTGGCCCCCAGCCCCTCCTCCCTCTCGGCCTATTCACCGGATGGTTGCAGCATTCGCCCCATAAGACGCACTGCTATTTTTCCCCCACTTTTGCGAAAAATACGGTACTTCTCTACTGTAAGAATAAAGGCCAATGCATGCAGTGCGTCACGTTACCGCAAAACGAACACGTTAAGTGACCGTGAAGAAGCATGCTTTTCATATGCTTCACTATATGGCACGCAACGCACAGTTAAGGAGCGGCAATACTTTCCATTGTGTTGTGTTCCGCTGTTACAGGGAACGCAACGCCCATGGTTAACCTAGCCTCACTGATAACTGATTAAGTAAATATGTTTTTTGCAGGACTAGAGACACTTGTATAAGTGAAGGGAATGGAGGGTCAATAGTTCAAGACTGAAGCTGTAAACCATTTGAAAAACTGCTGTCATCCAGCTAAGGCTATAAAAACGTGTAAACTCAGATTGTTAGCTTAAACTTTAAACATGACTATGGGATTCTACTAGGGAAATCATGTTTTACAATAAATGCCCCTTCCCCTGCCCCGTCCTGGATCCTCCCACTGCCCTATCATCAGCAGATCAGCACACAAAGGAGAAGGCAGCAGCTTCATAGCCAGTAGTTCTGTGGTAATGACATGTATGTTGCCTTTCTTTCCTTAAAGGAATGTATAAAATACATTTGCATATTAAATACAGAGGAGTCGGAGTCGGAAGTACCAAAAACTGAAGAGTCGGAGTCGGACCATTTATCTACCGACTCCACAGCCCTGTAATATACTGTAATAATTGTTTTTGCACTGTTCTCTAATAGTATCTACTTACTTCTTAGTCTCCCTCTGCCCTGTTTACAGTCCTACATCCCTCAGTTACGACCTGTCTGCTCTCGCCTCCTGCCGGTTGACCACGCTCAGTTTCTCTGCTGCGTGTCTAGTCTCCTACGCCTCTGGTCAGGGCTTCTGTGCGCTGAACTTCCTGAGTGCTGAGAGAGGGAGCGGACAGCTGATTCCACAAGGCCTGTAAGGGAGCTGTGCTCTACATCACCTGAAGTTGACTTGCTGAATAATCCTGGCCTGTGGCAGTAAGTTTAGGTTTGGTTGTAGCTTTTTCTGTTTCTTTTCTCCACTTTCCTATGTAGATCTTGTTCAATGTCAATTGGTCTTTCCCTATCTGCTTCATCTGTTGTGGTTTCAAACTGCTTTCTGTGTCTGTGTCCCGATGCTGGTATGTTTCTGCCATTTACATAGCGGTCTGTATTTGTTTCTTTATCACTGTGTGTCTTTCAATCTGTTTGAGCCTGTCTGTCTGCAAATCTTACAGCGTGTCTGTATGTTTTTCACTATGTATCTCTCACTGTTTTCCATATCTCTCTGTATGCATTGTGTTCTGTCTTTCTCACAAACATCACATGAAAGAGAAGCAGACCTTGAAGAAGTCTGGTGCATAATTTAAATAGTCACTTTAGAGGTTGATATGTATCAGGTTAGTTTAAAGGGAACCTGTCATCAACGTTATGGTGACGGTACTGAGGGCAGCATAAAATAGTGACAGAAATGCTGATGTCAGCGGTGTGTCACTGATGAGCTAAAAGTAAGTGGTCGCTGAGAACCAGCAGCATAATCATTGCAGCCCAGGCACTGAAAAGAGTCACATCTACCTGAGAAGAGTCCTGGTTATTCATAATCTCCTGCTCTCCGCCGTCTGCTGATGATTGGCTTTTCTCTCCTAGACAGAATGGGAGAAAACTAGGTAGAAGACTGTCAGTCATCAGCAGGGAGAGCTGGAGCCTATGAATACCCAGGACTCTTCTCAGGTAGATGTGACTCTTTTCAAGGCCTGGGCTGCAATGATTATGCTGCTGGTTCTCAGCGACCACTTACTATTAGCTCATCAGTGACACAGCGCTGACATCAGCATTTCTGTCACTACTTTATACTGCCCTCAGTACAGTCTGCATAAAGTTAATGACAGGTTCCCTTTAAGGCTGAGTTCACACGAGCGTGACAGATTTGGTCCGGATGCGTTCAGGGTGCGTTCAGTTAAACTCGCACCATTTTGCAAGCAAGTTCAGTCAGTTTTGGCTGCAATTGCGTTTAGTTGTTCAGTTTTTTCCGCGCGGATGCAATGCGTTTTGATGCATTTTTCACGCGCGTGATAAAAAACTGAATGTTTACAAACAACATCTCCTAGCAACCATCAGTGAAAAACGCATTGCATCCGCACTTGCTTGCAGATGCAATGCGTTATTAACGCAGCCCCATTCACTTCTATGGAGCCAGGGCTGCGTTAAAAACGCAGAATATAGAACATGCTGCGATTTTAAAGCATTGCAGAAGTGATGCATGAAAAAAAATGCTCATGTGCACAGCCCCATTGAAATGAATGGGTCAGGATTCAGTGCAGGTGCAATGCGTTCACCTACTGCATTGCACCCGCGCGGAAATCTCGCCCGTGTGAACTCAGCCTAAGGGTACCACATACACACCAACGCTCCAGGAGTTGAAAAAGTTACATAACTGGAATACCCCTTTAAGTAAAAAAAAAACCAAAAAAAAAAACAATAACACAGAATGATACAAATTTTTAATCATCTCTATTTCCCAATTCTACATTTTAAAATAAACAATACAAAAAATTAAGCATAACAGGCATCACCGCATCCAAAAATGTCTGACCTATTCAAATATAAATTATTTTTCCTGCGCAGTAAATGTCATAACAGAAAAAATGCACTTTTCAGTCACATTGTCCCCCAAAATTTTTTGTAAAAAGTGATCCAAAAGTCTACGGTCCACTCCGCAAAAAGCATGCCCTCACACAGCTCTGTAGATAGGAAATGTAAAAAGTTATGGCTGTCAGAATATGGAGATGCAAAGAAAATTTTGATATTTTTTTTTTAAAGTTTTTTATTTATTAAAAAAAAGTACTAAAACGTAAAAAAAATATATACATATTTGGTATCCATAATCGTACTGATCCACAGAATAAGGCTGTCGTGTCACTTTTAGAGAGTAATGGACCTTTCAATAACAAAAAAAATATATAAACATGGTGGAATTGTGTGTGATTTTTCCCTTCTATTTCACTTCACAAAAAGTTTTCCAATACAATCTATGGTTAATTAAATGCCACCATTAAAAAATACAACTTGTTCTGCAAAATAAAAAAACTTACAAAAAACCTTCATATGGCTATTTATAAAAGAACATTTTAGAAAATTATGGCTCTTGGAAGGTAGGGGTGCTAAAAATAAAAGCTCAAGATTAGCCTGTTTCATAAGGGGTTAAAAAAAATGACGGCAGCTTTCATTTTGTAACTTTTTTTAACCTTTATTGCTCCTATCTCCGGTTGCGGCCTTTGGTCACATGACCATGTCCATGTAACTCTTACTTATTTCCTGTGATGTTATCTCCATGGGCGGAGCAGTGATAGGGGAGTGTCTATGTAACTAGCAGATGGGAGGGTCTATAATCTAGCTGGGTGTTGTTAGGGGCAGTGATAGGGGAGTGTCTGTATCTAGCTGGTGGGAGGGGTTATAATCTAGCTGGGTGTTGTTAGGGGCAGTGATAGGGGAGTGTCTGTATCTAGCTGGTGGGAGGGGCTATAATCTAGCTGGGTGTTGTTAGGGGCAGTGATAGGGGAGTGTCTGTATATAGCTGGTGGGAGGGGCTATAATCTAGCTGGGTGTTGTTAGGGGTAGTGATAGGGGAGTGTCTGTATCTAGCTGGTAGGAGGGGCTATAATCTAGCTGGGTGTTGTTAGGGGCAGTGATAGGGGAGTGTCTGTATCTAGCTGGTGGGAGGGGCTATAATCTAGCTGGGTGTTGTTAGAGGCAGTGATAGGGGAGTGTCTGTATCTAGCTGGTGGGAGGGGCTATAATCTAGCTGGGTGTTATGTGTGGAGCTGGAGCTGTGGCAGAGAAAGTAGAAGTGCATCATGGGTTTGGTTGGATACAGTAACAGCAGTTCTACATACAGGATGGAAATAAACTAGGGTCATTTGTTTTCATGGTGAAAATCGAAGTTCAAATCGAAAGAGATGTACATGAGGTATGCAACTGCATGAACTTATCTGTTAAAACCCATAGTAATTTTGGAAAACCACTTTAATTATATATGACCAGCAAGCATGTACATATATGAAGTTATTTTTTCTCTAAAGCTGAAGTCTGAAAAGAAATGATCCACTGTGACAGCTCACCATCAGGGATACTGCTTACACCATGATACTTGGTGTTACCACCAACTCGTTTAACTTTGCAGCACTCCCCTAGGGGAAAGGGGCCAGACAGATGTCAGGCACCCAGGTAGAAATTCTACATACTATATATATGTGGAAAGTATTTTGTGCAGTTCCATTAACCATGTTTTATTCATAAGGATCTTTAGCTGTTCACTTTCCAAATGGGCCACTTAAAAGTAACCCGTGCGGCATGGAAGGAGTTAGAAATTCTGCTCTTATTTCTGGAACTGGGTCAAGCAGAAAGAATAGCGGTAAGCTGAAAAGACCGTCAACCTCACATGAAACTTCTGCTGTGGCTGTGAAGACGGTAGGTGAACTCTATCACATTTCCAACTTGTGTCATGACTAAAAATAAATATGCCTATTAGAGAGGAAACTGATTATTCTACAGCACGGTCTGAACTGGTCTGATTTCACGATGATCAATAACATCGATATTAAAGGGGTTTTCTGAGACTCTTATACTGATGACCCATCCTCTGGTTAGGTCAGCACTATTTGATCAGTGAGAGTCCTACACCTGGGACCCCCGCTGATCAGCTGTTTGAAAAAGCATTGCGACATTCCTCCTGTTCACCAAGCACCGTACACTGTATAGCGGCTGTGCTTGATATCGCAACTCAGCCCTATGCTCGTAGGCCATGTGACTGATGAACGTGACGTCACATGGCCAAGGCTCAGCTGCGAGAAGGCCATAGCGCTACTGCCATTTTACATTCAGTAAGAGTCTGCAGTTGAGTAACCCTCATGTACATTACAATACAATGCGCTGCTAGTCAGCTACTTACTATAGCCCAGAGTCGAATTCTCCATTCTGAGGGTTGTCATTGGAAACAGTCGACAACCTTGTTGTCAGACACCTCCTTAAAGTATTTCTCTCACCTAAGAAACTGAAGGAACATTGCTAAATTATGAAAATGCTCTAGACATAAAAAGACATAGGGGCACATTTATTAAGGCTGGCATTTTAGATGCCAATCTTGATAAAGCTCCATAAATGGCGGTGGATCCGCCGAAGTTATGAAGAGGCGCAGGCCTCTCCATAACTTTGGCGCATCCAGCGCCAGTTCTAAATGTAAGACCGTCCCTAATGAGGCTTGCAGTCTAAGTTCCCTATCAGTATGTCTTTGGCGAGTGGGAGGACACTGGAGTACCCAGAGAACATACAAACCATGCAGATATTGTCCTTGGTCGGATTCGAATCTAGGACCCCAGCGCTGTAAGGCACCAGTGCTAACCACTGAGCCACCATGCTGCCCCATAGGCCCACTCAATATGTCACAGTGGCCTTTCAAGTGGGTTTGTACATTGATTTGGTGTAACACCATATGGCATCAGCTGCAACTGCAAGTGGTGAGACCCAGCAGCACCACTGTTCAAATGCTTCAATAGCATTTGTATAGCGGCTGTTGCTGTTCCACAGCTTTGTTTGTGGGTTAGTGTGCCCCAGCGCCAAGGGGGCATGGCCTGGCAGCAGGGATGCTGTTGGATTGGGCTGATGGTGTGTTGCGGTGGCAGCAGCCACCATGTATCACAATGCCAAATTAGTGTAGGAACCTACTCAAAAAAGGCAGACGTGACGTGTGGGCCTATGCATTTTAATTTGTATTTGTGCTTTTAAATTATGCCTAGAAACAACTGGTCAATGCATAGCATGTGGATTTGCAATCCATGTTATTTTCTACACTTTCTGATCGATAGGGACCCCCAATGCTCCCTACTAGTTTTTCCTGCTGCCGGCTGACCACAGAACTGCCTCACAGCCTTGTTCATTTAAATGGAGCTTTCTTGCAGTCCTATTCATTCTCGGGATTGAAGGGAGATGGAAGTATCCCTTTTATACCTTAGGCTACTTTCACACTGGCGTTTTGGCTTTCCGTTTCCATTCTGAGTGGAAAAGGATCCGCTCAGAATGCATCAGTTTGCCTCCGTTCATTCACCATTCCGCTCTGGAGGCGGACACCAAAATGCTGCCTGCAGAGCGAGACGAATCCGTCCTGACTCACAATGTAAGTCAATGGGGACGGATCTGTTTTCTCTGACACAATAGAAAATGGATCTGTCCCCCATTGATATTTCAAAGGAGTTCATGACTGATTCGTCTTGGCTATAGAAGACATAATACAACCGGATCCGTTCATAAAGGATGCATGCGGTTTTATTATTGTAACGAAGGCGTTTTTGCAGATCCATGACAGATCGGCAGAAAGCGCTAGTGAGTAAGTAGCCTAAGGCTACTTTCACAGTTGCATTCGGTGCGGATCCGTCTGGTATCTGCACAGACGGATCCGCTCCTATAATGCAAACGATGGTATCCGTTTAGAACGGATCCATCTGCATAACTGCTTTTTCAGATCTCAGTTTTCACATCGTGAAAACTCCGATCCGACAGTATATTCTAACACAGAGGCGTTCCCATAGTGATGGGGACGCTTCAAGTTAGAATATACTAAGAACTGTGTATATAACTGCCCACTGCTGCCTGGCACCACCCGATCTCTTACAGGGGGCTGTGATCCGCACAATTAACCCCTCAGGTGCCTCCCTCCCCAGTTTTAAATTCATTGGTGGCCAGTGCGGCCCCCCCTCCCTCCCCAGTATTAAATTCATTGGTGACAGGGGTTAATTGTGCGGATCACAGCCCCCTGTAAGAGATCGGGTGCTGCCAGGCAGCAGGGGGCAGTTATGCACACAGTTCTTAGTATATTCTAACTTGAAGCGTCCCCATCACTATGGGAAAGCCTCTGTGTTAGAATATACTGTCGGATCTGAGTTTTCACGATCTAACTCAAATCCGATGGTATATTCTAACATAGAGGCGTTCCCATGGTGATGGGGACGCTTCAAGTTAAAATATACCATCGGATTGGAGAAGACTCCGATCCGATGGTATATTAATAGGGACTCCTGACTTTACATTGAAAGTCAATGGGGGACGGATCCGTTTGCAATTGCACCATATTGTGTCAACATCTAACGGATCCGTCCCCATTGACTTGCATTGTAAGTCAGGATGGATCCGTTTGGCTCCGCACAGCCAGGCGGACACGAAAACGCTGCAAGCTGCGTTTTGGTGTCCGAGCGGAATGGAGGCGGAACGGAGCCAAACTGATGCATTCTGAGCGGATGAACGGATCAGTTCGGGGCCGCTTGTGAGAGCCCTCAAACGGATCTCACAAGCGGAACCCCAAACGCAAGTGTAAAAGTAGCCTTAGCTGTAATCTCCTTGGGTATGTCGACACAGGACTGAAATGGGGCAGATTTGACTCAGTGGATTTACATTTGGCAAATCCACAGCCTTTTACAGTAGCAGTAATGTGAATAAGATTGTATGAACTCTCATCCACTCCTTGCAAATCCACAGCAAAGTTTAACCTGCAGTGCAGATTTTAAATCAGCAGCAGATTTCACTCTTTGCTAAGCACAAGGTGAAATTCACTGCAGATCCACAGCAAAAGAACTGAAGTAATTAATGGGGATTTGTTGCAGGTGATTCCAGTGAATTTTCCACCGCACATTATGTCGAGGCCCCTTTCAGAGGAGCGATATGAAACCTGTCTGTGCTCCAGCAAGAAATACCGGTTTTTAAACAGACCACATGCAGATGGAGTCAGTGTTCCATCCGTGTTTCCTGCAGATATATTCATTTTAATGAGCGAGTCTTGCGGGAAAATTGATCCAACGTAACATGTTGCGACTGTCGGTCTGTGCACAAAATCGCCCAGTGTTCAGTCTGGGTGCTGTCCGTACTAAACCTGGCACCCAGATGGAAACATAACCTGTTTGAAAGGGGCCTTATAATGGAGAGAGATTTACATACGTCAGATACAAACCTGGTGTAAACATATGCCCCAGAATGCAAATCACCCAAGAGCTATACAGAGTTAGCGCCAGTTGGGGAATGTGAGCCTTCAATGCCTGCAGAATCGTATGCGTATGTTCTGTCTTTTGTATTAAAATATTTACAGTGCTAGTTTGGATTCATAAGTTTACATTTTGTGAAGCTATGCAATCTGGAAAAGGATGGCGCTGTATACTGCATTCGGAAAGTCTTCAGACCCTGTTTCTTTTTTAATATTTTGTTATGTTTCGGCTTTGTGCTATAATTAAAGTAAAAACTAAAGAACTAAAATTTTGCATGGACATCAGTATTCAGACCCTTTGCCATGACACTTGAAATTAAGCTCCGGGGGCCTCTTGTTTTGCTTGCTCATCTGTGAGATGTTTCAACACCTTGATTGGAGTCCACCAGTGGTAAATTTAGCTGATTGGACATGACTTGGAAAGACACATCCCTGTCTATATAAGGTTACACAGCTGACCATGCATATCAGAGCAAAACCTAAGCCATGAGGAGGAAAGAACTGTCTGTATAGTTCAGAGACAGGACTGTGTGGAGGCACAGATCTAGAGAAGTATACAAACAATTCTGCTGAACTGAAAGTTCCCAAGAGCACAGTGGCCTCCATAATGCTTAAATGGAAGAAGTTTTGAACAACCAGGAATAAGTAATTGAGGAAGAAGGGTCTGGGTAAGAGAGGTGACCAAGAACCCAATGGTCACTTTGGCTGAGCACCAAAGATTGTGTGTGCAAATAGGAAAAACATTTGGAAGGTCAACCATTACTGCAGCACTCCTCCAATCTGAGCTTTATGGCAGGGTGGCCAGAAAGAAGCCTCTCCCCAGTAAATGATACAAGAAAGCCCACCTGGAGTTTGCAAAAAAAGTACCTAAAGGATTCTCAGACTGTGATCAACAAGATTCTCTGGTCTGATGAAACCAAGATTGAACTTTTTGGCCTCAAGTCTAAGCATTATGTCTGGAGGAAACCAGGCACTGCTCATCACCTGCCCAATACCATTCCTACAGTGAAGCAAGGTGGTGGCAGCATCATGGTGTGGGGGTGTTTTTCGGAGATGGATAGGGAGATTGGTCATGGCTGAGGGAAAGCTAAACAGAGCAAAGTACAGAGACATTCTTAACATTAATGAAAACCTTATCTAGAGTGCTCTGGACCTCAGAGTGGGCTGAAGGTTCTCCTTTCAGCAAGATAATGACTCTAAGCAAACAGACAAGACAAGACAGAAGTGGCTTAGGGACAACTCTGTTAATGTCCTTCAGTGGCCCAGCCAGAGCCCTGACTGTCCCCTTCCAACCTGACAGAGCTTGAGAGGATCTTCCGGGAAAGAAGAAAGAAATCTACAATGGCTAGGAGGCTGCTGTAGCTTTCAGTCTGGTGCACGGCCTGCTGGAGGATGTGTCAAAATCTATGATGAGGCGTGTCCTCTGGCTGCGCAGGGGAAAATCAACCTGTGAAGAAAATGCTGGTCTTGATAAATGGCCTCCATAGTATCTATTCAAATATATGGGCAACTATGCAACAATGAGTTGTGCTTAATCCTCCTGAGTGGATGACTTTCTTTGCATTGGCTGTCTTCTAAGACTAGGAAAAGACCACAGGACTCTGGATGTGGAAAATACAGTTCACATGAACAGTGGCAACGTTTTGACCCTATTATGAGTCTTTCGGAGGGCTTAAGAAAGTCTCAAAATGGAGTTGAAATTGTGTCACCGGTCATGTGAATAAAATACTGAAGATTGTTTTCTACATCTGGAGGGCTTCCGTCTTTTTCTTGCTTGTTACGTAGTCCAGGAAACCGAGACTGTTTAAGTGCCTTGCACCCAATGTATAGATTTGGTCAATTGGTGGACATCAAGGGTTTGTGCTGCTGGCCTTCCAATTGTTGTTTTCTTCTAAGGCTAGCATAGGTGAGTCTAAAGCACATGCCCTAATAGGTTGACCACATGGGTATATAAATAGAAAGGCAAGTTAAATCCAACATTTAATAGGACCTGTTATGGCAGAACTCATAACTGTGCCTTATGTGATTTGGAAAATACCGACCTGGTAAAGACCAGAGTTTGAGACTGAGACATTGATCTAAGTACCTTGACCATAGAAAAGTTGCTACATAATTATATTAATTTATATAGCGCCGCCATATTCCGCAGTGCTTTACAAATTCAGAGGGTTCATGTACAAAACAGAGCTTACAATCTATGAGGAGTTGGGGGTGACATAAAAGGCAGTTGATTGTGATCTGTAGTAGTCGAGCCATTATTGTACTGAAAGCAGCGGTGTAGGCCGATCTGCTTCGGGTGTGGGACTGTTCGAAGATTGAGTTCAGGCCTGAGGAGTTGGTGGGGGAGGGGTAACTCGGGGAACACTCCATTTAGGAAGCTTGATAAGCCTGCCTGAAAAGATATGTTTTTAAGGCACGTTTGAAGGTAGGGAAGTTGGGAATTAACCTGATATTCCAAGGCAGAGAATTCCAGAGAGTAGGTGTAGCTCAAGAAAGGTCTTGAAGATGGGAGTGAGAGTTACGAATTATGGAGCATTTTGATCTTAGGTCACTAACAGAGCAGAGAGCACGTGTAGGGGGGTAGACGGAAATGAGAAAGGAGATTAAGGAGGTATGGATAGCTTTGTGGGTCAGGGTGAGAAGTTTGAACTGTATTCTGTGGTGGATGGGTAAACAGTGAAGTGACTGGCACAGACAAGTAGCATCAGTATAGCGGGTCTACAGATAGATGAGCCTGGCTGCAGTATTTAGGACAGACTGAAGGGGATAGAGCTTAGTTAGAGGGAGACCGAGTAGTAATGCGTTGCAGTAGTCAAGACGAGAATGAACCAAGGCAACAAGCGTTTTCCACTGTAAGAAAAGGGAGGATTCTGGTGATATTCTTGAGGTGCAGACGACAAGAGCGTGTAAGTAATTGGGTATGGAGAACAAAGGAAAGATCAGAGGCCCCAAGACAGCGGGCAAGTTGCACAGGAGTTATGATAGTGCTGCAGACCGAAATGGAAATATTAAGTTTAGGTAGGTTAATAGATGGGGGAAAGACAAGGAGTCCAGTTCAATTGCTACTTTAACTACCTCAGCTCTGCTACAACTGCATGAGCTATTGTCAGCATTAAATGGCAATAAAACATAATTCAGATTTGTGATCACAATAATACCTGTCCAGAATGGAGCTAACAAATAGAAATTCCCCTCGGGCATGCTGGGGTATATTTCATAGTAAGCAGTTTATCTTGAGCATATTCTGTGGATACGCAGTTTATTTAGGATGTAGTTTCCAAATTCACTATACCTCAGAATGTGTGGTAACATCCTCATAGCCACAATTATAGTCAGAAGTGGGGTCCATATGAAGCACCACCACCAACCAGGGACGTAGCTATAGGAGAAGCAGGGGAAGCGGTTGGAATGGGGTCCAAACTCAGAAGGAGCCCATCTGGGAGAAGGACTGAGAGATTTTTTTGTCAGGGCCCCCTCAACAGTATTAAATAAGGACAAGCCATGCCTATTGGGCAGTGGCTGAGTTAGTATCTAGGCTCAGGCTGTGAAATTAAATGTTTAATACTAATCTAAGAAATTATGATCTAACCAACTATACGGCTGTCACTTTTTGGCACTCTCATAGAAAGAAATGGAGGGTGACCATGTTTGCGCAGTACAAACTCGTTTACTTGGTGGCCCCATTCTAAAGATAGGTGTGGGTCCCAGAGGTGGGAGCCACACCTATCTTACATTGGTAGTATTATCACCAGTAGTGTTGAGCGAACTTGTGGATTTAAGTTCAGCGTACAAGGGTCGGGTTATCAAAGAATAAGATTATAGTCCACTGTGGCGGAATCCATAACAGAATTCTTTAAAACCCGAACCTTGTACGCCGAACTTGAAAACACAAGTTCGCTCAACACTAATCACCAGAAATCCAATCAGTCAGACCTCCAGCAATCAGACATGTTACACCACGGGTGTCAAACACAAGGCCCGCCAGACCTCGTCATGTGGCCCGCGTAGCAGACAGTGTTTGTCCGACCTAAGCTTAGCTGCTGTCACTCACTGCGGCAGCCGGGCCGGGTGATCAGCTGAGCGCAGCCAGCGCTCCTCCCAAGCCTCCCCGAGTCCCTCCCTCCTCTAGTCTACACAGTCACTACACAGTGAATGATTCCAGGCAGCGCAGCTGCTCACTCACTGTGTTCAGTCTCCGGTCTCCAGTCTTTGCTCCTCCTCGCTCCTCCCAGACTAGTCCCTCCCTCCTCCTCTCTGATAAGGAAGTCAGGTCCATACAGGAAGTGACATCAGAGAGAGAGGCAGGGAGGGAGAATTGAAATCATTCTTCTCCTCTCCAGTCCAGCTCCAGCGCCCAAGTAGTGCCCAGCCCAGTGCCCACTGTGCCCTGCCTGCAGACAGTGCAGCAGTGTTTTTTCTAAAAAGGTATAAATATAAAACATTTGAAGTGTATTGTAACAGTGTCACCCCACTAAAGTCTTTTATATTTTTTTTGGGCTACTTATAATCCTTAACTGCGATTTATCAATACATAATGTTATATATCATTTTGGTTCAGTAGATTCTCCTAAAAACATACCCGTATTTTTCGCCGTATAAGACGCACGCAAAAGTGGGGGGAAAATAGCAGTGCGTCTTATACGGCGAATGCAGCTTATTTTGCGATTTGCGAATTTTCACGCAATTTTTTGCGCGAATTTTTGCGCAAATTATTTTGCGATTTTCAATGATACACCCGCCGCGATGCCGCACGGCGGGTGTATCAGCTGTGAGGGAGGAGGGGCTGGGGGCCGGCGTCTGCTTTTATAATGACTATTCTACTACACGGGCCCCGCTCACTGTATAATCGTATGTCTAATAGTAAATAGTTATGTACATAATCGCATAATGAGCGGAGTACTTACAACTACAAACGCTCGCCGAGAGAAGGGAGGAGGCAGGCTGGGAGGACGGGCGCTGGCAGTGTGTGAGTCATACGTCACGCGCCTGCGCCGCTCACTTTATGAATGAAGCAGGCGGCGTGGGCGCATGACGTATGACTCACGCTGCCAGCGCCTGTCCTCCCGGCCTGCCTCCTGCCTCCTCCCTCCTCTCGGCGAGCGATTGTAGTTGTAAGTACCAGTAATACACAGCGCTCCTTATGCGATTATATACATACGGTAACCATTAACTATTAGAGATACGATTATACAGTGAGTGGGGCCCGTGTAGTAGAATACAGTCACTGCACGGGCCCCGCTGTCATTATAAAAGCAGATGCCGGCCCCCGGCCCTTTGAGGGTGACCAAACTGCTGATGCGGCCCCCTGATGAATTTGAGTTTGACACCCCTGTGTTACACTTATCCCCCGTGTATAGGAGATAAGTCTTCTTTGTGGGAAAAGCCTGAAATGGATAAGCAAGCTTCATTCTTCCTCATGTAATGTGGTGGTTGGTTGTAATATGGAAGTTAAACATTTCCTGCAGATGGCTTTCTACACTATTACTAATGCTTCCAGGTGGACTGGAGTTCATTGTTATTACTAGAAGAACTTTCAATTTTTTTCTATGGCTGGTGCCAAATAATGCAATTCTACATACTCAAGATTTCCTGACTGACACCCAACCAAGGGCACATCAACAAGTAGTCCCTGGCCGTGAGTACAGTACCTCAGGGTAGATTAGCTTGTTACTCCAAAAAAAAACATGACTCTTTCGTCACTTGTCCAAAGACTTGCTGCATTCTGTGTAATTTTACTTCCAGTTAAAGGGAATCTGTCATCAACTTTATGTGAAAGCAACATAAATAGTGACAGACAAGCTGATTTCAGCGGTGTGTCATTCATGTTCTGTTTCCGAGAATCAGCATCGTAATCATTGCAGCCCGAGTCTAGAAAAGAGTCTCAGCCGCCTGAGAGGAGTCAAGGGGTTATTCATGAGCTCCTGCTCTCCCCGCCCACCAACTGATTGCCATTTCTCTTCTAGAAAGAAAACAAAGGCCTCAATCACGTGTTCGTGTCCGTGATGACATCAGTGACAAGATGGTCAATGGTTCATCCATGAAGATGTTTGGTCTGTGTGTCTGTTTTTTGCCCTCCGTGTGTCATCCTTATTCAATGGACATTGCTCAACTGAAAATGAATTTCAAGAGGATCTCCTACCAGTGGTCAGTGAAACAAAGACGAACTATGGACGCCATTGACTATAATGGGGCGTGATGGATCCATAAACACAGACAAAAATAGGGTGTGCTTCTGTGGATCAACCAATACCTATGGGTATGTGTGCTGTACACGGAGAACACGGACAGCACATGTCTGTTATTCACTGACGTCTGAAAAAGGCCTAAGGAAAAGACTGTCAATCATCAGCCGGTGGGAGAAATTAAGCAGGAGACCATCAATAAGCATGACTCTTCTCAGGCGGCTGTGACTCTTTTCCAGGTTCGGGTTGCAATGATTACGATGATGATTCTGGCAACCACTTACTTTTAAGCTCATGAAATCAGCGTGTCTGTGACTACTTTATGTTGCCCTTAGTGAGGGTAACAAAGTTGATGGCAGGTTCCCTTTAACAGGAATTACGATTACAGAGAAAACAGCAAGTATTTGATCAAGTGGCTGAAGAATCATGTTTTAGTTCTTTTTTTTTTGGGGGGGGGGGGGGGTAATTAAGCTAATTTGTCCTATTTATTTATTTTTTATTAAAAGGGTTGCCCGAGATTTTAATACTGATGATCTATCCTCAGGATACTAATGTCAGATACTAATGACCTATACAGAGGATAGGTCATCAGTATTAAAGTATCAGAAAACTCCTTTAAGCCTAATTTATGTTGGCTCTAAATTTGGGGATATTAATAATTAATCATTCTAATTAATTACTACAAGAACAGTAATAACAGAGTTGTACCTATTATACTATACTTGGTAGAGTGGAAGCCGCCTAAGAGCAGCTTAAAGTTGACAACTAGTTCCCTTTAACCAAAAATAAAACATTTTAAATGGATTCAAGGAAGAATGTTTTTTTGGAGGTTAAAAATAAAATCATTACTCCCCTCCACTGCTGCCATTCAGGTTCCCTCTGTACTTCATTTCCTGAACTCGGCTCGACATGCCAGAAATGGCCCGCTTGGCCAGCCACTGGCCATAGCAGTGATCTGAGTGCGCCTTTCCCAGCTTTTACAGAATTTTGAGCCAGGACTAAGAAGTGAAGAGCAGCGAGAACCTGAGCAGCGTCAGAATGGCAGTGTGGGGGATTAGTTGAGGTGAATAATTATTCTTTTTTTTTACTTTTAACCCCTTCTGACTAGTATCCTCCCTGGGAAACCTTTTAAACCTAATGAATGTAAAACACACACATGAGTACCGATTTACAATCTAGCCTGTCATTTTGGGTTGTCCCATCTGCATGATCGAGGGCACTGGTGTCTCTAGCTTTCAAATTTTGGGGGGGCACTCTGGGGGCCAGGACAAAAGTAGGGGGGGGGGGCAGCTATAACCATGATACATTTACACAAGCATGCTTAGAAATGCTGCGATACTCTACCCAATACCTAAAACCTCAACAGGGAAGAAAAACACTCATATCACTCAGATTTCAACATGTCCTAGTAGCCTGTGGATGACACTTTTATAGGGAGGGGGATCTGTGGATGACACTGCTATGGGGGGGATCTGTGGATGACACTGTTATGGAGGGGAATCTGTGGATGACACATACAGTATATAGCATCTTATGCTATATGTGTCATCCACAGATCCACCCCATGACAGTGTCATCCCCATTTCCCCCTCCCTATAACAGTGTCATCCACAGATCCCCCTCCCTAAAACAGTGTCATCCACAAATCTCCCTCCCCGCCGCTCACAGGAGTGTACATTTGACATTTCTAAACTGTAATCCATATCCTGCAGTAACTTTAACTTTAAATCAGGATTCAGCGGCCGCTCATCTCTACTAGCACCTTAACCTTACACCACTCGGCTAGCTTCGGTAACAGGGCCAGGCTACAGCCTACAGGCACTGCCTGTTAGTTGTTACCGAGTGAGCGCTGATTTCTGCAGGTCAGAGGATACGGATTACAGTTTAGAAGAAATGTACACTTCTGTGAGCGGTCCAGTGGCGGATCCAGAGTCTCGTCTCGGGAGGGGCACTTCCAGATTATTTTCTGTCTGCCGCCACAAAACAATGCTGCTTATAGAACAGACTCCACAGTGTAGAGGTATACTGTATATTGTGTGGCACAGTGTATGCTACAAGAGTATTACCAGGGCTGTGGAGTCGGTAGATAGATAGTCCGACTCCGAATCCTCAGTTTTTGGTACTTCCGACTCCCCGACTCCTCTGTATTTAATATGCAAATGTATTTTATACATTCCTTGAAGGAAAGAAAGGCAACATACATGTCATTACCACAGAACTACTGGCTAGGAAGCTGCTGCCTTCTCCTTTGTGTGCTGATCTGCTGATGATAGGGCAGTGGGAGGATCCAGGACGGGGCAGGGGAAGGGGCATTTATTGTAAAACATGGTTTCCCTAGTAGAATCCCATAGTCATGTTTAAAGTTTAAGCTAATAATCTCAGTTTACACGTTTTTATAGCCTTAGCTGGATGACAGCAGTTTTTCAAATGGTTTACAGTCTCAGTCTTGAACTATTGACTATCCATTCCCTTCACTTATACAAGTGTCTAGTCCTGGAAAAAACATATTTACTTAATCAGTTATCAGTGAGGCTAGGTTAACCATGGGCGTTGCGTTCCCTGTAACAGCGGAACACAACACAATGGAAAGTATAACTGTGCGTTGCGTGCCATATAGTGAAGCATATGAAAAGCATGCTTCTTCACGGTCACTTAACGTGTTCGTTTTGCGGTAACGTGACGCACTGCATGCATTGGCCTTTATTCTTACAGTAGAGAAGTACCGTATTTTTCGCAAAAGTGGGGGAACAATAGCAGTGTGTCTTATGAGGCGAATGCTGCGACCGTCCGGTGAAAAGGCTGAGAGGGAGGAGGGGCTGGGGGCCAGCATCTGTTTCTGTAATGGCAGCGGAGCCCGATGCAGTCACTGTATTCTACTACACCCGGCCCACTCACTGTAGTATACGGTAATCATATCTAACTTGTGGGTATTGTTAAAGTATTCCAATCATCTTAAATCTAGCGCTGTACTACTTACTACTAACTTCTTGGCAGTCAGGAGGCCGGGTGGGCGCTAGTAGCGTAGCTCACTACGTCACGCGCCTGCTCCACCCACTTTATGAATGAAGCAGGCACCGGGCCTCGCTGCCATTACAGAAACAGATGCCGGCCCCCATTCACTACACAGGGACACTGTTATGGGGGGATATGTGGATGACACATAAGATAAGATGCTATATATGTGTCATCCACAGATGCCCCCACAATGATCCCCCATAACAGTGCCACCCACATATGCCCCCATAACAGTGCCACCCACAGATTTCCCCATAACAGTGCCACCCACAGATGCCCCCATAACAGTGCCATCCACAGATCCCCCATAATAGTGTCATCCACAGACCACCATTAGTTCAAAAGCACACCTTTTGGTTCATAATATTTTTTTTCTTATTTTCCTCCTCAAAAACCTAGGTGCGTCTTATGGGCAGGTACGCCTTATAGGGCGAAAAATACGGTAATTAATTATAACTTTTTGTGAATTCCAATTTAAATCTAGTAGGAGTCGGTTCATTTTTTGCCGACTCCGACTCCAGGTACCCAAAATTGCCTCCGACTCAGACTCCACAGCCCTGTGTATAACATAAATATATTTCACATGAAAATTTACAATTACTTGGCTTGGCCCTTGGGGATCTCGGACACCACTTAAATACTTAGCTGGGGGACTCGGTGGAGCTGATGTTGTGTTTTATCCTAATGAGAAAGATTTCATAATAAGGATTTGGAGAAGGGGCAGAGGGATAGCAGAGCAGAGAGAGGATGGTGCTACTACTAGGGGCTCATACCATGGGGGAGTAATAAAGCCCACCATAATGCCCCCCCAGTAGAAATAATTCTCTTTATAATGTGACAGTGCAAAAAATACCCGTATGTAATGCCTCCAGTTGAGCTAATGTCCCCATAGTGCCCCATAATGTGCCAGTATAAAATACCCCTATATAGTGCCACCAGTAAATGCCCCCATAGTGCTCCTCTCCCCCCTTCCTCCTAGTGCCCCCCATAATGTACCAGTATAAAATCCCCTATATATCGTGTCCCAGTAGATGCCCTCAGTGTCCCCCATAATTTGCAAGTATAAAATACCCCTTCTTAGTGCCCCCCGTAGATTACTTCATAGTACTTCTCTCCCCCCTTCCCCATAGTACCCAACATAATGTGTACCAGTATAAAATGCTACTGTACAGAGCCCCCCATATAAAATACCCCTTCGTTGTGGCCTCAGTAGATGCCCCTATAGTGCCCACCAATAATGTGCCAGTAATAAATGCCCCCAATAATGTGCCCCAATGTGCCAGTAATAAGAGCCCAGCCCCATCACGTGCCAGTAATAAGAGACCCCCAATGTGCCAGTAACAAGAGTCCCCATCATGTGCCAGTAACACAAGCCCCCCAACATGTGCCAGTAACACAAGCCCCCCAACATGTGCCAGTAATAACCCCCCCATCATGTGCCAGTAATAAGCCCCTCCATCATGTGCCAGTAATAAGAGCCCCCCATCATGTGCCAGTAACTAATGGCCCCACCATCATGTGCCAGTAATAAGAGCCCCCCAATGTGCCAGTAATAAGAGCCCAGACCCCCATCACGTGCCAGTAACAAGAGCCCCCCAATGTGCCAGTAACAAGAGCCCCCATCATGTGCCAGTAACAAGAGCCTCCCCAACATGTGCCAGTAACAAGAGCCCCCCCAACATGTGCCAGTAACAAGAGCCCCCCCAACATGTGCCAGTAACAAGAGCCCCCCAACATGTGCCAGTAATAAGCCCCCCCATCATGTGCCAGTAATAAGCCCCTCCATCATGTGCCAGTAATAAGAGCCCCCCCTAACATGTGAAGGTAACTGGTTGCACCAGAGCTTTTTATGGGCTTCCTAACAAAGGGGGTGAATACATACGCACATGCCAATTTTCTGTTTTGTATTTCTAAACAATAGTTTTATTTATATATTTTTCTCATTTTTACACTTTACCTACTTAAACTATTGTGTTCTGATCCATCACATAGAATTCAGATTAATAAAACATTGAACTTAAGGCTGTAATGTAACAAAACACAAAAAAAGTCAAGGGGGGGGGGTAATGAATACTTTTGCAAGGCACTGTATATTGGTTCCTGTCCCCATTGGAACTCAATATCTAAATTCAAAATTATTATACTAGTTTTTGGAGGATGGGTGAAAACGCACACAAACAACCCAGGACCCCAGCATTGCAAGGCAACAGTGCTCACCACTGACCTACAAGCTGCCCATTTGGATTTTTATTTGGTAAACAGGTACATTCCTACATAGTTAAAGGGGTTGTGCCGAGCTAGCAAGTTATCCCAAGAATGGGGTTCCCGTTTCAACGATCTGATGGAGCAGCAAGTTGGGCATGCGTCCTGCCACTCCATTCCTTCTCTATGGGCGTGCCAATCGCTGCACTTGGCTATGAATGGAGAGACAGGGCGCATGCCTAATCTGTCGCTCCTTCAGATAAGGATTGCGGGACACCCACTCTGGGGATCGGTGGTGGTTCCAGCAGTCAAATTCCCAGCAACTAGCTAGTTATTTCCTGTCCTGTGGCACAGCCCCGTTAAAGAAATATCTTACTTCACTAAGAAAGCTCAACTAGCACAGGAAAACAATAAAAAGCAAAAAAGTGTTTTAAAGCCTGTAGCTCCGCAGACACAATGACCATACAGCTAACATTGACATATACCCTGCAGTGATATCCATCTTCTATTTTCCATCAGTTATTAATCTTGTGCTGTACAATGCTCATAGCTGGCAAGGCCAGTGATGCCCCCAGGCTTTAGGGTACAACATATGTCTTTTGTTGTGCGTACTGTTACTTTTGCTTTAATAGTGAACATTTTATTCCACACTACATAATAAATGTTCTATCTCTTCTCTATTATTTATACTGTCTAATTCATATTTAATGGGATGAATATCGGTAAAACAATATTTTGTGTAACCTATAAATCTCTTTATCTGCTGGAATACTTTATGCTATAAAATGTAAGCAAGGTTAACTGATCGGCGGTATAGAGAATTAGGGTTCTTTTTGAAATCTCCAAACATGATTCCAAATATATTTTGGCAGTCCCGCACATGGTCCCCCAGTCCCAGTAGGCTACCCAACTGCATTTCACTTAGCAGGCCTATCTGGCTACAACTAGAATGGACAGACACTGCCCAGGGAGGAGCGGTATCTGGTCCAAATGTGGCCTGGAACACGGATCCTTCGACCAACTTTTAAGCCAGTGTCCCATATATACAGAGAAACCGAGTCCAAGTGATCAGATTTTTTTAAAGGGGTTCTTGCGGCGTGCGCCTTCCCTACATACAGCTGATCGGCAGGAGTGACGGGTGTCGGAGTCATAGAGTCATAAGAATAGATGATCCAAAATTGTACATGGGGAATGTGTGAAGCTATTAAAACAGGCATGTCAGGAGAGGTGATGGGTCCTCTTTAAACTCTCCAGTTATAATTTTACTACCTTCCTTCTACTTACCTGCTTGCACTTATTTCTTTCTTGGCATAATGATAGTGGTGCCATTATGTAAAGTTGACAGATCTTCCCACAACATAATCTTCCTCATCTCTGAAGCATGAGCAAGATGTTATCTCAAGTAAATGGTCAGTTTAATGGTTTAAGGGGTATTCCCATCTCTGACATCTATGGCATATCCACAGGACATACCATACATTTCTCATACATGGGTATCCCACTCCTGGGACCCATACCTATCTATAGTATGCCCCTGACCCCATCCCATTTGTTTGCAGCAGCTAACAGTGGGCGCAATTGCAGAGACAGTCGAGCTATTCCATTTCCGCATCAGTAAACAGCGTAGCTCTTTGTGCTATGATGTTTTCGTTACTTCTATTCACTTGTATGAGAGTTATGGAAAATGTAGCGCACAATCCATTTTGCCCTTTCTGTAGTCCCGACCACCTCTGGCTGTCACATTCAGGATGGAAGAGGTCGGGGGGCGTTTTACAGAAAAGAGCAGTTTCCAGAAGTGGGACCCACATCTATCAGAAAGTTATGGCATATCCTGAGGTGGGAATAATCCTTTAAGTACACCTTTGCAACCGGATTTATTTTAAAAAAATGGATTCTTGTTGGTTACAGTAGGCAAAAAAGCTAATTGTTGTGTTCAATGTACAACAGTATGCGGTACTACCATAGGCTCCCTCTAGTGGTAACTACAGGTAGTCAGAATTCTATGCTTTGAATCTATGTTGATGCCGAGGACTTGGAGCTCTGTATCATAAAAGCAACCCTGCAATCATTACCAAGATGTACTAAGAAAATGACCAACACAGAATTGTGAAGCTGCAAACAACATTAAAGGGCTATTCTAGATAAACCATCAATATCAGATCAGAAGTGGTCTGACACCAGGCACCCCCACCAGTCAGCTGTTTTGGGGTAGCTCCTGTGACGGAAGCTGGTGCCAAAACTACAAAACTCCGTCCATGTAGTGGTTGGAGCTGGTGACTGCAGGGCTACTCCCATTGAAGTGAATGGGAGCAGAGTTGCAGTTACCAGCTCTGTATACTACACAATGGACAAAGCTGTGTAGTTCTGGTGCTGGCACTGCACCTAAACAGCTGGTCGGCGGGCTCGTGGGTTGATTTGATCTGATATTGATGAACTATCATAAGGACACGTGTTTCAGCAACCAGGGAAAGACTGGGAACTTAAAGTGGCCTTGGAAAAAAAATAAAAGTGGCCCCACGTTGTAGGGGGTCCAAATAAACAGAAGGCGGGCCAGCAATACCATAGTGCAGAACAAAATACTGTCCTAGCAGAACCAAATATGACGGTGGAGCACAAAATACTGCTTCAGCATAACCAGATAGGCTGAGGGAATCAAATCTTTATGTACTTGGCTGGCAACCAAGAGGAGAGCTTAGGTGGCCCTCTGGGGTTTGGCCTACCGGGAAATTTCCCTGTAGGGTCTATGGCCAGTCCGCCCATGGCACTGATATTATTTGATGGCAGAGAGCAAATGCACAGGACACATAGCGATGATACAAGTACAGGCGCCTGCAGTGACGGAGGATGCTATTACTCATGCCATGTCATCTTATGGTTTTTGAGGTTTAGGAGAGGAAACCATAGGTATAATATGATGTTATTGGCAGTCGGCCATACTGATCGAGCTACCTCAAACCGGGAGCCTAGGCTGCTGAAGACGACTAAATACCTTGCGATGGTTTCAAGCAAAGCAAAAATATATTATATTGGTAATGGTTACATCTAATCCAATCATCAGTACCGTGATGACTGCAGAGACCATCAGACTGTCTATGATTTCTTTATCCCATTGTGACCACCATATCTGCATGTCACAATGCACCAGGAACCCGGAGGGTAGAGGGCCAGAACTATAATACTAGAGGAAACTACTACTTCTGGAATTGTAAGATTTAAAAGACAACAAGGGGAACAGAAGAGTTTTGCTGAGCTGTAGTGCCGATTTAAAGGGGATCTCCAAAGAAACCTTTCCTACCAGCGCAAATTACTTCATATTGGTAAGGAACTTACAGGATAGGAATGTTTTATACTTATAGACAATCCCTTTAAAGGGAAGCTCCACCTTGAAGCCATAATGACCACTTCCCTAATAAACAGTAATTACCAATATCTCTGCCAGGCTGGCAATTAAGGCCGAAGATGGGAAATACAGTCCCAAGTGCTTTTCTGCAGGCATTATAATCTTGACACTGTTAACCCCTTAGTGACCAGCCTGTTTTGGGCTTTGCGGACCAAGCGTTTTTCTTCCTTTTTTCATCGTTGCCTTCTCAGAGCTATAACTTTTTTATTATTCCGTCTATATAGCTGTAAGAGAGCTTGTTTTTTTTGCAGGACAAGTTGTAGTTTTTAAGGAGCCATTTTGAGGTACACATAACTTTTTGATTAACTTTTATTAACTCTTTCTGGGAGGGAGATGGGTAAAACAGCAATACTGCACTGAGTTTTTATGGCATACATTTTGGGGTGTTCATTTTTCGGTATAAATAATATTTTTATTCTCTGGTTCAGTACGATTACATCAAATAGATCATATCAAATACATATAGTTTTTTTACATTTTACTACTTTGGTCCATCGCAACTTCCCAAGACCCATAACTTTTTTATTTTTCATTCTATGGAGTTGTGTGGGGCTTGATTTTTGCAGGACGACTTGTAGTTTTCATTGGTATCATGTTGGACTAAATTACGCTATTGATTGCTTGTTAAAGTTTTTTTGCGGCAACTAAGAATAAATTAGCAATTCTGTCATTTCAAAAAGAATTTTTTACGGCGTTCACCATAGGGGATAATTCACACGATATTTAAATCCTGCGGGTCGCCACGAATGCGGCGATACCAAAAATACAGGGGAAATTTTTTTTGCTATTTTTTTCATTGAGAAACGTATTTTTAATGGAAAAGAAGTGTATTTTTTCACTGGAATTTTTTATTTATTTAATAAACTTTTTTTTTTTTTTTAACACTTAATATATTAAAACATTCTGACTGATTTTAAAATACAATGCACTATCCCTATAGTGCGTCAGAGAGGCACACCCTGCTAGAAAGTACTCCGTCACCGCTTACATGTAGCGGCCACCATTGCCTGCGGCATGTAAAGCAATAAACAGCCTGGATCGGCACTCCTGCCGGTTCGGGCTATTAAAGCAGGAGCATGGCTCTCATGCAAGAGCTGAGCCCCCACTCCCCGGGGCACAGGGGACCTGTTCAGCGCTTAGACTGGGCTGCCGTGAAAATGAGGCGAACCAGCCTAAGTCCCCTTCACCAAGGGCGGTCTGTAGTCTGAAAACCAACCATATTAACTCCTGTGTTTCACACAATACATGCCATCATAAACAGAGCCTGTATTGTGCTGGTGGTGTGTTCAGGGAGGTGACACGCAACAAAGGAAAGGTGTCACCAAATTTTTTGTGCTAGTTAAAACCTGATAGTGACACATATCCTTTTTTCTAATCTCTTTTTATTTTCTGATTGCAGATTTATTTATTCTATTTCCTGAACATGATGATGGGGTGGCCATCTTGTCTGGGCTGTTCTTAACAGCATTTAGAAAGCATTAAAGGGAACCTGTCACCTCAAAAATGCATCTACACCCGCCAGCAGTACCTCATAGTAGCCCGCAGCCTGTTAATAATCATATGTTTCATCCTGTTATCCGATGCTGCGTAAGTTAAAGAAACGCATTTCTATTCTCCATCAGCGCTATAGTGCCGGCCAGCTTGAAGTCATGGGGCAGTGGCCTCCTTGCTTCAAGTCAAGGTAACCACGCCCCCTAACTGTTCCCTCTTGCCTGAGTGCGACAGCCTGCAGTGCGGCTGCGATTCCCCAAGTCTCGCGCATGCGCATTGCGCCGCTGAAACCTGGCTAACAGCGGCAGCAGGAGATGGGATAGAGCATTGCTACAGAGCGCACCGGCGTGGTTACCTTGACTTGAAGCAAGAAGGCCACTGCCCCCATGACTTCAAGCTGGCCGGCCTTAAAGCGCTGATGGAGAATAAAACTGCGTTTTTTGAACTTACACAGCATCGGACAACAGGATGAAACATATGATTATTAACAGGCTGCGAGCTACTATGAGGTACTGCTGGCGGGTGTAGATGCATTTTTGAGGTGACAGGTTCCCTTTAAGAAAATTGCTTTACGGCAGCCCCATGGGTCATAGACACAATGTCAGGAGGGGACCTCATTTGCAAAGCAAATGTTTGACTAAAGCTCAGCAAAGAGCGTTTAGTCAAGAATTGTGAAACCTTGTGTGTAGGAAGGTTGTGATGAAACGGTCTGCGGGGCAGATTATGGAGCATATTTTTTGCATACTTAATTAGTCGGTTACAACATCAGAGAAACCAGAACACAGAACTAGATTTCGTTATAATATATACCTACACTGTCAGAGATGAAACTTCCGATTTTTCACCATCCTCTTAGGCCTCATGTACACGATCGTATGTGTTTTGCGGTTTACAAACATAATTTCTATGGCTGTCTCTGTAATGGTGGTGCTGTGACGCTTGTGTCACTGTTTAAGGCTAGTTTTACACTAGCGGCATCCTTCTCTGGCAGGCTGTTCCGGCAGGGGAGCAGCCTGCCAGATCCGTGCTGCCGCTAGTGCACCCTGCCGCTGGAAGTCCACTCCAACTCCATTCACTATAATAGGGGTGGGCTGGAGGTCCGACCACAGCGCGGCAAAGATGCCGAGAGGCAGCCGGAATAAAACTACGACATCTGATATTGATGACTTATCATGAGGAAAGGTCATCAATATGAACAGCCCAGGAGAACCCCTTTAATACAAGGCACTTACTAATGTATTGTTATTATCCATATTGCTACCTTTGCTGTCTGGATTCATTTTACCATCACATTATACACTGCTTTTTCTATGGCTACGACCACTGCTTCAGCACAGGTACAAAGTGGCTGGGACCTGCTGCTTATATGTGCTCCCACAGTCCCGGCCACTAGATAGGCCGGCGCTTTTTCCTATAGTGTGCAAGCATGGCCACCACTGATGGATTGCAGGGTGATTGTAACCATGGAAACAAGAAGGGTCAGCCTCTCAGCAAAATAATACCCACTGACGACTGGATGATCATTAAAAGTCTGGCAGCTGAAAGTCTCATAGATCACCAGCTGTCGCCATAGGAAAATACCACACATTTTATACCGCACAAAATACACACATCCCTCCCTCCGTGGGTGACTTTCTTCCCTCAAAAATAACGGATTTCCTATGGAATTGAAGCAAAATAAGCACAACGGATGCTCGAAATAAAGGATCTTTTTTTTTTTGTTCTGGCGGATCAGAACGGAAAGCTTAACGGCGATGTGAACTCGGCCTTAGTGCTCATGCACGCGACCATGTGCCAGCCGGGTCTGTGCTGCAATGCACAGGTACCAACCGTGGGGCTGCCGCATGCTTGAATGGGGTCCGCTATCCGCATCTGATGGTCCGCCCCGAATAAAAGTAGTGCATGCACTACTTTTTGCGGCGTGGAGGCACGGACATAAACCCCACAGAAGCATTCCGTAGTGCTTCCATGGGGTTCCGTGCCTCCGTTCCGCACCGACCTTCCGAATTGCAGACCCATTCAAGTGAATGGGTCCACATCCCTGATGTGGTGCAAGGACGGCTGGGGCCCGTATTTTGCGGACCCACTGTTTGCGGGCCCGGCCGGCACGCGGTCATGTACATGACCTCTTATGCAGTAATATGACAACACTTTTAAGCTAGCACTTGCCTGCACGTTTATGACGGTATTCAAACAGTATGTTGGTGGGATTTGATAGGACCAAGCCCCATGACGCCCATATGAGGCATATGTACATTCTCCCCATATACAGGTGCGGACTGGGAACTTAAAGTGGCCCTGGAAAAAAAACTAAAAGTGGCCCCGGATACCACAGTATACTGCCTGAATTAATGCTGAGAGCATCAGATCTTTTTGTACCTGGCTTTTAGCCAAGAGGAGGGTTTGGGTGGCCCTCTGGGCATCGGCCTACCGGTAAATTTCCCTGTAGGGTCTATGGCCAGTCCGTCCCTGCACATATGTACCAAAATTTTTAAATATATTTAATGCCCCATAGTGATCTCATAGTCACAATGGATGTCATTTATCAAACTGGTATAAAGTAGAACTGGTTTAGTTGCCCATAACAACCAATCAGATACCGCCTTTCATTTTTCAAAGGAGCTGTCCAAAAGGAAAGGTGGATTCTGATTGGTTGCTGTGGGCAACTAAGCCAGTTCTACTTTACACCAGTTTGATGAATGACCTCCGATGTCCTGAAAAGAAGCGGCCTATGTCCCTATAAGCATAAGGGGCCCCCACAAAGCAGTAGGAACATCACTTTACTGTCTTTACTTTATCTTTCTGATGTATGAAGGCTTCTGGAGTTCACTCTCCTCCTTTAGCCAATCTATGACTGGGTCAGTTAAAGAAAGTGGTATTGCTTGATTTGTACGGTGCTACACTGGCACTTAGAAGGTGGGCATAATGAAGGTGGGCATCCATAGCTTGCTTGTATTGGTTGTAATGGCATCTTTTTTCGTATGCTATTACAATGAATCATGGCCCTGCTGACCCTCAGCATTAGGGATGAGCGAATCGACTTCGGATGAAACATCTGAAGTCGATTCGCATAAAACTTTGCTTCAATACTGTACGGAGCAGTATTAGAATGTATTGGCTCTGATAAGCGAAGTTATTACTTCGCGAAGTCGATTCGCTCATCCCTACTCCGCATCATTATATACATCAATGGGCTATTTTTCTCCTTCATTCTGTGTCCCTTTTCCAAACTTTCATTACACTAATGTGCTGGGCGTAGTATTTTGCCGGTTTTTCACGTGTCCTCAGTACAAATCACATCATAGGAAATAAGCCGCTCTAATTAAAGCTGTGCTGTCCCCATCAGATAACAGCTGTCATTGTAAGCCAGTTCCAGACATCTATGAAATTAGTGCATAAGCCGGACCGCAAGTGGTTCTAGTAAACTGAACAGAACCGCGCAACGATCTAAGTTTGGTTCAGCAAAACGGTGGGGGGTCTGGATGTTGCGTCCATAAGGCAGCCACATTAGGCCATAAGGCCTTAAATTACACATGCAGTTTTTATGACAGTTTTCTAAGCTGCCAACCTAAGGCTGCATTCAAACAGCTTCCATTTTAGATGGATTTCGGGGCATAGTGCTGAAATGAAAACCACGCCAAATCCGTGTCTCATTGTTTCCAATGAAAATTCATGTTCCTTATTAGGGATGAGTGAATCGACTCCCAAGGTAGCGATCGCGCCGTACAGTATTCTAACAAAGTTTTATGCAAATTGACTTCCCTATTCTTTTTCATAGGACTGCTTTTTTTCCCCCCGGCACAGATTTGAAATCTATGTCCCTTCTCGATGCAAAGTGTTTGCAGAATTTGTACAAAACTATGGGGCAGGTAGCCACACACAGATTAGCCCCACTGAATGGAGCTAATCCATGGTCAGATCTGCAGCAATGACAAAGCATGAATCCTTGCTAGAAATCCGAGGGTCACCAATTGGTGTTCAAATACATTTCTTAAGACACATCACTCTTAATCTATCCCCTACCTGCGTCAGATGCAAGACAATTATTTAGAGGAGCAGATTTCGTAATAATTTTGGGGTATCTGTGCAGTCCTGTGTGTCAGAACTTAAAGGCTATGTATAACTTTTGGAGGCATTTTTTGTTTATGATTGCATTTTACTCATTTTTGGGTAAAAATCTGATTTTCAATTGGCCTTTAATAAAAATGTTAAGACATTCTGTCTCAAAAGGCTAACTGTTTTTCTAACTGTGTGACTGGTACTTTCACTTTGTGCCGGTCATCTAATAGACCTTATCTCTAAACTATTAAGAGGTCATAAACACTTATTTAAGCCACAGTCTTATCAGTAAGATAAGGATTGAGCTTTAAGGAGTGTTTAAAAATGTCAGAGAGCAGAGATAAGGAGCTTGTCTGCTCCCCAGATGACGGGAAAGACTAAAAATCCATAGGCTGCTGCTAGAGCATCTCATCTCTGTACAGAAAAAAGGATTCCATATTTTTAATAGAGACCAATTGAAAAAACGATTTTTAGCTCAAAATAAGTACAATGCAATACTAAAAGGTGTACATAGCATATAAATCAACACCAACAAGGGAGTTTCCTGGCACAAATTATAATAATGTGCCGAGCTGGCGATGCCCCCTCCCAACACCATTCTGCCAATTGTTTTGGAACAGTGTAGAGCGGGGCAGAAAACCCCCACAAAGTCACAAAATTTTGCACAAGTGGGGCGTGTGCATCAAACTGTGTGAATTTCTTGAGGGTAGTTTTCTGGCATAAAGGGGTTGATAAATGTCTCCCTTAGTGTTTTAGGGCATCCTGCATATTTTTAAACAACAGCATACCTACCACTAACGTTCCTAGAGCTCATGCACACAACCGTCGCCTGTTTTGCGGACCGCAAATTGTGGATCCACAAAACACGGAGACCGGCCATGTGCATTCTGCATTTTGCGGAACAGCCGGCTCATAATAGAACAGTCCTATCCTTGTCCGTAATATGGACAATATAGGACATGTTCTATTTCTTCGTGGCACGGCCATGCGGACAAAGAATGCACATGGAGTGATTTCCGTTGTTTTTGCAGCCCCATTGAAGTGAATGGTTCCGCATACGGGCCGCTAAAAAACGGACAAGGAGAAAAAAAGATGTCTGTGTGTATGAGCCCTTATGGTGCTAATCTAAAAATGTAAAAACCACAGTTGATTCTTTTAATAAAAGTACAACTAAAATTGATCCATTCAATTAACTGTTTTCTCAAGAAAAAAATGTGGTGCCAATCACAGCAGTGTCACAGCAAGTCTCGAAGGGGCTGTCTAGGGACTGCACACATTTCTTTTTTTTAATGACCTGTCAATCACTGCTATTAAGAGTCTGAAAACAAAAGGCACTGAGTGGATTGCGCAGCCAGTTGTACAGGGACGAATAGGAACCAAGGAGGAGATGTATCAAAACTGCTGCTATGGAAAATTGACTTGTTTGCCCATAGTAACCAATCAGATTCCACCTTTAATTTTTTAAAGGCTCTTTTGGAAAATGAAAGGATCACTCTGGTTCTTGTGGGCAACTTAGGCTATTTCCGGCATAAAGTTCCGTCCTAGGGGCTGTATACCGGAAAAGAACTGACCAGTTTTATCCCCATGCATTCTGAATGGAGGGCAATCCGTTCAGGATGCATCAGGATGTCTTCAGTTCAATCTTTTTGACTGATCAGGCAAAATATAAAACCGCAGCATGCTACGGTTTTATCTCCGGCCAAAAAAACTGAAGACTTGCCTGAATGCGGGATCCGGCATTTTTTCCATAGGAATGTATTCAAAATACCAGAATGCCTAAACCGGCCTTCTAGTCTGCGCATGCGCAGACCGAAAAAAAAAGATGAAAAAAATAAATGCCGGATCAGTTTTGCCGGATGACACTGGAAAGACGGATCCGACATTTCAATGCATTTTTCTGACTGATCAGGCATTTTTAAGACTGATCAGGATCCTGATCAGTCTTACAAATGCCATCAGTTGGCATACGTTTTGCCCCGGAACTGCTTGCCGGATCACTCTGCCGCAAGTGTGAAAGTAGCCTAAGCCAATTAACCCCCATTGTCTTTTTTTTTTGTCACGACTTTCCCAACTATCACTCCTTTGTTTTTGGAATTTGTGTGGGTCCCAGAGGTCAGTACTCCAAAATCACTGCTATGACGTGTCTAATCAAAAGTGAAATACACTGTCTGCATTGCTCCACCTGATCTGGATCGTCCATTTTGCTGTACTTTATATGTGATAAATATATAATATATGTGAAAAAATATAAAACGTAATAAATTTTAAGTTGGGAAAAAAAGTTTGGTTTCTCCCATAGTGGTCTGTGTGGTTCCTGGCTGTTTGTATCCCTTTGATGTGAGTATACACATTTTTTTGTCGTTGTGAATGTTACATTTTCAATTGCTAAGAAGCTAAGAGCTGGAACTACAAGGCATTGGGAGTCATTTACTTACATTTTTAAGCGAGTTTTTGGTGAAAAAATAGCCACAAGGCCTCCTTTTGTGACTTTTTAAATTCCTGTGCGACAATATCTTGTCAATGTCACACGGGCAATTTTACACCTCCTCTCCACTGGAGTGATGGGGGCCTGGTTGGGGCTGGGGCCGCGCCATCGGCCCAGGCATATTTACTTATATTTACGCCTGTTTTAGGTGTAAACGTAGCCGAAAAACTACTTTGCGCAGGGAGTGGAGTAGTTTTTTCACGACAGGCACACACAGCAGGAGGATGCACTTAATTTATGACGAGGCGAATTAGGCGCATCCTCCGTCAGTGCTAATGGGGAACAAAAACCAGCGTAAAAAGACGGTCTTTGTAAATGACCCCCATTGTGCCGGGTTTATGAGTGAATTTCCTGGTAACAAACTTTCTTTTTTAACCCTAAGAACATAATGCAGGTCTGTTTGCTGTTACATTAATTTACCTTAAAGTGTAAAAATTTACCTTGTCCCATCTGGCCGTTTACATGTAGCAGAACAAGCTACACTGCTTCTGTAACTCCCGATTTACGGAAAAAAGCATAGCCTTCTGTGTTACGCTATTTGCGTAGCTCCCATTCACTGCAATGGGAGTAAAGGAAACATCGGAGTCCTGGCCTGCCCAGCAGCTTCCGTACGCTTTCTACAGTGAGATGGATCAACCCCTTTAAAGAACAGTTTAGGGGTGATTTCCCTTATTCGCAGCTATGATTTGTCACAGCATACTCCATTAACAAAAATGAAAACTATGTGAAACAAGAAATCACGCTGCTTGCTGGCATACTGCTCTGTGTCTTTCCACTTTATTTCCATGAGCAGTGCCGATAAACAGTCCTGAATTTGCCAAAAGGGAAACCCAGCCTCATACATGTCCATTTTATGTGAAAAAAAAACATATATACAACAAGGAGGAATGTGAATGCATTCTATTTCTGTATTTCCAGGTTCACATCACTGGAGCCAAGTCACCGGTGAATGGATGTGCCATTATGTGCTGCGCCGGACCCAAATTTTCCAATGTCAGCTGAAAAGAGATTTATCAAAACTTGTGTAAAGGAAAACTGGCTTAGCTGCCCATAGCAACCAATCAGATTCCACCTTTCATTTTTCAGAGCTCCTTTGGAAAATGAAAGGTGGAATCTGATTGGTTGCTATGGGCAAGTAAGCCAGTTCTACTTTACACCAGTTCTGATAAATCTCCCCCACTGGATGAGCTTAGTTTATCTTTAAAGCCTGAATGTCATGAAACGACATTGCTATACAATGAGATCTCCTACATCTTCACACATTTTAGCTAGGTTTTCACTTGGAAAGGTAAAAAAAAAAAAAAATGAGATCCTATGGAGGGAAGAAATAAGGAGACGTGTGAGCCTGGTCTCAGGGTCGGTCTTTATGACAGTTTTATCATTTAATTTGTGGGATGGAGCACATCATTATGGAAGCGTAAATTAACAGGAGAAATAAAACGGTAAAATGAACTTGGCTTTTGTTCCATCACATGCAGTATTAGGGAGGTACTGTATATTCCTGCGTATAAGACTACTTTTTAACACATGAAAATCTCCTCAAAAGTCAGGGGTCGTCTTATACGCCGGGTATGGCGGGCGCTGCAGTGCCGGGACGCCCGAATTATCAACAGAGAGAGCCCGGGCTATTGCCTTGTATCCCCAGCAGCTGAGAGCTGCGATGTAACCCACGGCATATGCCCCCCCCTGCGCTGTACCTTGTATACCGCCCCCTGCTCTGTACCTTGTATGCCTCCCCCCTGCTCTGTACCTTGTATGCTCCTTGTACCGCCATCCTCCCAGCCGCTCGCATCTCGCTCCTACGCATGTGCGAGATTTCATGCGGCGAGCGTGGATACACGGGATCCTCACAGCCGCTCGCATCTCGCTCCTGCGCATGTGCGAGATCTCCGTGCGGCGTATCTAAGTGCGGCGCATATGTGCATATGTGAATGTGAATATGAAGAATAACATAACAAAAACATGTTCAGGGTATAGATGGCACATGTTTAGGGTCTGGGAGGCAGGGAGGGAGGACAAGGAAGGTGGTGGGATGCAGGGATGGTGGTGGGATGCAGGGATGGCAGTGGTATCTAGGGATGGTGATGGGATGCAGGGATGGCAGTGGTACCCATGGATGGTGGTGGGATTCAGGGATGGCAGAGGTACCCAGGGATGGTGGTGGGATGCAGTAATGTACTGCTGTGTGTTGAAAAAGGGGTAGTCTTATATGGCGAGTATATCCCAAACTCTATATTTTCAGTGTAAAAGTTGGGGGTCGTCTTATACGCCCAGTCGTCTTATACGCCGGCATATACGGTACTATTCCCTAGAAACAATAAAGGAGATTTCTGGTACCTTAACATTGATGGCCAGGGTTTGTCCAGGAATTTACTATCCTCAGGATGGCCCATCAATATCTGATCGGCAGAAGAATGTAGTAAACTATAGGAGTGTATAGCTGTGTAGTTCCAGTGCCATAGGTGCTGCAGGACAGCTGATCGTGGGGGTGCGAGGGGTCTGGCGGTGATTAATATTAAAGTACCAGAAACCCCTTTAATTCCAGGGGACAATCGGTGCTGCACAGACGCACTATATATATATAGTGCCTTAAAGAGGTTGTCTCACGGAATAATTCCTGTCCATAGGCCAAATTAATTCATGTCACATAGATACTACTTTTTTAAAGGGAACCTGTCACCTGGAAAAGACAATTTACACTAATCACAGTACCTTAAAGTATCTCTACTAGTGTGCCCAAAGATGTATTCATATCTTCTTTCTGCGTTGTGCTGTCTCATAAAATCGACTTATAAAACTGTGTTTGGCACCTTTTTGAAGTCGTGCTGAAAAAAAAAAAAAATTTTTTTTTTTTTAAATAAAAATCAAATAGAAAAATTATTGGGGTAAAGAACATAAATAAGGTACATGTACTTAATCATATTTGGGTGTTAATCATGTAACCTAATTAACGCATCAAGTCTAATTTGACTGTTGGCTAATTCTGCGCATGAATTATTCACATGACTAAAATGTAGGGTTTATTTAGGGCACTAATTAATCATGTTTATTAGGCCTCATGCACACGACCGTTGTGTGCACCCGTGGCCGTTGTTCCGTTTTCCGTGATTTTCTGCGGACCCATTGACTTTCAATGGGTCCGTTGAAAACTCGGAAAATGCACCACTTGTCATCCGCCTCCCTGATCCGTGTATCCTGTCAGTCAAAAAAATAGGACCTGTTCTATTTTTTTGACGGACAACGGTTCACGGACCCATTCAAGTCAATGGGTCCGTGAAAAAACACGGATGCACACAAGATTGGCATCCGCGTCTGTAGGTTACTTTCATACAGACAGAACCGAAGATCCATCTGCATAAAAGCTTTTTCAGAGCTGAGTTTTCACTTCGTGAAAACTCAGATCCGACAGTATATTCTAACACAGAGGCGTTCCCATGGTGATAGGGACACTTCTAGTTAGAATTTACTACGAACTGTGTACATGACTGCCCCCTGCTGCCTGGCAGCACCCGATCTCTTACAGGGGGCTGTGATCTGCACAATTAACCCCTCAGTTGCCGCACCTGAAGGGGTTAATTGTGCGTATCATAGCCCCCTGTATAAGATCAGGGGCTGCCAGGCAGCAGGGGGCAGACCCCCCCTCCCTCCCCAGTTTTAATTTCATTTGTGGCCAGTGCGGCCCCCCCGCCCCTCCTCCCTTTATTGTAGTATCATTGGTGGCCAGTGTGTGGCCCCCCCGCCCCTCCCTCTCTCTATTGTATTATCATTGGTGGCACAGTGTGCGGCCCCCCCTCCCTCCCTCTATTGTATTATCATTGGTGGCCAGTGTGCGCCCCCCCGGCCCCCCCTCTATTGTATTAATATCATTGGTGGCACAGTGTGCGGCCTCCCCTCTCTCCCCCCCTCCTGGCAGCGGAGAGTTCCGAGCAGAGTCCCAGTTTAATCGCTGGGGCTCCGATCGGTAACCATGGCAACCAGGACGCTACTGCAGTCCTGGTTGCCATGGTTACTTAGCAATATTAGAAGCATCATACTTACCTGCTGGCTGCTGCGCTGTCTGTGACCGGCCGGGAGCTCCTCCTACTGGTAAGTGACAGATCATTAAGCAATGCGCCGCACAGACCTGTCACTTACCAGTAGGAGGAGCTCCCGGCCGGTCACAGACAGCGCTGCAGCCAGCAGGTAAGTATGATGCTTCTAATATTGCTAAGTAACCATGGCAACCAGGACTGCAGTAGCATCCTGGTTGCCATGGTTACCGATCGGAGCCCCAGCGATTAAACTGGGACTCTGATCGGAACTCTCTGCTGCCAGGAGGGGGGGAGGCCGCACACTGTGCCACCAATGATATTAATACAATAGAGGGGGGGCCGGGGGGGGGGGGGCGCACACTGGCCAACAATGATAATACAATAGAGGGAGAGAGGGGGGGTCCGCACACTGTGCCACCAATGATAATACAATAGAGGGAGGGAGGGGGGCCGCACACTGGCCACCAATGATAATACAATAGAGAGAGGGAGGGGGGGCCGCACACTGGCCACCAATGATATTCAAACTGGGGAGGGAGGGGGGTCTGCCCCCTGCTGCCTGACAGCCCCTGATCTCTTACAGGGGACTATTATATGCACAATTAACCCCTTCAGGTGCGGCACCTGAGGGGTTAATTGTGCGGATCACAGCCCTCTGTAAGAGATCGGGTGCTGCCAGGCAGCAGGAGGCAGTCATGTACACACTTCTTAGTATATTCTAACTTGAAGCGTCCCCATCACCATGGGAACGCCCCTGTGTTAGAATATACTGTCGGATATGAGTTTTCACGATCTAACTCAAATTCGATGGTATATTCTAACATAGAGGCGTTCCCATAATGATGGGCCGCTTCAAGTTAAAATATACCATTGCATTGGAGAAAACTCCGATCCGATGGTATAATAGGGACTCCTGACTTTACATTGAAAGTCAATGGGGGACGGATCCGTTTGCAATTGCACCATATTGTGACAACGGATCCGTCCCCATTGACTTGCATTGTAAGTCAGGACAGATCCGTTTGGCTCCGCACGGCCAGGCGGACACCAAAACAACTTTTTTCTTCATGTCCGTGGATCCTCCAAAAATCAAGGAAGACCCATGGAAGGGAAATCGGACACGGATCACGGACCTACGGAACCAGTTTTTGCGAACCGCAAAAGAAAAACGGTCGTGTGCATGAGGCCTTAATAATAATTTCTCACCATGATAATTGATCCTCCACTAGATTGCATGAATGGATCATAATTAAGTTTTTTTTTATAAAAGTATGTCTCACTCATGTATTTCATCCTTGTTCATAAGTGTTTCTTGCGCTTTATATATTCATATGCTTTTTTTCTTTTCTTTTTTTCTTCGATTGAATATTTTGGATCCTGTACTCGACTTCAGTTATGCCACCTCCGGCCTTTGACACGCACCAGATGCCTCTGAGCCCGCGTGACTTGCTGCTTCCGCCGATTGGAACGCAGCACACAACGCATGGGCAGACGGCACTTCAGTCCGCCGTCCGCCTTTGGCATCACCTAGTAGCCACAGCCATGTGCGTTTTAAGGCCCGAGGCGCCGTCCATTCCCTCCTTCTCCTCCATGTCAGCGGGGTGGTTGCCGCCCCCATTCTCCACATGGGGACCTGAGACGCAGGTAAAGACCATTACTATTTGTATATATATCTGATCTTGTGCCATTGAGGATCAGGCACTCCTGAGGAAGCCAGCAAGCCTGGCGATAGGCGTTGGGCTCTTTTCCTGACCACCACACATACCCCCACCATGCTATCTTTATGATAAGTATCTGGATTTTTTATTCATTGTTGATGGACTACATGCACTTTAGAATGTTATATATTCATTGGTGTGGGGTTATGCTCATGATTTTGTGGTGAGCCAGGGTGGCATGTGCAGATATATGGTTCACATGGCCCTGATTTGTTGTATACAACGATTTAAACTTTTTTCTTGTCGTGTCTGTTTTCCTAAATAAATTTGCTATATTTTAGATGTGCGGCTCCTGTTTCGGTATTCTTTTTCTCCCCCCTTTCTATATTGTGCTGAAGTCACGGGGCAGCGGCCTCCTTGACTCAAGCGTCGGATAAGCCCGCCCCTATGCCGCTCCTCCGCATATTGATGGACATTTTTCCCTGTAGCCGTGACAGCGCTCTTCTCGCGCATGTGCCGTGCGCGTCCTGCCGCAGCGCGATCTCGGCTACGGCTCCCTCCCTCCCTGGCATCTGCATGTTCACTGCGCCTGCGCTGCAGTACAAGCAGACAGTGATCACGCTCACGCCGCAGAGGAAAAGCGATGGGCGCGAGCACGCTGTATAGGAACGGCGCAGTGAACAAGATGATGCCAGGGAGGGAGGGAGCCGGGATCATGCTGTGGCAGGACACGCACGATGCATGCGCGAGAAGAGCGCGGTCCCGGCTACAGGTAAAAATGTCCATCAATATGCGGAGGAGCGGCATGGGGCGGGCTTATCCGACGGTTGAGTCAAGGAGGCCGCTGCCCCCGTGACATCAGCACGACTTCAAAAAGGTGCCAAACACAGTTTTATAAGTCGATTTTATGAGACCGCACAACGCAGAAAGAAGATATGAATACATCTTTGGGCACACTATGAGAGATACTTTAGGGCACTGTGATTAGTGTAAATTGTCTTTTCCAGGTGACAGGTTCCCTTTAAACATGTGTTGTCTTTATGAAAAGAAACAAAGTTACCCATGATGGGTTCGGCTGACAATACCTTAAAGGGGTATTCCCATCTCAGACAATGGGGGCATATCACACCTAAAACAAAGCCAAATATGAGGCGGGCAAAGTGGTGGCCGGCGGTGCCGGGTCTGGCCACCACCAAGCCTTCCTATTGGCCCACTGAAAATAGCCAAGTTCGTCGCTCCGCTATTTTCGGAGTCCCCATAGAAATAAATGAAGGAGTACCACACATATGCTGCCAACGCTCCCATTCATTTCTATGGGGCTGACGGAAATTGCCGAGCCAGCGCTCTACTTTTTTCGGCGGCCTCATAGAAATGAATGGAGGGCAGCCGCGCATGTGCGGTGCGCTCTCTGGGACTTTGCTGGCTCTGTTTACAAGATACTACCAGACAATGAGCTATGCCCCCATTGTCTGAGATGACACAACCCCTTTAATGTGTATGGGGGGCCTTAGGTTTTCGCTAGAATGAATTATAGCTGTCTGGAGTATTAGGCTGGGGCTAAATGTGACTCTGAGCACAACAATTGTTACAAAAGATCACTGGGTAGACTCAAAACGTAATGGAATCGAATGGACCTGAAGTGCGACTCATAAATGGGAGTAATCACAACCCTGGAATCGCAAAGAATTGAATACTTCTGTATTTTGGGGAATTCTAGGGTCAGGAGGCCAACTCACGAATCACACGCCGACTCCTGCACTACTTGTCATGGAGCTCCAGCTTTACTGGTTAGATACATGACACCTTCTGGTCACTGAGTGCAGATTGCAACCTACCTTTAAAGCTGCTGTCCAAACTGATACAAAAAGAAACCTAAATCATCGTACGACAGGAAGTTGTGCAACTTTCTAATAATTTTTTGTTGTAATTCCTCATCCTATTCAAGCTTTGCACATGGAGAAATGTGAAAATGTATGTATACTACTGCCTCTCACGTAACCAAGTGGACTCAGAGAATAATGTATTTTATTTAAAAACAATAAATTCCTTGCCTTTCTAGAATAAGCCCACATATACAGTACAGACCAAAAGTTTGGACACACCTCATTCAAAGAGTTTCCTTTATTTTCATGACTATGAAAATTGTAGATTCACACTGAAGTCATCAAAACTATGAATTAACACATGTGGAATTATATACATAACAAAAAAGTGTGAAACAACTGAAAATATGTCATATTCTAGGTTCTTCAAAGTAGCCACCTTTTGCTTTGATTACTGCTTTGCACACTCTTGGCATTCTCTTGATGAGCTTCAAGAGGTAGTCACCTGAAATGGTCTTCCAACAGTCTTGAAGGAGTTCCAAGAGATGCTTAGCACTTGTTGGCCCTTTTGCCTTCACTCTGCGGTCCAGCTCACCCCAAACCATCTCGATTGGGTTCAGGTCTGGTGACTGTGGAGGCCAGGTCATCTGGCGCAGCACCCCATCACTCTCCTTCATGGTCAAATAGCCCTTACACAGCCTGGAGGTGTGTTTGGGGTCATTGTCCTGTTGAAAATTAAATGATGGTCCAACTAAACGCGAACCGGATGGAATAGCATGCCGCTGCAAGATGCTGTGGTAGCCATGCTGGTTCAGTATGCCTTCAATTTTGAATAAATCCCCAACAGTGTCACCAGCAAAGCACCCCCACACCATCACACCTCCTCCTCCATGCTTCACGGTGGGAACCAGGCATGTAGAGTCCATCCGTTCACCTTTTCTGCGTCGCACAAAGACACGGTGGTTGGAACCAAAGATCTCAAATTTGGACTCAGACCAAAAGCACAGATTTCCACTGGTCTAATGTCCATTCCTTGTGTTCTTTAGCCCAAACAAGTCTCTTCTGCTTGTTGCCTGTCCTTAGCAGTGGTTTCCTAGCAGATATTCAGGACACTTTCAAAGTTTTCCCAATTTTTCAGACTGAGTGACCTTCATTTCTTAAAGTAATGATGGCCACTCGTTTTTCTTTACTTAGCTGCTTTTTTCTTGCCATAATACAAATTCTAACAGTCTATTCAGTAGGACTATCAGCTGTGTATCCACCTGACTTCTCCACAACGTAACTGATGGTCCCAACCCCATTTATAAGGCAAGAAATCCCACTTATTAAACCTGACAGGGCACACCTGTGAAGTGAAAACCATTTCAGGTGACTGCCTCTTTAAGCTCATCAAGAGAATGCCAAGAGTGTGCAAAGCAGTAATCAAAGCAAAAGGTGGCTACTTTGAAGAACCTAGAATATGACATATTTTCAGTTGTTTCACACTTTTTTGTTATGTATATACAAACCGGATTCCAAAAAAGTTGGGACACTAAACAAACTGTGAATAAAAACTGAATGCAATGATGTGGAGATGGCAAATGTCAATATTTTATTTGTAATAGAACGTAGATGACAGATCAAATGTTTAATCCGAGTAAATGTATCATTTTAAAGGAAAAATATGTTGATTCAGATTTTCACGGTGTCAACAAATCCCAAAAAAGTTGGGACAAGTAGCAATAAGAGGCTGGAAAAAGTAAATTTGAGCATAACGAAGAGCTGGAAGACCAATTAACACTAATTAGGTCAATTGGCAACATGATTGGGTATAAAAAGAGCTTCTCAGAGTGGCAGTGTCTCTCAGAAGCAAAGATGGGTAGAGGATCACCAATTCCCACAATGTTGCGCATAAAGATAGTGGAGCAATATCAGAAAGGTGTTACCCAGCGAAAAATTGCAAAGACTTTGCATCTATCATCATCAACTGTGCATAACATCATCCGAAGATTCAGAGAATCTGGAACAATCTCTGTGCGTAAGGGTCAAGGCCGTAAAACCATACTGGATGCCCGTGATCTCCGGGCCCTTAAACGACACTGCACCACAAACAGGAATGCTACTGTAAAGGAAATCACAGAATGGGCTCAGGAATACTTCCAGAAACCATTGTCAGTGAACACAATCCACCGTGCCATCCGCCGTTGCCAGCTGAAACTCTACAGTGCAAAGAAGAAGCCATTTCTAAGCAAGATCCACAAGCTCAGGCGTTTTCACTGGGCCAGGGATCATTTAAAATGGAGTGTGGCAAAATGGAAGACTGTTCTGTGGTCAGACGAGTCACGATTCGAAGTTCTTTTTGGAAATCTGGGACGCCATGTCATCCGGACCAAAGAGGACAAGGACAACCCAAGTTGTTATCAACGCTCAGTTCAGAAGCCTGCATCTCTGATGGTATGGGGTTGCATGAGTGCGTGTGGCATGGGCAGCTTGCATGTCTGGAAAGGCACCATCAATGCAGAAAAATATATTCAGGTTCTAGAACAACATATGCTCCCATCCAGACGTCATCTCTTTCAGGGAAGACCCTGCATTTTTCAACAAGATAATGCCAGACCACATTCTGCATCAATCACAACATCATGGCTGCGTAGGAGAAGGATCCGGGTATTGAAATGGCCAGTCTGCAGTCCAGATCTTTCACCTATAGAGAATATTTGGCATATCATAGAGAGGAAGGTGCAACAAAGTAGGCCCAAGACGATTGAACAGTTAGAGGCCTGTATTAGACAAGAATGGGAGAGCATTCCTATTTCTAAACTTGAGAAACTGGTCTCCTCGGTCCCCAGACGTCTGTTGAGTGTTGTAAGAAGAAGGGAAGATGCCACACAGTGGTGAAAATGGCCTTGTCCCAACTTTTTTGGGATTTGTTGAGACCATGAAATTCTGATTCAACATATTTTTCCCTTAAAATGGTACATTTTTTAAGGGGCGTGGCTTGGCTGCTGAGAGGAATGGCCGCTTGAACGAATGGCTCCTGCACCTCAGCGACTGAAAAGCAGCTCCCTTCAGCTCAGACCGCTGCCATCTCCACATCCTCGCCGGCAAAGAAGCTGGACACTATCCAGGAAGCCATGGGGAAATCAAAACGGCAGTTACCTAGACTGCTCAGCGGCAATCTGGAAAGTTTCTTTGAGCGGGGCCCGGCCAAAGATGGCGCAGGCTCCCGCGCCGGAACCCGCGCATCGTCTCCTCGGGACAGCGCATCGCCAAGGAGCGCTTCCAGATCTCCGTCGCCTTCGCTTGAGCCCGATGCCTTCTCCCTGACAGAGGCAGAGTTCCCCTCGCTCCCACCAACTCCGAGCGATTTAGGAACTCCGGGGAACATGGGGACACATGATGGCGCCGCTGCAAACCGGAGCGAGATATCACCCTCCAGCAGCCCTCAGAAGCAGAGGCCGCGCTTGGACACTGAATGCTCCTCTAAGGTCAGTGAGGGGCCCTGGGCTCAAACAGTCGAACCTCTTGCTGCAATACCCATTGTCGCCTACCGTACCTCAGACAAACCGCTCTGTGAGGAATCCATTAAAAACATGTTGCTGGCACTGCATCAATCCATGCGCTCAGACATGGCTGGGTTAATTAACCCTCTGGCAGCTAAAGTAAAGGATAACGCAGATAAAATCCAGCATGTAGAGAACAAAATGGCAGACTTTGCCATATCGCAAAATAGCATTATTGATGCCCACAATGACATGGCGGAAGAACTGGAAACCGTAAAAAGCAAGTTAGCGGATCTGGAAGATCGTTCCAGAAGGAACAATGTTACATTTAGGGGCATCCCTGAAGATGTAGCACCCCGAGACTTGCAACCATATCTTAAAAGCCTCATCAAGACACTGCTACCTAAAATTCCTGTTCCTGACATGATAATAGACAGGGCTCATAGAATCCCGAAACCATCACACCTGAGTGCGGATATACCAAGAGATACACTCGCTAGAATCCACTTCTTTCACACTAAAGAAGCCCTTATGCTGGCGGCTAGGAACTGTGACAAACTCCCTGCTCCATTCCAAACTGTCAGACTTTTTGCGGATCTCTCCATGACGACCTTGAGACAAAGAAGGGAACTGCAACCGATTACTCTTGCCCTTAGGGATAATGACATCCAGTATAAATGGGGCTACCCACAAAAGCTGCTGATCCGGAAAGACGGAAAAACTCATGTGGTGAAATCGGTCTCAGATGGACGAGAACTGCTTATAGCGTGGGACATTCCTCTTCAAATGGAGAAAAGAGGGAACCGAAGAAGAGATGATCAGATGAATGCGGTTGGAGCTCAAGTCGGCTGATGCTTTCAATGAGACTACCAGAGTTCTGAATTGGTGATGTAGGAGACACCATAGTTGGCCGCGGTCGGTTTATCAGTGGTTGGAGGAGTGGAGTTCTTTTGATGTTTTCGCTTTATTCTTGTGGGGTTTGATGTCTAACGATTTTATCTAGGTGCAGATAGTGTTATATGCCTACATTTCTAATACCCTTCTCAGCCTTACTAGTGGACTTACGCCACCTATGCCATACAGGCGTGTTTTACCGTCTGGAGTCGTGGTATCCTTCCCTGTCTTTGTCCCTACCCCCATTCATATTGACTCCCCATTTATTTGCTGCTTTGTCATATCTGCTCAGAGCTTTGTGAAATCTGCATATTGTTAGACGTTTGTCTTTTGTTAACAAAGTTTGACTTGCTGATATTTGGTTGCCTGTCTACCCGCACAGACCTTGGCTCCTCCCCCCACTCTAATGGGTCTTAAAATATTGTCTTTGAATGCTAAAGGACTTAATTGTCCGCAAAAAAGAACATATGTGTGGCGGGAGGCAGCCAAAGCTGGAGCGGACCTCATCTGTATTCAAGAGACTCACTTGCTTCGGGAGGATGCTAAACGTATCCATAATCGTTTCTTTCCTCATGTATTTCATTCTCATTTTAGCAAGAAATCCAGAGGAGTATTCATAGCTGTCAGGAGCTCAGTGGCGTTTACTACATTGTCCTCAAAAGTGGACTCCGGCGGCCGATACATCATTCTGGTATGTTCCATCAACAACATCACTTACACCTTGGTCAACGTGTACGCACCTAACGATCACCAAATCTCTTTCATGCGGAAACTACTGAAACAGGTGACCCGCATGAAACAGGGGAAGGTGATTCTCTGTGGAGATTTTAACATGGTGATGGATCGGTCGTTGGACTCCACCAGCCCTAATCGGCGTATGGGAGGAGATGCTGCTTCTTTGTTGAGATCAGAGGGCCTTATTGATGTGTGGAGGGCTCAGCATAGTGGAGAGAGAGATTACACCTTTTTCTCTGCCCCTCACCTCTCTTACTCACGTATTGACATGTTTTTTGTTGATCAAGCTACCTTGCTGCACACAATATCCTCGGATATTGGTCTCATACAATGGTCTGACCATGCCCCAATTACATTGTCGTTGGAGGATTTATACCAATTCCCACCTGCCCCTATATGGCGTAACGATACGTTTTTATTTTCCAACCCTGGCGCAGTTAAAGAGTTGTCCGCTGAACTGAGGGAGTTCTTCGCCTTTAATGATGGTTCTGTCATGGATAAGTATGTTCTATGGCAGACCCACAAGGCGTTCATAAGAGGCTCCCTGATTAGATTGAAGTGCAAACTGAGGAAAGTCAGAGAGAAAGAGGTTTCTCGGTTGCTCCAATCCATTGCGGACCTTGAGACCCAAAATAAGGTATCCCCTACAGCTCCGATAACTGCCCTCCTGAAAGCGGAGAGAGACAAACTATGTAGTCTACTATCCCAAAATTATTCTAAATCCATGCTTTGGTCTAAAGCGAAGCATTATGCTCAGGGAAACAGAGCGGGTAGGCTATTGGCTAACAAACTTAAGGCTCAACAAACTAAAATCAAAAATCCCCTTCCTTATACACCCGTCCTCTAAAGCCAAATTGCTAGACCCCAGGGATATTGCAGAACAGTTCCGTACCTACTATCAGAGCCTATATAATCTCAAGGATGGTATTGACCTACCTCAGAACTACTCAGAATTAGTGGAAAATTTCCTGACCCAATCAGAGTTGCCCACTCTCTCCCAAGACCAACTCCATTCATTAAATGCCCCTCCTACGCCTATTGAACTCCAGAAACTTATTGCTACTCTTCCATCAGGTAAATCCCCAGGCCCAGACGGGTTGTCTAATGAATATTATAAGCATTTCTGTCCTACCCTGTCCCCATATCTCTTAGATATTTTTAATAAAGCTTTAGCAGGTACCCCGTTCCCACCAGAAATGCTCGCAGCCCTTATAGTCACCTTGCCGAAAACAGGTAAGCCCCCAGAGGTACCACAAAATTTCAGGCCGATTTCGCTATTGAATTCAGACATCAAAATTTTTGCCAAACTGATAGCCAGTAGACTATCGGTTATGCTTCCTTCTTTAATTAAAGATGACCAGACGGGGTTTGTTAAGGGCCGGGTGTCGTCAGATAACACTAGACGACTGATTGATCTCTTTGAACATGTTGAACGGAATAGCCTCTCTATGGTAGCAGTGACCCTAGATGCGGAGAAGGCGTTTGACCGTCTTCACTGGTCATTCGCATTCTCAGTCCTTAGTAGAATGGGGTTCAAGGGCAGCATTTTGAATGCCTTCTATAGCTTGTATGCCTCCCCTTCAGCTAGCGTATGGGTTAATGGAGTAGTATCTGCTCCTTTCCAGATTACTAACGGCTCGCGTCAGGGATGTCCGTTGTCACCCCTCCTCTTTATACTGGCTCTTGAGCCTTTAGCCCAACATATCCGACGCTCATCTAGTATTCAAGGGGTAGTCATTGGAGGGAGGGACCACAGGATATCACTATATGCTGATGACATTATCCTTACTCTCTCAGACCCCCTTCAGTCATTAGATTCGGCTTTGGATTTGATAACACACTTTGGCACTCTCTCGTACTATAAAATTAACAATTCCAAATCCCAAGCCCTGTTGCTTAATATTTCCCGAGAAGAGGATAGATTGTTACGGTCCCGTTTTACCCTAGATTGGCAGGAAAAAGAGCTTCCATACTTGGGAATTAAGTTGACGTTCCCCTGTATGCATTTGTACAAATTGAACTATGAACCTCTCCTTGACACCATGGCAACCGACTTCTCCCAATACTCCATGAGGGAGATATCCTGGGTTGGTAGAGTGGCGGCGTTTCAGATGATGACATTACCTAAATTGATATACGTATTTAGAGCTCTTCCTATTCCGGTCCCAGATCTGTTCTTCCACAAAGCGCAGGCAGCATTGTCCAAATATGTTTGGCAATCATCTAAGCCCCGGATTGCCCAAAAGCAGCTCTTCTTACGGAAAAAAGCAGGAGGACTGGGTTTACCTTGCATTAGCGAATACCATAGAGCCATTGGCCTGTCGTTAGCCAGGGAATGGTGGAATATAGATTGTGACAAAGCCTGGCATCAAATAGAATCCTACTCGATTACAGGGGGTTCCTTGAAAGACTGGTTGATTAGCATATTATGGAGCAGGAAGGTCCCTGATGTCTCCCTACAAACCGTGAGACATGTGGGGAGAATTTGGTTGCACTTTCACAGTTCCTATGCAGATTCTAGAGACACCCTGTTCTCCCACTTTGACATCTGCTCCTTGGAGTGGATATTGAGAGATATAAGTCTTCAGAAGTGGCGGAAACAGGGAATTGAGAAGGTCTCCCAACTCATTAGCTCTGCAGGGGTCCTTCCATTTGCTACGGTCCAACAGACGTTTCAGCTTCCAACAGGTGAAATATTTAATTATCTTAGGGTTAAACATCTCTTGTCATCAATTATTGCTAAACCCCCTTCTACGCACAAAGGGATACTCCAACTCTACTGCTTCCAAAACTTTCTGAAAAAAGGGGCGACAGGGCGCATATATGACTACATGGGGGATAAGTCTGAATTTGTCAAATCTAAATCATTCCAGAGATGGGAGAGTGTGTTGGGCAGCTCATATTCTACGGCTAAATGGTCCTCTGCTATAGGCTTTCTGGCCTCTAACTTCAAGTGTGTCACACATTATGAAGCTGGGGTTAAAACGCTTCTAAATTGGTATTATACGCCTGAGAGATTGCATGTTATTTATCCTGCATCTTCCCCTATGTGCTGGAGGGGGTGTGGAAGTGTAGGTTCCCTACTCTACGTCCTGTGGACATGCCCAGTTATCACTGATTACTGGAAACAGGTATTTCTGTTGCTAGGTGAAGTATCTGGCCAGCGCAGCCCTCCATCTCCAGGAATTGCTCTTTTGTTCTTGGGCATCCAGCAAATCTGCCCATCATATAGACCAGTGGTAGGGCATGTTTTGCTTAGCGCCAAATTGGTTATCACCCGCCATTGGAAGGAGATGAACCCCCCAGTTGTTGCGGAGGTGATTACTGAACTGAATAATACATGTAGGTATGAGAGGTTGCTCCCGCCTTCTGTGATTTCTCCTATGAAGTATAAACGCACCTGGGATCCATGGATGGCTCACCCGAAATTCGCCAGGTAGACAAGCATTAATGATACAACACCGTAGGGGAGATAGTCGTTGGTGTCCTCCTTGAGCGTGTTTTCTAGAGGTCCCTCCTGTAACCTTACCTTATGTGTAGACAGATTTGTGTTTGGCACTTGTTATTTACTGTTATAGTGTTTGATGTGCACTCTAATGTTTGTATTTTGATGGTACAATCGGCTTGATCTCTTGGCTAGATGTAATGATTTGTATCTTCGGTGGCTGCGTCCACTTCATCATATCTACACACTGTATCTATGCAATGCTTTGCTTACTTTTATTTGAAAAAAATAAGAAAATCTCAATAAAAATGTTGAACTCAAAAAATGGTACATTTTCTCAGTTTAAACTTTGTTCCGTGATTTATGTTCTATTCTGAATAAAATATTAGAAGTTGGCACCTCCACATCATTGCATTCAGTTTTTATTCACGATTTGTATAGTGTCCCAACTTTTTTGGAATCCGGTTTGTATTTCCACATGTGTTAATTCATAGTTTTGATGCCTTCAGTGTGAATCTACAATTTTCATAGTCATGAAAATAAAGGAAACTCTTTGAATGAGAAGGTGTGTCCAAACTTTTGGTCTGTACTGTAGATGTAATCCACATAGTACAGCCATACTATGGCCCTCGCACTGACACTCCCATTGACTGGATCACACCGATTCAGCACCGCAAGGAGATAGATCAACATTTTAAGTCATTAAAAATATCCATGTCAATCATTTATATTGTAGATATACACCTTAGCACTTTTATAGCAGTTCTATAGCTTAGTAGATGATGTTAATGCGATATAGTATGTTCCTCATCACATTCGTGTGTTTTTCACTGTATACATAGATCTTAGCTATAGTCATTATAATGGTTCACAAGATGGTTGTGCAGCAGTGCTTCTCCCCACCTTGGAATGTGCTTGTTCCTATTGTTATATAATCTCACAAGGGTGGGTGTAACTAATATACAGTAAATAGAAATCATAGCGCAGCATCGCTTCTCACCACCCTGAAGTCTCCCCGGACCGTAGAGGTTCTTGTGGTCAGTTAGTGAAGCGGGGATAACTTGTACTGCTCTTTACTATGCACTGCTACACCGCCTGCCCGGTATCTGCTGATGTCAACTGCGCATGCAAACTAAGTTAATGGCAGTCTGCACAATGATGATCACTGTAGTTTGTGCAATGATGAGTTGCTGTATGCTCAGACTTGTTATGAAATAGTAACTGGCTTGATTATAATCTGTGGCATATACAGTGCCATGAAAAAGTATTCATACCTCTTGAACTTTTCAAAAAAATTTCACATTACACCCACAAACTTAAATCTATTTTATTGTGAGTTTATGTGATAGACCAACACGAAGTTGCAGGTATATGTAAAGTGAAAAGAAAATGACACATGGTTTTCACAGTTTTTAATAAATAAAAATCTGAAAAGTGTGGGTGCATTTTTATTCAGCCCCCTGTACTCTGATACCGCAAAAAAAAAAATCCAGTTTGACGAATTGCCTTCAGAAGTCACCTAATTAGTAAATTGAGTCCACCTGTGTGTAATTTAGTCTCAGTATAACTACAGCTGTTCTGTGAAGGCCTCAGAGGTTTGTTAGAGAACATTGGTGATCAAATAGCATTATTAAAACCAAGGAACAAACCAGACAGGTCAGGGATAAAGTTGTGGAGAAGTGTAAAGCAAGGTTAGGTTATAAAAAAATATCCCAAGCACTGAACATCTCACGGAGTACTGTTCAATCCATCATCCAAAAATGGAAGGAATATGGCACAACTGCAAATCTATGAAGACATGGCTGTCCACCTAAACCGACAGCCCAGGCAAGGAAAGCACTAATTAGAGATGTAGTCAAGAGGTCCATGGTCACTTTGGAGGAGCTGCAAAGAGCCCCAACTTAGGTGGGAGAATCTTTCCACAGGACAACTATTAGTAGTGTACTTCACAAATCTGCCCTTATCGAGTGGCAAGAATAAAGCTATAATTGAAAGAAAGCCATAAGAAGTTCCGTTTACAGTTTGCCACAAGCCATGTACGGGACATAGCAAACATGTGGAAGAAGGTACTCTGGTCAGAGGAGACCAAAGTTGAACTTTTTGGCCTAAATGGAAAATGCTGTGTGATGGAAAACAAACACTGCACATAACCCTGAACACACCATCCACACCATGAAACATGATGGTGGCAGCATTATGCTGCAAGGATGCTTTTCTTCAGCAGGGACAGGGAAGCTGGTTAGAGTTGATGGGAAGATGGATGCAGCTAAAAATAGAACAATCCTGGAGAGAAACCTAGTAGAGGCTGCACAAACTTGAGACTGGGGAGGAGGTTCACTTTCCAGCAGGACAACGACCCTAAACATAAAAGCCAGAACTACAATTGAATGGTTTAGATCAAAGCATAATTATGTGTTAGAATAGCCAAGTCAAAGTATAGACCGAAATCCCACTGAGAATCTGCGGCAAGACTTGAAAATTGCTGTTCACAGACGTTCTCCATACAATCTGACTGAGCTTGAGCCATTTTGCAAAGAAGAATGGGCAAAAATGTCAGCTCTAGATGTGAAAGCTGGTAGAGACATACCCCAAAAGACTTGCAGCTGTAATTGCAGCAGAAGGTGCTCCTACAAAAGTATTGACTGGGGGCTGAATGCAAATGCACGCCACAGATTTTTATTTATAAAAAAAATTGAAAAGCATGTATTATTTTCTTTTCAGTTCACTCATAAACATCACATACAATCTCAATAAAATACATTTAAAGGGAACCTGTCACCGGTATTTTGTGTATAGAGCTGAGGACATGGTTTGCTAGATGGCCGCTAGCACAACCGCAATACCCAGTCCCCATAGCTCTGTGTGCTTTTATTGTGTAAAAAAAACTATTTGATACATATGCAAATTAACCTGAGAGGAGTCCTGTACGTGAGATGAGTCAGGGACAGGACTCATCTCAGGTTAATTTGCATATGTATCAAATATTATTATTTTTTTTACACAATAAAAGCACACAGAGCTATGGGGACTGGGTATTGCGGATGTGCTAGCGGCCATCTAGCAACCCATGTCCTCAGCTCTATACACAAAATACCGGTGACAGGTCCCCTTTAAATGTATTTTATTGAGATTGTGGGTGTAACGTGAAAAATGTTAACGTTAAAAAGTGTGGAAAGGTTCAAAGGGAATGAATACTTTTTCAAGGCACTGTAATATCTTGTCTCTCTTGCAGTACCACACTTGGAACATATTCTCTCTGTCAGATGGGTTTCATTTCAAACTCATCACTATTTAACTGTTAATATGAGATTACATTTAGGCTACATACCCTATTTTTCGCCCCATAAGACGCCCCAACCCCCCCCCCCCCCCCCCCAAGTAGGGGAAAATGCCCCTGCGTCTTATGTGGCGAATACTAATAAAGCTCTTCCATTATGCTTCCTTGTCCTCGGCTCGGCTATGGGCTGTGCAGGGCTGTGCACAGTGTGAGGGCGCGCTGTGACCTCACACGGTGCACCGCGATAAACAGCCGACAGCAGGATGAAGAGGATTGCAATGGTGAGGAGCGGTGGCGTCCAGAAGCAGGAGAGGTAAGTGAGTTTTTTTGTTTTTTTTTATTTGCGCTGGGGGCTGGTGGCTGACATATAAGGGCTGATATATGGGGGCTGCTGGCTGACATATAGGGGCTGCTGGCTGACATATAGGGGCTGACAGATGGCTGACATATAGGGGCTGCTGGCTGACATATGGGGGCTGACAGATGGCTGACATGGGGGCTGACAAATGGCTGACATATAGGGGCTGCTGGCTGACATATGGGGGCTGACAGATGGCTGACATATGGGGGCTGACAGATGGCTGACATATGGGGGCTGATCTGAGGTCTGATTGACATTGGGGGTCTGATTGGGGCTGTAAGCTGAGGTCTGATTAACATTGGGGTTCTGATTGCTGCTCTGACCTGAAGTGTAATGTGAAATATTTTTTTCTTATTGTTCTCCTCTAAAACCTAGGTGCATCTTATGGGCCGGTGCGTCTTATAAAGCGAAAAATATGGTAATTGTGAACAATTTCCATAGTACCCCACCGTGATATATAACCTTATAACAACTGTATATATTTTTGTTTCCATATCTGTTGATGTTAATCATGTATTGTACGTTATTTATTGTATATCTTATTGTCATTTATTTTGAGAGTGTTTTGTACTTTATTTTAGTAATTACAGCAATCCAGTCTAGAGTTTATCTGGCTGGTACATTTCAAGCCATAAATAACTATAAGCTCACTACAATCAATTTAGTCATTGAGGTGGCTCCAAAACATGTCCTGCCAGTTGTCAATTTGTCCCACAGTGTCCACTACATGGTAAATGCAGTATTAAATGGCAGCCAATTAGACAAATGGCCATCTACGTAATGTCTCAGGTCTGCCAGACCGACAGCCATTAGCAGCTTTCCTCTAGGACTCACAGAGGAGGGTCCCGAGCAGGCACCATTATGTATGATGTTCATATGTACTAACTGTTCTAAAAGTCCTCTTAAAAGAGAACCTGTCACATTGAGCATGCAGTCAGTTCTACTAGAAGCATGCAGGAGGGGCTGAGCAGATTTATATGTAGTTTTACGAGTTCCAGTTTAACGGGACATTTACAGTGCACCGACGAGTAGACAATTATTGGGAAGGAAGCGTTAATTGCCTCCTCCTCAGTGGAGGTTAAGAGTTACAGTTACATGCAGCAATCCCCTCCACTGTATAGGGACGAGCGATGGCTACTGTCATTGCTTGTCCTCATAAAAATTCAGTTGCCCAGAAAGGAAGATTGAGGTGTGACCAAAGATCACTCCACCCGATGGCTCGTTCTTCGGGTGATCTGCAGGCCCTTGGGTGTAATATAGGAAACTAACAATTGTACGAGCACTTGTTTGGGCTTCTTATCATTCTTCATTACAGTTGTCTTTACAATTCTGTAAAAAAAAATTATGTGCCAAGCACAAACCTCTATTCACCTATGGAGAACTTGGAAATAAGGCTTATATCAGTAATACCCAAAGAACCATAGCCTGGGCCTGTTGACCAGAAGAAGAGAAGCTCAGAAGAGTCGATTCCCACATGTCGCTAGTAGATGACTACCACTCACAGAGAGAGCGAATCCAATAACAGAAACAAAACTTCAAAGTGTAGGTTCACATTAGGTGATCATACAGTTTAAGGACACCATGTATAATAAAATGGAGACTCCCTGAAGTGCCTAACTGTCTGTTTTCAATGTCGAAGACAACGGGAAGATTTCAGTCAATTGCTATTATGAAGTGACTATAGAAGATACCATAAATTATCACAGAAGGGATCCATCACAACACTGCCTTCACATTGCACTACTTCTCATTAATTCCATTCTGTAAGAAAGAAACTGCAATTCCATGCATGCTCCATTGTCATCTCTCATCTCTCTTTCCAGTAAAAAGCTTTAGCATGGTAAGACATACGCTGGCTACAACAGCGGGGGAATTCCTGGCAATACATCTCAAAACCAGAGGGAAGGGCTGCTTCTAGATTTTTTTTGTAGCAGTTTTAATGATTTTAACATCCCCGTGTAACTCTGTATTGCTTTACACTAATGATTTAGCTCAATAAAGTCAGTCAAAAGTGCTACAAAAAGTCTAGGTTTAGTCTCAGCCTTTAAGGGGTATTCCCATCTTAGACAATGGGGGCATATCGCTAGGATATGCCCCCATTGTCTGATAGGTGCAAGTCCCAGCGGTGGGACCCGCACCTATATCGAGAACGGAGTGGGGAGTGCTATGGCTGGAGGACCCCAGATTTCCCAGGGTCCGTCCACCACTAAGCGCTAATCCCCGCCTCTCCCATAGAAGTGAATGGGAGTGTGCCGCCCAGGCTCCCATTCATTTCTATGGGGCAGACGGCAATAGCGGAGCCAGTGCTCGGCCATTTTCGGCGGACCCATAGAAATAAATGGAGGGCAGCTGCGCATGCGCAGTGCCCTCTTCTTAACTTTCGGGGCTTCGTTCTCGATATAGGTGCCGGTCCCAGCGGTGGGAACCGCACCTATAAGACAATGGGGGCATATCCTAGCGATATGGCCCCATTATCTGAGATGGGAAAACCCTTTTAAAGGGGTTGTCTCACCTCAGACATTGGTGGCATAACGCTACATAGGTGTGAGTCCTACCTCTGGGATCCTCACCTATGTCTAGAATGTGAACAAGTTCCAAAAATAGCCGAGCACTGGCTCAGCAATTTCCAGCAGTCCCATAGAAGTGAATGGAGTGCTGACTGCACTCTCTATTCATTTCTATGAGACTTTTGAAAATAGCTGAGGGCGCTCATTCAGCTGTTTTTGGAACTCCCATACAAGTTAATGGAGAATGGCCCCATTCAAGTGAAAGGTGTAGGTCTCAGAGGTGGGACCCACGCCTATCATGACACTGGTGGCATATCCTAGCGATATGCCACCAATGTGTGCAGTGACGGAATCCCTTTAGGGTAAATGCACACAATCAGGATTGCGTGCGGATTTTCAGTGCAGATTTGCATGCGGAAAATCCGCACTGTAGGTCATGTACATTGTATTCTATGAGAATTTGAAATTCTCATGCACACGATGCATTTTTTTTCCACGCAGATTTTAACCTACGGTGCGGATTTTAAAATATGCAGCATGTCAATTTATTTTATTTTTCCTGACCGGATTTTCTCCATTCACTTCAATAGGGAGAGTCAAATCTGCACGTAAATCCGCACCAATTGATGTGCACCTGCAGATTATTATCATTTTTTTGTCTTTATTTTAATTTTCCCAAAAAATTATAACAGACTTATAGTACAAGTCTCAGAACAGGTAATTGTCACCGATAATATACAGCCATGACCATTTTATACAGCCTTATACAGCCAGGGGTGTAACTATAGGGGAAGCAGGGGAAGCGGTTGCTTTGGGGCCCTGACCCCAAAGGGGCCCATCCAGGAGGAGGAGGACTAAAAGATTTTGTCAGGGCCCCTCAACAGTATTACACAATGAAATTATATACAGTGACAGTACAGACAGTGTATAAAACGGATGGAACAGGTGCCGGGCCTGGTCTGAGAGAGCGATCTTTACTAGCCACAGGAATGGGGGCGGCATAAAAGGAAGGGGTTGCGAAAAAATTACTGGGGGAGGGGGGCTCCATTCAAAAATATGCTGTGGGGCCCAGTCACTGTATACAGCATAACAAGAATATTTGTCACAGTACATATCAGTAATGTGGACGTGAGTCCGCGTCCCTGCTGTAATCCATTACCACTTCTTCAGAGAATGGCCAAAAAGAACACACACTCACACATCACAGCGCCACGGGCTTACACCACCGCTAAGGAATTAGCGTCTTTCCCGCCAGCCAGGTTCCCCAAATTTTCTCAAATTTCTCCGGCTTGCCCCTCGCTAAGAAAGTGAATCTGTACATCGGCAGTGCCGCATCTATGATCTGCATCCAGTGTTGGACAGATGGATTTTAGATGATACAGATGGATTCTTGCATAACCGGAACCAGACGGATCCGTTATGATGCCCATAGACTTCAATTATGATGGATCAAAACGGAATGCCTCTTAAAGGCTTCCGTTTTGACTTCTGTCTTATGGATTCCGTTAACATGGTTATAACGGAAAGCCATAACGCTGATGTGAACCCACCATTAGTTGAGGAAATTTACCTGATGCATGGATTTTGAAAATCTGCACCGTGTCATCTGTGCAATCTTTCTGTGCGTAGTTCACCTTTTTCAATGCAAGGGTGAGATCTGAGCCAAAACTGCATCAATTCCGCACCAAAAACGGCAAGTAAGACATGGGGTTGTTGGTGTGTTTTTGGTGTGGAAATGCACAGAAAAGCACATGGAAACCTGTGCAGATTTTCGGTGTGCATTTACCTTTACAAAGAAAGGGCTTCCCTACAAGTGATTTCCAGTGTTGTGTCTGCCGCTCGCACAACTCGTTCCGGTGAGCCTGGCAGACTGGCCACAGACCCTACATGAAAATTTCCTAGTGGGCCGCCCAAGCCCTCCTCACGGCCGCTGGCGGGTACATAACAATCATTAATTTATGCTAGGGGCATCAGGTACTTATGCACCTAGCCAATGGCTGCAGGAGCCCTCGTGAATAGAGTTGAGCGAACACCTGGATGTTCTGGTTCGAGAAGTTCGGCCGAACTTCCCGAAAATGTTCGGGTTCGGGATCCGAACCCGATCCGAACTTCGTCCCGAACCCGAACCCCATTGAAGTCAATGGGGACCCGAACTTTTCGGCACTAAAACGGCTGTAAAACAGCCCAGGAAAGGGCTAGAGGGCTGCAAAAGGCAGCAACATGTAGGTAAATCCCCTGCAAACAAATGTGGATAGGGAAATGAATAAAAATAAAAATTAAATAAATAAAAATTAACCAAAATCAATTGGAGAGAGGTCCCATAGCAGAGAATCTGGCTTCCCGTCACCCACCACTGGAACAGTCCATTCTCAGATATCTAGGCCCCGGCACCCAGGCAGAGGAGAGAGGTCCCGTAACAGACAATCTGGCTTCATGTCAGCAGAGAATCAGTCTTCATGTCATAGCAGAGAATTAGGCTTCACGTCAGCCACCACTGCAACAGTCCATTTTCATAAATTTAGGCCCAGCACCCAGGCAGAGGAGAGAGGTCCCGTAACAGACAATCTGGCTTCATGTCAGCAGAGAATTAGTCTGCATGTCATAGCAGAGAATGAGGCTTCACATCAGCCACCACTGCAACAGTCCATTGGCATATATTTAGGCCCAGCACACAGGCAGAGGAGAGAGGTCCCGTAACAGACAATCTGGCTTCATGTCAGCAGAGAATTAGTCTGCATGTCATAGCAGAGAATGAGGCTTCACATCAGCCACCACTGCAACAGTCCATTGGCATATATTTAGGCCCAGCACACAGGCAGAGGAGAGAGGTCCCGTAACAGAGGATCTGGCTTCATGTCAGCAGAGAATCAGTCTGCATGTCATAGCAGAAAATCAGGCTTCACGTCACCCAGCACTGTAAGAGTCCATTTTCATAAATTTAGGCCCAGCACCCAGGCAGAGGAGAGAGGTCCCGTAACAGACAATCTGGCTTCATGTCAGCAGAGAATTAGTCTGCATGTCATAGCAGAGAATGAGGCTTCACGTCAGCCACCACTGCAACAGTCCATTGGCATATATTTAGGCCCAGCACACAGGCAGAGGAGAGAGGTCCCGTAACAGACAATCTGGCTTCATGTCAGCAGAGAATCAGTCTTCATGTCATAGCAGAGAATCAGGCTTCACGTCACCCACCACTGTAAGAGTCCATTTTCATAAATTTAGGCCCAGCACCCAGGCAGAGGAGAGAGGTCCCGTAACAGACAATCTGGCTTCATGTCAGCAGAGAATTAGTCTGCATGTCATAGCAGAGAATGAGGCTTCACGTCAGCCACCACTGCAACAGTCCATTGGCATATATTTAGGCCCAGCACACAGGCAGAGGAGAGAGGTCCCATAACAGAGGATCTGGCTTCATGTCAGCAGAGAATCAGTCTGCATGTCATAGCAGAGAATCAGGCTTCACGTCACCCAACATTGGAACAGTCCATTGGCATATATTTAGGCCCCGGCACCCAGACAGAGGAGAGGTTCATTCAACTTTGGGTAGCCTCGCAATATAATGGTAAAATGAAAATAAAAATAGGATTGAATGAGGAAGTGCCCTGGAGTCCAATAATATATGGTTATGGGGAGGTAGTTAATGTCTAATCTGGACAAGGGACGGACAGGTCCTGTGGGATCCATGCCTGGTTCATTTTTATGAACGTCAGCTTGTCCACATTGGCTGTAGACAGGCGGCTGCGTTTGTCTGTAATGACGCCCCCTGCCATGCTGAATACACGTTCAGACAAAACGCAGGCCGCCGGGCAGGCCAGCACCTCCAAGGCATAAAAGGCTAGCTCTGGCCACGTGGACAATTTAGAGACCCAGAAGTTGAATGGGGCCGAACCATCAGTAAGTACGTGGAGGGGTGTGCACACGTACTGTTCCACCATGTTAGTGAAATGTTGCCTCCTGCTAACACGTTGCGTATCAGGTGGTGGTGCAGTTAGCTGTGGCGTGTTGACAAAAGTTTTCCACATCTCTGCCATGCTAACCCTGCCCTCAGAGGAGCTGGCCGTGACACAGCTGCCTTGGCGACCTCTTGCTCCTCCTCTGCCTTGGCCTTGGGCTTCCACTTGTTCCCCTGTGACATTTGGGAATGCTCTCAGTAGCGCGTCTACCAACGTGCGCTTGTACTCGCGCATCTTCCTATCACGCTCCAGTGCAGGAAGTAAGGTGGGCACATTGTCTTTGTAGCGTGGATCCAGCAGGGTGGCAACCCAGTAGTCCGCACAGGTTAAAATGTGGGCAACTCTGCTGTCGTTGCGCAGGCACTGCAGCATGTAGTCGCTCATGTGTGCCAGGCTGCCCAGGGGTAAGGACAAGCTGTCCTCTGTGGGAGGCGTATCGGCATTGTCCTGCCTTTCCCCCCAGCCACGCACCAGTGATGGACCCGAGCTGCGTTGGGTGCCACCCCGCTGTGACCATGCTTCATCCTCATCCTCCTCCACCTCCTCCTCATCCTCGTCCTCCAGTAGTGGGCCCTGGCTGGCCACATTTGTACCTGGCCTCTGCTGTTGCCAAAAACCTCCCTCTGAGTCACTTCGAAGAGACTGGCCTGAAAGTGCTAAAAATGACCCCTCTTCCTCCTCCTCCTCCTCCTCCTGGGCCACCTCCTCTTCCATCATCGCCCTAAGTGTTTTCTCAAGGAGACATAGAAGTGGTATTGTAACGCTGATAACGGCGTCATCGCCACTGGCCATGTTGGTGGAGTACTCGAAACAGCGCAACAGGGCACACAGGTCTCGCATGGAGGCCCAGTCATTGGTGGTGAAGTGGTGCTGTTCTGTAGTGCGACTGACCCGTGCGTGCTGCAGCTGAAACTCCACTATGGCCTGCTGCTGCTCGCACAGTCTGTCCAGCATGTGCAAGGTGGAGTTCCACCTGGTGGGCACGTCGCATATGAGGCGGTGAGCGGGAAGGCCGAAGTTACGCTGTAGCGCAGACAGGCGAGCAGCAGCAGGATGTGAACGCCGGAAGCGCGAACAGACGGCCCGCACTTTATGCAGCAGCTCTGACATGTCGGGGTAGTTGTGAATGAACTTCTGCACCACCAAATTCAGCACATGCGCCAAGCAAGGGATGTGCGTCAAATTGGCTAGTCCCAGAGCTGCAACGAGATTTCGCCCATTATCACACACCACCAGGCCGGGCTTGAGGCTCACCGGCAGCAACCACTCGTCGGTCTGTTGTTCTATACCACGCCACAACTCCTGTGCGGTGTGGGGCCTGTCCCCCAAACATGAGTTTCAGAATGGCCTGCTGACGTTTACCCCGGGCTGTGCTGAAGTTGGTGGTGAAGATGTGTGGCTGACTGGATGAGCAGGTGGAAGAAGAGGAGGAGGAAGCCGAGTAGGAGGAGGTGGCAACAGGAGGCAAAGAATGTTGCCCTGCGATCCTTGGCGGCGGAAGGACGTGCGCTAAACAGCTCTCCGCCTGGGGCCCAGCTGCCACTACATTTACCCAGTGTGCAGTTAGGGAGATATAGCGTCCCTGGCCGTGCTTACTGGTCCACGTATCTGTGGTTAGGTGGACCTTGCTACAGATGGCGTTGCGCAGTGCACACTTGATTTTATCGGATACTTGGTTGTGCAGGGAAGGCACGGCTCTCTTGGAGAAGTAGTGGCGGCTGGGAACAACATACTGTGGGACAGCAAGCGACATGAGCTGTTTGAAGCTGTCTGTGTCCACCAGCCTAAATGACAGCATTTCATAGGCCAGTAGTTTAGAAATGCTGGCATTCAGGGCCAGGGATCGAGGGTGGCTAGGTGGGAATTTATGCTTTCTCTCAAATGTTTGTGAGATGGAGAGCTGAACGCTGCCGTGTGACATGGTTGAGACGCTTGGTGACGGAGGTGGTGGTGGTGTTGGTGGTACATTCCCTGTTTGCTGGGCGGCAGGTGCCAACGTTCCTCCAGAGGAAGAGGCCGAGGCAGCAGAAGAGGTAGCAGGGGGAGCCTGAGTGACTTCCTTGGTTTTAAGGTGTTTACTCCACTGCAGTTCATGCTTTGCATGCAGGTGCCTGGTCATGCAGGTTGTGCTCAGGTTCAGAACGTTAATGCCTCGCTTCAGGCTCTGATGGCACAGCGTGCAAACCACTCGGGTCTTGTCGTCAGCACATTGTTTGAAGAAGTGCCATGCCAGGGAACTCCTTGAAGCTGCCTTTGGGGTGCTCGGTCCCAGATGGCGGCGGTCAGTAGCAGGCGGAGTCTCTTGGCGGCGGGTGTTCTGCTTTTGCCCACTGCTCCCTCTTTTGCTACGCTGTTGGCTCGGTCTCACCACTGCCTCTTCCTCCGAACTGTGAAAGTCAGTGGCACGACCTTCATTCCATGTGGGGTCTAGGACCTCATCGTCCCCTGCATCGTCTTCCACCCAGTCTTGATCCCTGACCTCCTGTTCAGTCTGCACACTGCAGAAAGACGCAGCAGTTGGCACCTGTGTTTCGTCATCATCAGAGACATGCTGAGGTGGTATTCCCATGTCCTCATCATCAGGAAACATAAGTGGTTGTGCGTCAGTGCATTCTATGTCTTTCACCGCTGGGGAAGGGCTGGGTGGATGCCCTTGGGAAACCCTGCCAGCGGAGTCTTCAAACAGCATAAGAGACTGCTGCATAACTTGAGGCTGAGACAGTTTCCCTGGTATGCATGGGGGTGATGTGACAGACTGATGGGGTTGGTTTTCAGGCGCCATCTGTGCGCTTTCTGCAGAAGACTGGGTGGGAGATAATGTGAACGTGCTGGATCCACTGTCGGCCACCCAATTGACTAATGTCTGTACCTGCTCAGGCCTTACCACCCTTAGAACGGCATTGGGCCCCACCATATATTGCTGTAAATTCTGGCGGCTACTGGGACCTGAGGTAGTTGGTACACTAGGACGTGTGGATGTGGCAGAACGGCCACGTCCTCTCCCAGCACCAGAGGGTCCACTAACACCACCACGACCATGTCCACGTCCGCGTCCCTTACTAGATGTTTTCCTCATTGTTATGGTTCACCACAACAACAAAAATATTATTTGGCCCAATGTATTGTATTCAAATTCAGCGGGATATAAATTTGAGGCCTAGTATTTAGGCGCTGGGTGACCGGTATGGATTTAGTGACAGAATTAGACTTGGAAATGCACAGTAGCGTGTGTGTGAAGTTATTCTGAATGACCCTATGTGCACCTTGAATATTATATACCCTTTTAGGGATAGATTTCAAATAGCTCTGATATAGCAGAAACCACTAAATTATGAAATTGCTAAATTGGGAATTGTATTTCAACCCAGAACAAAAAATGTGTTTTAACGGACACTAAATAACTTGCCCAGCCACAACAGTACAGCGGTAACGACAGATGTAGCGGGATATAAATTTGAGGCCTAGTATTTAGGCGCTGGGTGACCGGTATGGATTTACTGACAGAATTAGACTTGGAAATGCACAGTAGCGTGTGTGTGAAGTTATTCTGAATGACCCTATGTGCACCTTGAATATTATATACCCTTTTAGGGATAGATTTCAAATAGCTCTGATATAGCAGAAACCACTAAATTATGAAATTGCTAAATTGGGAATTGTATTTCAACCCAGAACAAAAAATGTGCTTTGGCGGACACTAAATAACTTGCCCATCCACAACAGGACAGTGGTAACGACAGATTTAGCGGGATATAAATTTGAGGCCTAGTATTTAGGCGCTGGGTGACCGGTATGGATTTACTGACAGAATTAGACTTGGAAATGCACAGTAGCGTGTGTGTGAAGTTATTCTGAATGACCCTATGTGCACCTTGAATATTATATACCCTTTTAGGGATAGATTTCAAATAGCTCTGATATAGCAGAAACCACTAAATTATGAAATTGCTAAATTGGGAATTGTATTTCAACCCAGAACAAAAAATGTGCTTTGACGGACACTAAATAACTTGCCCAGCCACAACAGTACAGCGGTAACGACAGATGTAGCGGGATATAAATTTGAGGCCTAGTATTTAGGCGCTGGGTGACCGGTATGGATTTACTGACAGAATTAGACTTGGAAATGCACAGTAGCGTGTGTGTGAAGTTATTCTGAATGACCCTATGTGCACCTTGAATATTATATACCCTTTTAGGGATAGATTTCAAATAGCTCTGATATAGCAGAAACCACTAAATTATGAAATTGCTAAATTGGGAATTGTATTTCAACCCTGAACAAAAAATGTGCTTTGACGGACACTAAATAACTTGCCCAGCCACAACAGTACAGCGGTAACGACAGATTTAGCGGGATATAAATTTGAGGCCTAGTATTTAGGCGCTGGGTGACCGGTATGGATTTAGTGACAGAATTAGACTGGGATATGGCCAAAAAATAACCACACTATTGCTGGTTAAATGCACTTGGTGTGACAGCTTGACCAACCACACTACTGAGGGTTAAATGCACTTGGTGACGGGCGCAGCTTGCCCCTGATGTAGTATATGGCCAAAAAATGAACAGACTATTGCTGGTTAAATGCACTTGGTGTGACAGCTTCACCCTGATGTAGGCTTTAGCCAAAAAACAACCACACCATTGAGGGTTAAATGCACTTGGTGACAGGCGCAGCTTGCCCCTGATGTAGTATATGGCCAAAAAATGAACAGACTATTGCTGGTTAAATGCACTTGGTGTGACAGCTTGACCAACCACACTACTGAGGGTTAAATGCACTTGGTGACGGGCGCAGCTTGCCCCTGATGTAGTATATGGCCAAAAAATGAACAGACTATTGCTGGTTAAATGCACTTGGTGTGACAGCTTGACCAACCACACTACTGAGGGTTAAATGCACTTGGTGACGGGCGCAGCTTGCCCCTGATGTAGTTTATGGCCAAAAAATGAACAGACTATTGCTGGTTAAATGCACTTGGTGACGGGCGCAGCTTGCCCCTGATTTAGTATATGGCCAAAAAATTAACAGACTATTGCTGGTTAAATGCACTTGGTGTGACAGCTTCACCCTGATGTAGGCTTTAGCCAAAAAACAACCACACCATTGAGGGTTAAATGCACTTGGTCGCAGCTTGGATGCACTTGGTCGCAGCTTGGATGCACTTGGTCGCAGCACCGCACAAGACACAAAATGGCCGCCGATCACCCCAGAAAAAAGTGACTGACAAACGGTCTGGGCAGCCTAAAAACAGTGAGCATTTGAATTTCAGCAGCTCAATGATGCACAGCTGCAGATCGATCGATTAATCAAGTCCTTTGGAGGAGTTAATCTGCCTAATCTCGCCCTACTGTCGCAGCCGCAACCTCTCCCTACGCTAATCAGAGCAGAGTGACGGGCGGCGCTATGTGACTCCAGCTTAAATAGAGGCTGGGTCACATGGTGCTCTGGCCAATCACAGCCATGCCAATAGTAGGCATGGCTGTGACGGCCTCTTGGGACAAGTAGTATGACGCTTGTTGATTGGCTGCTTTGCAGCCTTTTCAAAAAGCGCCAAGAAAGCGTCACAAAAGCGCCAAGAAAGCGACGAACACCGAACCCGAACCCAGACTTTTACGAAAATGTCCGGGTTCGGGTCCGTGTCACGGACACCCCAAAATTCGGTACGAACCCGAACTATACAGTTCGAGTTCGCTCATCCCTACTCGTGAACTCAACTGTATCGTTCTCAGGATAGTGATACAGTTGAATACTGTGGTGAAGGCGGCAGTGTTTTGTGCTGCACTACAGTATTGAATACCCTGCCTACTTCTGTTGTTCCTGTCTACTTGTGTTGCCCCATCTTCTGTCATTTTGGACCGTCTAAAACATGGGGCAACTTTTAATTTCTCTCCAGGGCCACTTTAAGCTCAAAATGAAAACCGTAAGAGTTGCAAGGTGCTGACCAAAAAGAATTTAAATAATGACTTGCCTCACATTTCCTAAAAAAAAAACATCTAGATGACCCATAAGATTTTTGGGAAAATATTCTTTGGACTGATGAGTCAAAGGTTGAATGTTTTAAAAGACAGGGGTCCTGCTACATCAGGAGTGAAGCCAGTCCCCCATGCAAAACATCATATCGACAGTCAAATATGGTGGAAATATGAGGGTCTGGGGCTGCTTTGCTTCTGATGGACCTGGACAATGACATGGACTGCTCCGTGTTTCTGCTGTCCGGAGCGGGGCTTGGCATTCTTTCACGCAGCGGATTCCACGCACGGCATCTGTAGAGTTTTGGAGTGGTTGAGTCAAATTTCTAACTTGAATCTCATTGAGATGCTGTAGCGAGACCTTAAAGGGAATCTGTCACCCCGATGATCTACAGTAATACATGAGTACTACTGCAGATAAGGAGTCCATATCACTTTTTTATTTCCCTACTGCCCCTGCTGTCAGTGCCCTGTACTGTGCTGAAATACAAACTCTGCTGCTACGACGAGTTAGAAGGTAGGGCCTCCATCGAATGGACTTTTTCCGGCACATCTCACAGGTGCTCGGTCCATATGAGATCTGGGACATTTGGAGGCCACGTCCATATTCAGATTTTACTTTTGGAGCCAGTCTGCCGGGAAATGTATCAGATCTTGTACATCAATATGCAACTTTGATACCCAACCAGACATTATGGTGCAATAAACGAGTCCATGATACACACTGTTCTCTCAGCTATCAATAGTAAGTCATGTAGACGGAGCTGCGCTTTCTGGTAATTTACTCTGCTTCATCAAGTAAATGACAGTTACCCATTGATATTTTACTCACACAGCCACATATGGAAAATGCAGACTTGCAAAGAAATTCCCATGAGACCATATGACCAGGCAGTCCTTCCTTCTTTGCTGAGTTGTGCTGACTATATCTTACAGAAAGCACAAGTTAAGTTTACCAAAGACTACTTGAATCCCAAAGAAAATTTGTTTTTTATTTTTATTATTTGCAAAGATATCCTCTAAAGGGGTTGTCCTTTAGCAGCGGCACAACAAAGCTCCGTCCAATGTGTAGTGGATGGTGCAGGTTACTGCAGCATTGCTCCCACTGACCCTGCCAATCAGATACTGATGGTCAATACTGAGGAAAGGCCATCAGAGGTAAAATCCTGGTCAACCCTTTAAGTAGGTTGGAGTTATTAATTAGGAAGTTGTTTTGCAAATCTAAATAGGTGTGACATTTCAGTTGCCACAGGGAGGGGGTAACATGGGTCTGATCTCCATGCTCCTGTAGTGCTCCAGATGTATTGCAGTATTTTCAATGAAGGGTTGGTGCCTATACTGATGAGCACTGGTAGTTACTCGGCTCCAAGGTAAGTGGCGATGGATAATGAGCACAGAAATCATATGAAGAGCACAAGTGTCAGATTAGCCCACCCGTCTGCACTAGCTACAGTGCTCCAGAGCCTCAGAGGTGCAAGACGCAATAGAAGCATAGTTACCAACAGAGACATTCTGCATATTTGGTCTGTCCTGGGCTGAGAATGGCTGCTAATTGCAATGTTGATAATTATGTAGAGGCCCCAGACAACTTCTGTACATCTGGCTGGCTGCCAGGGCTCGGTCATATATGTGCAACGCCGTTGCAGATCTCATCTCACCCTACATCATTTGCACTGCTGAGCTTCTTACTACGGAAACTGTTCTGTAGTCGGCACTGACAGGAGGGGAAGAGGAGTCTGCCGTGACACAGGAAGATCCAAAAAGTCTCACATGTCTGAGCCCTTCTACCTGCTCTCCTCACTCCCCCTCAACTCTAGCTGCTCTCTCCTGTCCTCTGTCCCTCCCCGGCGGTTCTCTTCTGTCCTATGCCCCCCTCCCCCACAGCTGCTGATTTGCTTAGTCTCCCTCTGAGATGGGACAGGGCAATAATGACTTCTTGAAGTTGCCTGCATGTCAGAGATGAGAAATCAGCTACAAAAAGATCTGTAGGAAAAGTAAATAAACTTGCCTATATTTGTATGTTTAGTGTATATATATATATATGACATACACTCACCTAAAGAATTATTAGGAACACCATACTAATACGGTGTTGGACCCCCTTTTGCCTTCAGAACTGCCTTAATTCTACGTGGCACTGATTCAACAAGGTGCTGATAGCATTCTTTAGAAATGTTGGCCCATATTGATAGGATAGCATCTTGCAGTTGATGGAGATTTGAGGGATGCACATCCAGGGCACGAAGCTCCCGTTCCACCACATCCCAAAGATGCTCTATTGGGTTGAGATCTGGTGACTGTGGGGGCCATTTTAGTACAGTGAACTCATTGTCATGTTCAAGAAACCAATTTGAAATAATTCGAGCTTTGTGACATGGTGCATTATCCTGCTGGAAGTAGCCATCAAAGGATGGGTACATGGTGGTCATGAAGGGATAGACATGGTCAGAAACAATGCTCAGGTAGCCTGTGGCATTTAAATGATGGACAATTGGCACTAAGGGGCCTAAAGTGTGCCCAGAAAACATCCCCCACACCATTACACCACCACCACCAGCCTGCACAGTGGTAACAAGGCATGATGGATACATGTTCTCATTCTGTTTACGCCAAATTCGGACTCTACCATTTGAATGTCTCAACAGAAATCGAGACTCATCAGACCAGGCAACATTTTTCCAGTCTTCAACAGTCCAATTTTGGTGAGCTCGTGCAAATTGTAGTCTCTTTTTCCTATTTGTAGTGGAGATGAGTGGTACCCGGTGGGGTCTTCTGCTGTTGTAGCCCATCCGCCTCAAGGTTGTGCATGTTGTGGCTTCACAAATGCTTTGCTGCATACCTCGGTTGTAACGAGTGGTTATTTCAGTCAACGTTGCTCTTCTATCAGCTTGAATCAGTCGGCCCATTCTCCTCTGACCTCTAGCATCAACAAGGCATTTTCGCCCACATTTCCTGGCATAGTAGATGGGTACAGGGTATCCATGTGCTATGCCAGCAGTTAGTAATAGTCCAGGGAGCACGGGCAGGAGCAGCAATGAGCGCTCCTGCCCGTACTCCCTGCGGTGCTGCAGCCCCATTCATAAAATGAGTACTCCGTACACCGCTGAAAGCTCATTGGTGTAGGGAGAACTGAGTTTTAGCCCACCAGTGAATGGTGCCCTTTAGGGGTGAAAAAGTATGATAAAAATAGAAAACTAATAAAGTTTATTAGAAAAAGATTTTTTAGTTACTCTTTAAATATGCCTGGAGTTTTGTGGCATTCGTCATCCAGTTCCACAGGGCATTGTTCACAATGAAGCGGTCATCAGTGTGGAATGTGGCCGAAGGACGTCCACTTCTATGTCTTTCTGCAACTCTTCCAGGCTCTATGTATCTCTGTTGCAACCTGCTGAAGACACTCTAAGCTCAGTGGCCACTTCAGTCTGAGAACATCCTGCTTGAGGCCTTGCAATGGCGAGGTACTGTTGATCAATTGTTAGGTGTCGTCTTGGTCTCATGATGTCAAAATGTGAGCAGCATGATGAGGAGGACTCTTTAAATACCAATTCTAATTGAACCAGGAAATTTACTTGTCGATTCATGGATCAAACACCTGTTATAAAGTTTAGAGAAGGTCACATTAAAGAGGTTATTAAATCCTATAAAAAGCCCCCCAATATAACGAGCCTCCCTACAACGGATGTTTTTATCCGTACACGGAGAGAGGCAGCAGCAGCGGTGCGGCGACCAGGAGAGGTGCAGGGAGCAGGGTAAGTATATTCAGTGTGGGGGGCCCGGCGCTTTTAATTTGATCAGATAACCCCTTTAAGTTTACTTGTAATGGTTACAGTGCATTTTAGGTTCATCCTGAAATTTCACCCACAAGCTTAACTCTAACTTTTTGTGTGGATGGATAGATAGATAGATCCGCGTGCTGTCCACATATTATTTGCAGACCCATTGTTTTCAATTAGTCCATATGTAAGTCCATATGTAAATATAAATCCATGTAATGTGTGTAAGTGCAATGCCGGAATTCCAAAAGGTACCCATCCTTGAATTTAAAATTCCTCAGATACAGACCTTCAGCCATCAGTCTCACTTCATAAAAAAAAATAAAAAAATGTAAAAGATTAAGTTTGCCTAAAATCTGGCCCACTAGTTTATAGTGATATACAATATACTTTCCACACATTTTAGAACTTTTTGAACAATCCTCATATTAAACCGATCATTGCTGGCAGCCCTATGATCAGATTCCCTAATGATCAATTATTGAAACTGTCAATAAAGTAAAAAATGTAAATGGTCACTAATCTTAGGCCCCTTTCACACGGGCGAGCATTCCGTGCAGGTGCAATGCACGAGTTGAACGCATTGCACCCGCACTGAATCCTGACCCATTCATTTCTATGGGGCTGTGCCAACGAGCGGTAATTTTCACGCATCACTTGTGCGTTGCGTGAAAATCGCATCAAGCTCTATATTCAGCGTTTTTCACGCAACGCAGGCCCCATAGAAGTGAATGAGGCCACGAGAAAATTGCAAGCATCCGCAAGCAAGTTCAGATTCGATGCGATTTTCATGCATGGTTGCTAGGTGACGATCGGGCGGGGGACCCGATCATTATTATTTTCCCTTATAACATGGTTATAAGGGAAAATAATTGCATTCTGAATACAGAATGCAAAGTAAAATAGTGATGAAGGGGTTAAAAAGAAAAAAAAATTACTAACCGAGTCCACTTGATCGCGTAGTTGCGGATTTCTGTCTTCTTCTGTAATGTTGAGCTGCTGGCTAAGGACCTGTGGTGATGTCACATCACATGATCCAATCAGATGGCCCCTCACCATGGTAGTGAACCATGTGATTGGGCCATGTGATGAGAACAGTGACGTCATCAAAGGTCCTATTCCTGTGCACAGCAAAGAAGAAGACAGAAGAGATGCCGGCTGTACGATCAAGTGGATTAAGGTGAGTGAAATTTTTTTTTTTTTAACCCCTCACGCCCTATTTTATTAAGCATTCTGTATTCAGAATGCTATTATTTTCTCTTATAACCATGTTATAAGGGAAAATAATACAATCTACAGAACACAGAACACCTAACCCAAACTTCTGTGAAGAAGTTCGGGTTTGGGTACCAAACATGCCGATTTTTCTCACGCGCGTGCAAAACGCATTACAATGTTTTGCACTTGCGCGGAAAAATCGCGCATTTTCCCGCAACACACCCACTTCTTATCCGGGCAAAAAACATGACGCCCGTGTGAAAGAGGCCTTAGAGTCCCTAGTAAATATGTTTTTTCCCACTGGTAACCAAGCAGCAGTTCCGATATGTTTGGCCTGTCTGGCAGTTAAGGGCATGGCTAGCAAACAAGGGAGTATGATGGCTGCTGCCCAGCACTAGAGCCGGGATATACTGTATATTTATTAATCCTGTACATTTGGTTTAATAGCTCAGGGGATGTCTTATATGTCGCTGTCAGAAGCTTAATATATTAAATCTCTAGGGATCTGGTGGATGCTAGAGCAAATAAACAGCTAAATGCCACATAAATAGAAAAAGAGAAAACTCTGTAGTTGTATTAAATGCAGACAAACACTGCATGCAATACAACTGCTGTACGGGAACTGAAAGAATTTCCTGTTTATAGAGAATGCATCGATGTGACCGCGCTAGTGGAACTGCTCTTACTTTCATTTCTTCTAAAAATCTCTACAGTTTGGGAAAGGAATGCCTCCTTTGACCGCTGACTACCTGACATGTTGAAAAAAAATTGTTAAAACAGATTTTTAATGGAGTTCATGACGGATCCGTCTTGGCTATGTTACAGATAATACAACCGGATCCGTTAATGACGGATACATGCGGTTGTATTATTGTAACGGATCTGTTTTTGCAGATCCTTGATGGATCTGCCCAAAACGCGAGTGTGAAAGTAGCCTTAACTTTAAATTCCACGGTCATTATCTATTGTCACTACAGCCATTTATAAGATGCCTACTAGTGTCTAGGACACCAGGCACTTACTGTCCCCCAAACTGGAGTGTGGGGTAATGTTCAACATTTCTGCAGTCCCTTTGAAAAGGTCAAGAAGACACCATTTAGCGCCTCTCCTTCAATCGGCCATACTGTGTTCAAGCTTCCAATTTAAAGGGTCGGTGTCTCCGGATTTTCTAACTATTGATCTTTATGGAACAAGTCAGACTGAACGTCTCTCTGCACTGACTGCTCCCCCAACCCCCCGCTGTCACTCAAGAGGATAGAGAGTTCAGTGGAGAGTCCAGGAAACTTCACAGTAATGGAATTCCTAGCAGACTAGTAGAACCATCCACCTTGGTATGTTTCAACTGCTTTATATATCAAGTTCAAAACTGCTGATAGACTCCCATTAAGCTATTTCCATGAAATATCGATACCCAATCAATTATTTTGTCCCCGTATCGATACGATACCGGGATTTGACATTTATCGATACTAGGCTGCCCTACTGCGCAGCCTAGCATCAGAGAACATGAGCACGCTGTCAGTGCGCTCATGTTCCCTCAGCAGCACAGGGGAGAAGGAGTCACTCTCTCCCCCTGTGACGCTGCTGCCAATAAGAAGAGAGAGGGGCAGGAGAGAGGGGTTAACTACTGCTGATCTGCTGTAGGCACCCGCCTCCTGTATTAAAGTTTGATTATCATTGGTGGCGCAGTGCACACGCCCCCCCCTCCTCCCCAGTATTAAAATCATTGGTGGCGCAATGCGACCCCCCACTCAACCCCCCCAGGATTAAAATCATTGGTGGCAGTGGCCCAGGGTCCCCTCCCCTCCATTGACAGCAGTGGCAGCTTCTGATCGAAGCCCTAGCTGTATAATCCTGGGCTCCGGTCGGTTACCATGGCAGCCAGGACTCTACTGAAGCCCTGGCTGCCATGGTAAGTTCCCTGCTGCTGTGTGTACTATGCACAGGGCAGCAGGGAGAGTGTGAAGTCCTATTCACCCTAATAGAGCTCTATCAGGTTGAATAGGACAAGGGATGAAAATATCCCAGGTTGTAGCCCCTAGGGGGGAAATGGTTATTAAATTTTTTTTTTTAAAAGTTCCTATTAAACCAGGATAGGTTGATCATGCTGATTAAAATAATACCTCATTTATGTCGGTATGACGCACCATCCCAGAGAAAACTAGATTTTTTATGAATATGCTAATTGGCTAGTTGGGGCATTGAGAGGCCGTCCAGAGCCCTTGGAGCAGTAGTTTGTGAACACCCCAGCAACCTTAGCCACTTCCCACTTCCCCTTTTCTCTGAGATATCCAGCCCTGTCAATTCAGGGGAAGGGGGAGCGGCTGGCTGCAGGAGTGTTCACAAACTGGTGCTCCAAGGGCTCTGGTTGGTCCCTCAGTGCTCCAACTAGCTAATTAGTTTATTAATAAAAATGCTATTTTCTCTAGAATGGTGCATCATACAATCTTAAATGAGGTATTGTTTTAATCAGCATGATCAACCCTACGATGCAGCGTTCCTGGTTTAATAGGGTTGATAACACTGACAGATGCTCTATAATGCTACTGACCATGTTCTCTTAGGCCCCTTTCACACGAGCGAGTTTTCCGCATGGGTGCAATGCGTGACGTGAACGCATAGCACCTGTACTGAATCCTGAACCATTCATTTCAAAATGGTGCGAGTTTCACTGAACGCATCCTGAGCCAATCCGTATCGTTCGTTGGAAAGGGGCCTTATGGTAGTTACAATGAACTATACTGATAATATAGCAGGAAATTCAACCCATTTTTGTACATAGTAAGGCCTCTTGCACACGACCGTATGGCTTTTTCAGTGTTTTGCGGTCCATTTTAAATGGATCAGTTTTTCAGTTTTTTTGTTTCAGTAGTGCTTCTGTTTCCGTTCCTGTTGCATTTTTCCATTTGGTTGCTGGTTTTTGCGGATCACAAATGGAAATGAAAGCATGGCATAATGGCATATACAGTAATTACCTAGAAAAATTGTGCTGGGCATAACATTTTCAATTGATGGTTCCGCAAAAACAAAACGGAAATGGAAGACAACGTGGTTTTGCGGGCAATAATAGGACATGTTCTATCTTTGAACGGAACTTAAAAATGGAAATACGGAAACAGAATGCTTACGGAGAACATTCAGTTTTTTTTGCCGACCCTTTGAAATGAATGGTTCCGTATACGGAACGCAAAAAACAGAACATAAAACAGAAAAAAAACTTTTGTGTGCATGAGCTCTAAAGCCATCATTTTTACTTCAGTTTAAGTTGACATAGTAATGAACAGCAAAGCTCCAATCCAGATTACCTGAATCATCAGCTGGTTTTGTATACATAAGGCTAGTTTCACACTAGCGGCAAGGAACTCCGGCAGGCTGTTCCAGCGGGTGAACAGCCTGTCGGATCCATACTACTGCTAGTGCACACGTCCCCCGAACTACCGCTCCGGCACCATTGACTATAATGGTGGCGGGCCAGAGTTTCGGCGGCAGCACGGCAAACATGCCGAGAGGCAGCTGGAATAAAAGTACGACATGTTTGCCGTGCTGCCGCAGTAACTCCGGCCCGCCCCTATTATAGACAATCCAGGGGCACGCATGCACTAGCGGCAACACGAATCCGACAGGCTGTTCACCCGCCGTAAGAGCCTGCCGAACTTCCTTGCCGCTAGTGTGAAACTAGCCTAACACTGCTGGTGTCGTAGCTTATCTACTCCCCCTCCCTACACAGTGACCTCTGCACAAGTCATAGAGCAGGCTAAATACAATGCTACAATCAGAAAATAAAAACAGTTTAGAAAAAAAGAATACACTTATTTGGTTTCAATTAGTACAAAAATGTACATCCCCTTTAACACTGAATAAAATATCTGTCATCTTGTTTTAGTGTTTTGACGTCTCTGTTGTTTCAATGGTTGCACTTTCAGAATGACTAAATTGCAGTTAGTATGAGTTTGCAGCTGGTTCCAGGGACCTCTATGATCTCACTAGAACTATCGTTTTAATAAGATCAGGTCGGTCTCTTTCTTCTTAATTTATTTTCAAAAAATATGTTCTGCTTAACCGCGTTGTCTTAGAAACTGCAATTTGGCTAAAAGTATGCATTATCAATAGGCAGGCCTGCTGGCACTGTGTGTTACCTGTGGTTCGCCTGCCAGGTTAGCTCTAATCCTCCATTAAGATGTTAGGGTACGGTAGGGCTGGGCAATTAATCAAAAAATAACCAAAACTGAAATGCAGCCTTTCAAACTGACATAATCTTGCCCATGTCCAACTGTGTCCGTCTCCCCCCACTGCTCCAACTGAGTTCGCCTCTCCCACTGCTCCAACTGCGTCTGCCCCCTCACTGTTCCAACCGAGTCCACCTTCCTCCACCGCTCCAACCGAGTCCACCTCCCCCCGCCGCTCCAACCGAGTCCGCCTCCCCCCGCCGCTCCAACCGAGTCCACCTTCCTCCACCCCGCTCCAACCGAGTCTGCCTCACCCCGCTGCTCCAACCGAGTCCGCCTCCCCCCGCTGCTCCAACCGAGTCCGCCTCCCCCCCGCTGCTCCAACCGAGTCCGCCTCCCCCCGCTGCTCCAACCGAGTCCGCCTCCCCCCCGCTGCTCCAACCGAGTCCGCCTCCCCCCCGCTGCTCCAACCGAGTCCGCCTCCCCTCGCTGCTCCAACCCAGTCCGCCTCCCCCCGCTGCTCCAACCCAGTCCGCCTCCCCCCGCTGCTCCAACCCAGTCCGCCTCCCCCCGCTGCTCCAACCCAGTCCGCCTCCCCCCGCTGCTCCAACCCAGTCCGCCTCCCCCCGCTGCTCCAACCCAGTCCGCCTCCCCCCGCTGCTCCAACCCAGTCCGCCTCCCCCCGCTGCTCCAACCCAGTCCGCCTCCCCCCGCTGCTCCAACCCAGTCCGCCTCCCCCCGCTGCTCCAACCCAGTCCGCCTCCCCCCGCTGCTCCAACCCAGTCCGCCTCCCCCCGCTGCTCCAACCCAGTCCGCCTCCCCCCGCTGCTCCAACCCAGTCCGCCTCCCCCGCTGCTCCAACCAGTCCGCCTCCCCCGCTGCTCCAACCGAGTCCGCCTCCCCCCCGCTGCTCCAACCGAGTCCGCCTCCCCCCCGCTGCTCCAACCGAGTCCGCCTCCCCCCGCTGCTCCAACCGAGTCCGCCTCCCCCCGCTGCTCCAACCGAGTCCGCCTCCCCCCGCTGCTCCAACCGAGTCCGCCTCCCCCCGCTGCTCCAACCGAGTCCGCCTCCCCCCGCCGCTCCAGCCGAGTCCGCCTCACCCCACCGCTCCAGCCGAGTCCGCCTCACCCCACCGCTCCAGCCGAGTCCGCCTCCCCTGCTAGTCCAGCTGAGTCTGCCTCCCCCCGCTAGTCCAGCTGAGTCTGCCTCTCCCACCACTCCAGCTGAGTCCGCCTCACCCCACCATTCACACAACTATTGACAATGAGGGCAAAAAAAACTAAATAATCGTTCATTAATCGTAGTTGAGGTAAAATGTTCAATTTTTATCATAATTGCTCAGCACTAGTGTACCGCCACACAGTCAGGTTTCTGCATGCAGTTTCGGAGCCAAAATGAGGAGTTACATCAAAAAAGTGAAGTCATATCTGTCCTTTATACTTTCTCCCATTTCATGATCCACTCCTGATTTTAATTTCAAAACTGCATGCACAAATCTGACCGCGTGGCCGTACCCTTAGGTCCCTTGCAGACGAGCGTGTCCGGATTATGTACGGAAGCGTTGCGGATGCGTTTAGTGAAAACTGCACGATTTTGCAAACAAAGCCATTCATTCAGTTTTGTTTGCGATTGCGGTCAGTTCAGTTTTTATCTCGCGGGTGCAATGCGATTTACTGCATTTTGCATGCGCGTGATAAAAAACAATGTTTACAAACAACATCTCTAAGCAACCATCCGTGAAAATCGCATCACAAACGTTTTTTTTCCGTTTACGTTCAGTTTTTTTGCGTTCTGTATACGGAACCATTCATTTCAATGAATCTGCAAAAAAAGAAAGGTACTCTGTATGCCTTCCATTTCCGTATTTCCATTCAAAGATAGAACATGTCCTATAATTGTCCACATAACGGACAAGGATAGTACTGTTCTATCAGGGGCCAGCTGTTCCATTCCGCAAAAAAACGGAATGCACACGGACGTCATCCATATTTTTTGCGGATCCGTTTTTTGTGGCCCGCAAAATACTGAAAAAGCCATACGATCGTGTGCAAGAGACCTAACTGTCATGAGCGATAAGATCTTTTTTTTATGTAAAATTGGATAGTATCATTTGGGGTGGGGGTACTATACATTTATTAAATGGCAGACTATTGCAGTCCTTACTGAAGCATGGCCAGTTCAGGAAAGCAGGGTTAAGGCACAAAATATATTTCTACAATGTGCAAATCCTCATACCATATGTCAGCAACTCTGACCTACATGCAGATGTATGGGCACCGGAAAGTTATTCAAATCATGTTAGGTGGTGGCAGGAGTCTATTTTGGCAGGCACTGGCTGTGAGAAAGTTGCACAGTGTTTTTGAAATGATCTTATATACTTTATGCCATATGAATCCGACCGACGCGCGCCCCCCCCCCCCCCAATCAGCAAAATAAGGGGCTGCTTCATTGCTTACATAAACATAGTGGCATGTCCATTCGAGCACAGCAAACTAGTACAGGCAAGGTCATCCCATTCAAGTCCCTTTGGTTTTTCTGCCACCTAGTATGTTCTCTGCTTTAAAGGGGTGGTCTCACCTCAGACATTGGGGGCATATCGCTAGGATATGCCCCCAATGTCTGATAGGTGCGGGTCCCACACCTATCTTTAGAACGGAGCCCGCAAAGTGAAGGAGAGCACACCGCACATGCGCTGCCGCCCTCCATTCATTCCTATTGGAGAGCCGAAAATAGCCGATGGCCGTGCTCGGCTATTTTTGGCAGTCCCATTAAAGTGGATGGGAAGCGCACTGCGCAATCACAGCCACTGCTGCGTTCACTTCTATGGGGCTGACGGAAATAGCTGAGGCAGCGATCAGCTATTTTCGGCGCTCCAATACGCATTAATGGATGGGCCACTGCGCATGCACCCTTGTTCACTTTGTGGGCTCCGTTCTAAAGATAGGTGCGGGTCTTAGAGGTGGAACCTGCAGCTATCAGACATTGGAGGCATATCCTAGCGATATGCCTCCAATGTCTGAGGTGAGACAACCTCTTCTAATATAAGGGTATAACCACGCGGCGTGGTCGTGTGACGGTTATGATTCACCGCGCTATGGTGGAGTACCGGACAGCAGTGGGCTCTAATTAAACTAAGTAGGACGGCACTGTTTAGTCAGTCTGCATTTTTACTGGCCTAGCGGTGCTGTGTGACCACTAAGACCTCTTTCACACGTGAGTAAATCACAGATGTGTGCTATCCGTGTTCTTCATGGACAGCACATGTTATTTACATGTTACTGATTTTCTACTGACTATGGGTCAGTGGAAGAACCAAGTCGACATGCACTACTTTGGTCCATGATGTAGACCAAACACGCCCATCGGAGGCTATGGTTACATAAAACCACTGACACAACATGGATGTCAGTGATCTTCATGGCATGGACCATTGGTAGAAGATGCTCTGGAAACAAATTTTCATGCTATCAGTGTCTGTGGAACATAGATGACACACAGCAGGTAAAAATGGACACATGGACCAAACACAAGCCTTCTGGGACATCTTCACAAATGTCACCATGGACCTGTGAAAGAGGCCTAACTAAATAGTGCGGTCCTAATTAGTTTAATTACAGCCTGTGCTTCGTACAGCCATGTGGTACTATACCGCAAAGCAGCAGCGATGCTACCGCAAGACGACCACACCGCGCAGTCATACTCTAAGGAAATTGCTATTCAAGCAGTTCACCAACAGATTCTTCTATAATAAGTGTAAGGCCGAATGCACACGGCCTAAGGGTCCATTCACACGTCCGTTGTGTATTGTGGATCCGCAATACACCGGGCCGGCACCCCTATAGAAATGCCTATTCGTCTCCGCTATTGCGGACCAGAATAGGACATGTTCTATTTTCTTCGGGAGCCGCGGACCGGATGATCAGGGGATAGGGGAATTGGTAGGGATACCCAGATAGGTGAGGTTTTTTTATCCACTTGGGTCACCCTCAATAGGGTGATCGTGGTGCTCCTCTGACAGGTATAAGCCAAGTAGGGTAACATAAGGGTCAGAGACCCAGCACTGGACCCATGGAGACCCCAGTGGCGGCAGCACTTTGAAAGACTGTGGTAAAACTGTTCCTCTTTTACAGAGCACTGGTAATTTAGGCACATTCGTGCAGCACCTATTCTTGTCTCTTATTGTACTTATGGGCTATTATTTTAAATCTAGTGTTGATTAAAAGTTAAGCTTTAACAAGGTCACCCATTTTTGTTGTTATATATTCTGTTGAGAGAGTTGCCCAACATTTATTACTTTTGACCCAGTAAGATACGGTTTGTTTTCATCATTGTTTATCTTTCAAGATTGGCCATCAATATCTGATAGGCGGTGGTCCAACACCCCGCACCCCCTCAGATCAGTTGTTCTGCAGTAGCTCCAGCATCCGTGTGTCCACTACACAACAGATGGAGCTGTAGTTCCAGCTCCAAAGCTACAGCAGAACAGCTGATCGGAGGGTGTGCGGGGTGTCGCACTCCCAGCTATCCCATATCTATGGCTTATCCTGATAGGTGATCAATATAAAAGTATCAGAAAATGGGGTTATCCCATGACTTATGTAAAAAACCATGTAGTACACGACAACCTCTTTCTACCAAAGTTAGAACCAGCTCTGTACCTCACATGGATCCAGAGATCTCCCCATTCATTGCTCTGCTAGATTTATATCACGATGGAAACTCAATGGGAGTGTCTTTTCTACTGGAGCTAAAGGGGCGTGTCTCAGCTTTCCCTATCACAGCTAAGGGGGCGTGTCTCAGTTCTTCCTATCACAGCTAAGGGGGCGTGTCTCAGTTCTCCCTATCACAACTCAGGAGGCGTGTCTCAGTTCTCCCTATCACAACTCAGGAGGCAGTTGAAGGATAAAACTGAGCATGTGCGGCCATCTCAGTGAGCTGGACAAAGAAATAAGAAAAAAAACAACAACAAAAAAACAAACAGCAGGTGGCACTATACAGTTAGTTCCATTTTATTGAACAACTTAGTAGCTATATAAAATTTTTAATTACATGCAATTATAAAAATATTCAGATCCAGGTGCTGGTTTGAAAACTATAGAATATTTTTTGTGGGACAACCCCTTTAATCTCCGTCACTGGATCACATACTCAGCCAAGGAGCCGGGGTACACAGCTGAGGATAACATGGTCAGCACTGCTGACAGGAAGTCTAGGGCAATGTCTGCCTCTACGATCACCACTTTACATATGGCGGCATGCAAATTTCTTAACCAGGAAGACTAACATTTCTTTCACAGACATCACAAATGTTATTTGACTCCAGGAAATATTTCTTACAAGTGATAAGTATATTGATTCTGGCTCCTTGTCAGGGAAAAAGAGGATGAGATGTACAGTAACCCTTACAGGGAATGTGTATAGAAAGTGAAGGGATTTTTCCTCATGGTCGTGTAATCCTTAGGCCTCTTGCACGCGGCCGTTCCGTGCATTGGGGACTGGAATTTTGCGTCCGTACTGCAAAAAAATAGAACAAGATCTATTTTTTTGTGGTGCGAAGGTACGGACAGAAACCCCACGGAAGCACTCCGTAGTGCTTCCGTGGGGGTTCTGTGCCTCCGCCCCGCACCACAGCTCTTCCGCATCCGTGATGTGGGGAGCACACGGCCGGTGGCCACATATTGCAGACCCCGCTGTTTGCGGCCCACAATAGGGGCCGCGGCTGGCAATGGCCGTGTGCATGAGGCCTAATACAAATATATATTCCCTGGTAAGAGGTAACATACGGATAAATATGAGAAGCATACACTGCTGTGCCGGACAGCAGATACAGGCTGTCTCACATTTTTTGGCCTCCTGTAACTGATGTACTGCCATCCGATTATTACATGTGTCTATGGAAAACTGACAGGATCAAATACATATCATCCAAGGAAGACTACAGATAGAGTACTTAAGATCAGTGATGGCCAGTTCGCATTGTTCGTCCGTGAACATATGCGGGCTGCCATCTTTTTTCACAAGTCCGGCTTAGGCTACTTTCACACTAGCGTTCGATCGGATCCGTTCTGAACGGATCCGATCATATTAATGCAGACGGAGGCTCCGTTCAGTACGGATCCGTCTGCATTAATAACTTAGAAAAAATTCTAAGTGTGAAAGCAGCCTGAGCGGATCCGTTCAGACTTTCAATGTAAAGTCAATGGGGGACGGATCCGCTTGAAGATTGAGCCATATGGTGACATCTTCAAGCGGATCCGTTCCCATTGACTTACATTGTAAGTCTGAACGGATCCGCACGCCTCCGCACGGCCAGGCGGACACCCGAACGCTGCAAGCAGCGTTCAGCTGTCCGCCTGTCCGTGCGGAGGCGAGCGGAGCGGAGGCTGAACGCCGCCAGACTGATGCAGTCTGAGCGGATCCGCTCCATTCAGACTGCATCAGGGCTGGACGGAGGCGTTCGGGTCCGCTCGTGAGCTCCTTCAAACGGAGCTCACCAGCGGACCGACGAACGCTAGTGTGAAAGGAGCCTTACCTGTGCCTCGCCGGACTTGTGAAAAAAGATGGCAGCCTGCATATGTTCGCGGGCGAACAATGCGAACTGGCCATCACTGCTCAAGATATCTGGACTCTACGGGGGTCATTTATCAAACTGGTGTAAAGTAGAACTGGCTTAATTGCCCATAGCAACCAACCAGATTCCACTTTTTATTTTCCAAAGGGGCTGTCCAAAAATGAAAGGTGGGTTCTGATTGGTTGCTATGAGCAACTAAGCCAGTTCTACTTTACACCAGTTTGATAAATGACCCCCTACGTGTTAAAGGTTGTAACTGAACATGTGCGTCCTCCTCAGTAGGTGGACGCGCAAATTACTATACAGATTAAGCGCCAGAGGGCGCCATTATAAAAAGGTAAAGGATATCTCACAACTGGAGCAATTTTGTTACAGAATGTAAATTGCAGAAGTAACTAGTTTTTCACGCTGAATTATATTAAAATATTTAAAGGGGTTGTTTGCTTTGATGACCTATCAATATCATATCGGCAGGGGTCCGACTCCTGCCCCCTCCCCCCCGATCAGCTGTTTGAAGAGAAAGCGGCGCGCGTACAAGCGCTGCCTTCTCTTCGCAATTTATCTGCTCGCCGTGGTTCACCTGATTAATACACTTCTTTCCTTTTGTTGATCTGACATGCCGTTCCCGAGTTATGATACGTTTCCTTAATATGAAAATGAGGCCTTTGGTGCAATGAGGGCGTCACCATGCTCTTGTTGCACCCAAGCTCCACTGCTTTCTATGGCCAGCCCCTCACTGGCTGCTTTGATTGACAGGACTAGGCAGCGGCAAAGCAGTAAGGGAAGGGCTGACCACAGAAATGAGCGGAGCTTGTCCTCAGTGCACCAAAGACCTAATTTTCATATTAAGAAAAATATCAGAACTTGAGAACAGAGTCTCTGTTAGCTCCTGCCCAAGAACGGAGGTGAATTCTGCATCACTTCCTCTGATGAGCAGGCAATTATTGGAAATGAACAGTTTGCTCCTGATAATTGCCTGATGTATAGGCCCAAGTAAAGGAGCCTTAAAGGGAATGTGTCACCAGCGAATCCTAACCGCAGCAAGACTGCATGATGACTGCGCCCCATGGTCGTATCTTTTGGGGAAAAACACTACACCCAGAGCATTCTGAGATTTTAAAATATGCTACAAAAAAATGGGGGTCATTTATCAAACCGGTGTAAAGTAGAACTAGGTTGTTGCCCATAGCAACCAATCAGATTCCACCTTTTATTTTGGACAGCTCCTTTGGAAAATAAAAGAAGGAATCTGATTGGTTGCTACGGGCAACCAACCCAGTTCTACTTTACACCAGTTTGATAAATGACCCCCTATTGCTTATGCCGAGTTCAGCATTTCTCATAGACGTCCTATCTGGTGCTGATACTTTATTTAAATTAAAAGACAACTGTAAAAAAGGCTGGAAAAAAATACAAAATGCCTAAAAAAGCCTGTGTGTGCCACCTCCTTTATGAAGCCAATCCCTATGGTATCAGTGGAAATGGGGTTTGTCGCTGCGTGCCCTGCACTGTGTGAACGGGAGTCCGAGAATTCCAGCCCCCCTACAGTAACACATCTGACCAAATGTGGAAAAAAAGTGCCAGGAGAGTTCAGAAACATCACGCCAACTCAGCTCTGCTACATCCGTAGCCGTATTCTCTATAGCCTGCTCTTTGCTTTATGTGTGTCATTTATTCCCCGCAGCCGGACTACAGAAGTAGAAAGACATTTTTTAAATGTGCGTTATAAGCACTGGGGAATCATTGGCCGGAAAGCACTGACACTTACACGTATCTGCATCGTAATACTACCAAAATGGAGTCATTATTACTGTAGGCTCCCACAGGGATATGCCCTATGTATCTGATACATACCTACCTGCACAGGAATTATTACAAGGATACCTACATATCTATGCATGCAAGTCACAAGGTGCGATCATGGAGAAGCCCTTCAAGGAGCCCCTGTCAGCAGGATCAACCCAAATAAACCAAGGATCCTGCCGTGTAGGTTTGATCCTGCTGATTAAAAGGATACCTGTCTTGTGAAAATCGATCGTGGCGTTCCCAACAACAAAGACTTTTATTTTTTAGGCAACTGATGGCTTCACTGCACTGAGGGGCGTGGCCAGCACTGGAAGAGTGAAGGGCTAGCCCCGCCCCTTGATCCACTGGAGCCCTCCAGTTGCCTTTTTTTTTCTCGGGAACGCCGCAACCGATTTTCACAAGACAGGTATCAGCAGGATCAACCCAACAAGTCTGTAGTATCACTGGTTTAATAGGGTTCATCCTGCTGATAGGTGCTCTTCAATCCAGTAGTCCATGTGCCTTTATTAACCCTTTAAAAAGTGTCTCTCCCTGCAGCAGACCCATTATATCTGTGTTGTTCGGGTGCACAGGACGGTGCAGGCACATAACTTGGGTGCAGCACCCATCACATGACCTCACACCCACAAGGTGCCAAACTAAAAAAGTGACACCCACCGATGCCATGGCAACAGCTGACAGCAGCGGCCGCTGTGTGCTGTGCAGAACTCGTGAACACAGCAATACACGCATTCATGCAAGGTAACCCCAACCAGGGGTCCATGCTGGGAGTAGTAGTCCTGCTGCAGCTCAGGTTACTACAGGCTGCGTTACCTCTTCCGTGCACTACACCCCACGCAGCAAAGACTGACCTTTTACAAGAAGGTCTCCGGTGGTGATGACATCCCCCAGCAGCAGACTGACACACGGAACGTCCCACTCTCCAGCCCGATCAGCTGCTCGCCGCACCGGGAAGTGCAGAGTCCAAGTGCGCCTGTTGACAAGCAGCAGTCAGCAGTTCCGCGTGACGTCACACGAGAAGGCAGTACACAGAGGCAGCTCTGATCTGTAGAGGTGTGTTCTGTCAGCGCCCTCTAGTGGCCGCTGTGCGAGAGGGCGGAAAATGTCTCCGCGAACGTGTTTCTCCTCAGTATCTGCTCTAACCTCAGTGACAACTATGTGTCGCACCCCAAACTGATCACAGACAGACAAATATTGATCCTCTGAACTATAGATCCCTACACTATATGGAGGGAGAGAGATCAAACCCCAAAAATAAATATAGACACTAGATATTTTATCTATATATACACACATACAGGGGCGGACTGAGAACCCTCAGGGCCCCTGGGCAAAATAAATCAAGAGCCCCCTTACAGGCCCCACCCATGTTCTGCTGCAAGCCCCACCCTTGTCCCGCCTCCAGCCACACCCTACACAATCTTTAATAAGATTTCAAAGTTAAAGGGGTTCTGCACTTTCATTTAACTGAACTCTGTTCACTTGAATGGAGCTTAGCCGCACCCACTCTAGTTGATACAAGTCGTGACGTCAGTGGGCGGGCGGCCCGGCGGTAAACAGTGAGAAGGCCGCGGCACTGCTGGAGTGCCGCTGCCTTCTCAAACAGCTGATCGGCGGGGGTCCCAGGTGTCGGACCCCCGCCGATCAGAAGCTGATGATCTATCCAGAGGATAGATCATCAGTTAAATGAAAGCGCAGAACCCCTTTAAAGTGACACAAAAGCCACCCAGACCACTTCAGCTCATTGACGTGGTCTGGGTACAGTGTCCCTTTTGCAAATCGAGCTGCAATGTTCTAGAGAAACTGCACGGTTTACGTTCCAGCAATTAGTCAGCCTCTAGTGCTGGCAGCCACCTGAGGGCTTCCTGGATTAAAACTGACCTTTGGTCCGGTATCTGACGCTTGACGTCCACACAACTTGCATGATGACCTCCAGGGTAAAATTATTCCCCATAGGAAAGCATTGATTCAATGCTCTCGTATGGGGTGATCTAATCTCAGCGTCCATTAGTGAGCCTCTGTTAGAAGCAGTGTGGGCATAACTACTGTGAAGGGGGCACATATCTGGGCATAACTACTGTGAAGGGGGCACATATCTGGGCATAACTACTGTGAAGGGGGCACATATCTGGGCATAACTACTGTGAAGGGGGCACATATCTGGGCATAACTACTGTGAAATGGGGGGGAGGCCCTTCACAGTAGTTATTAATCCCTTTCAGCAGTCCCCCCTTGCTGTCTGGGCAACCCCACAGATCATCCCCCCACCCACCTTGTACTTGTTCCACTGATCCGCTACTTGCGGGCTACATGGGCATGAGTTCAGTCACTTTGGTGCGCAATCCCATCCTGTGGCGCGTGATCCCGCGAGACCCGTGACCTACAGCGGCAGGTCTTGCGGGATCACGCGCTGCAGGACGGGATTGCCAACTGAAGTGACTCAACTCATTCCCGCGCGCCCACAAGTAGCGGAACAATTACAAGAGGGGTGTGGAATAGCCAAATAAAAAAATATTTTGAACCAAAAGGTGTTATGGGGGCTCTGTGGATGGCACTGTTGTGGGGGGATCTGTGGATGACACTGTTATGGGGGATCTGTGGATGGCACTGTTATGGGGGGATCTGTGGATGGCACTGTTATGGGGGCTCTGTGGATGACACATTGTTATGGGGGCTCTGTGGATGACACACTGTTATGGGGGCTCTGTGGATGACACACTGTTATGGGGGCTCTGTGGATGACACACTGTTATGGGGGCTCTGTGGATGACACACTGTTATGGGGGCTCTGTGGATGACACACTGTTATGGGGGCTCTGTGGATGGCACTGTTATGGGGGCTCTGTGGATGGCACTGTTATGGGGGCTCTGTGGATGGCACTGTTATGGGGGCTCTGTGGATGGCACTGTTATGGGGGCTCTGTGGATGGCACTGTTGTGGTGATCTGTGGATGGCACTGTTGTGGGGGGAACCTGTGGGTGACACATATATAGCACCTTATGCTATATATGTGTCATCCACAGATGCCCCATAACAGTGTCCCTGTGAGTGAATGATCCCCAATACACTGCGCATGCGCGGAAAAGACGACTTGGCGCAGGCGCAGTAGAGGTTAACAAAATGCAAACAAAAATAAATGTTAACAAAATGAAAATATCTAGACCTCTTCAGCACCTCTGCGACATTTAATTGACATTATTATGTCTATATCGTGGAAAATAGTTTTAAGGAAATTAAATAAAGATTTAAAATTTTATATTAGTCAGCACTTCAAGCTAGACGTAATGTAAAACTATCTCCCACGATATAGACATAATACTGTCGAGTAAACGGAACACCGGCATCTGGTGTTGTAATGGCAGCGGGGCCCGGTGCAGTCACTGTATTCTATTACACCGGGCCCCGCTCACTGTAATGCTAATATTCCTATGTGAACAACTTGAAATCCTCTGCGATCCTCTCCCTCTCTGTACTCACAAACTCAGTAGCAGGCCGGGCGGCAGCGCAACTCACTGACGTCACGCGCCTGCTCCTCCCACTTTATGAATCAAGTAGGAGGAGCAGGCGCGTGATGTCAGTGAGTTGCGCTGCCGCCCGGCCTGCTTCTGAGATTTAGAGATGGGAAGTTCGGATCTTTTTCATGAATCGGATCTTCGGTTCACTTCCTGAGCCAGCAGAAGCAAGTGAACTGAAGATCTGTGCACCCTTGCCAGCCTCCTGCATAGTCATTTCTCCTGATCCTGTCAATCAAAAAGGAGAAGGACAGGCTGGCGGAGGAAGCAGGGTGCTCAGCAGTCTACAGCTGAGGACAATGATTGGTTTCAGGGGTCAGGTAATGCATCCCAGCATGTCACCATGTCATCAACAGCAACCCTGAGCTAGTGTTTCCCAACCAGAGTTCCCAGGAACCAAATTGTGGCAGTGGACAAGAACTCGTATTTACAGAAGCCTATACAGGCAATGAAAACCTATCTTGGCCCGGGTAAAATTAATACTTCACTTTTATTAGATACATTGTTAAAAAGTGTCACTATACATTGTGAATCACATTTGAAGAAAGCACACAGACAAAAACACACAAAATAACTACTGTGGTGTTAAAAACACAGTTGTGGCTCACTGCAAAAAATACTGTATGTCATCACATAGAGGCGATATATTGGGTCGCTGGCTCTAAAGTTGAGGACAGCAGTATCAATTCTGTATATCGACAAGAAATGATATTGATTTGGGATACTAATGAATCCACTACTTTGCCAGCATGCAGGCCTCTTGACAAATACGCCCTGGACTAAAAGGTGGATGAACCTAGTAGTACCAAAGAAATAGCTGTGACCAAGACACACTCGCTACTTATCCATTAGCAAGATATATGACCGCATGTTAGCGTGTTCATGACTACACCAATTGTTTAGTGCCCATAGGCAACAAATCGACGATTTGTGACACACCAGATGTATCGGGGGATTTATTGCATCCACCCACTATACAAATAGGCTTGTTCTAAACAAACCAAAAAACTACTTGGTGTCAATTGGGTATATTCTAACGTCCCAAAAACCCTGCTACCAACGGATCTGGTTAGCAGCACAGAAGGTGGCAATTGACTAATGCTACCCTCTGTTGAGGAGGATTTATTGCATCTACCTTCAACAGACTTGGGACTTTATCATGGTGCAGTTTCACACTAACCAGAGGCGATCGCTATACTAATGTGGCCTATATTGACATTGGCCTGACCAGATAATGTCAGTGCAATCAGACTGATGTGTGCTGTATTTGACTAGAGACCACCGCCAATTAGTACTGTTGGTACAAATCGGATGGTGTACACAGAGCTGGCAAGACTGCTGTCCTCATACAAATGTGACCGATCATTTACGTGAGACGGGTCACTACTGATGATTATCAAGTGAGGGCCACATAACTGCTAATTAAAACCTAGAACTGCCCCCCGACATGTTTCGCCAGTCTCGCTGGCTTCCTCAGGGGTAACGGGCAGCAATGAATAAACTCGGCACCGGAGGCCTAAATGATATACCTTGTGATTGACAGGATCGCCTAGCCTATCCATGGCATATGTAAAGGAGTACCAGTGCCAATCGCTGTGAGAGGCGCGGACCGGCGTCATCTCCCCGCGCCACACCTCTCCATCGACGTCATCACAGCGTGACACCGCCACAGGGAGCATGCGCCGGAGCTCCGATTTCAGCTTCTCACCAGCGCGGCTCAATGCGCATGCGCTGCGCGGCGGAAGGATGCGCACATACTTCTAAATGAGCCGAATCTCCCGGCAAGGCTCAGTTATGTCAGATCCATCATCACAAAGGTTCAAAATGATGGTATCTATTATCATAAGAGCAATAATTGGTAATACTCATGACAATAGATGACAATGTATGCTCTTTATGATCTAGAATTTTGAACTGGTGCAGAGAATTCAAAATCATTATTTTAGTATTATGTCTGTACATAAATGAACTAATAATCAGAATACTTGATAGTAGTTAGAGTGATTACATAGCTAATCCATTCCAAAAGCTTATTAATATCTTCTAGTATTTATTTATTTATTTATAAGAAGGCAGTGAATGCGAATCCTTCGTTCAAACCCTTTGGACTCAAGCTGTCAAGGCGGTAAATCCACCTGGTTTCCTCTTGTAAAAGAATGGCGTCCAAATCACCTTTCCTTGCTCCCAAAGTTTTTTTGCAGATGCCCCAAAACTTCAGGACCTTATGATCACCACCATGATGACTTCTAACATGTTTCGAGATGGATGTGTCTGCAAGAGTATTTATACTGCTAATGTGTTGACACATCCTTCTCCTAAATTCTTGGGAGGTCTTGCCAACGTAGATTTTGAGACAAGGACATTGAATTGCATAAACTATGCCTTTAGTTTTACAATTGATGTATTGTTTGATCTGATATTCTTTTTTATCAACAGGATTTATGAAGGACCGACATTTTTTCACAAGCGGACAAAAGACACAGTTGCCACACGGGTAAGTGCCAGTGACATTTGATTTCAACCAAGTTGTCTTTTGTGGTTCTGGACGAAAAAAGCTGTGGACTAATACGTCCTTTAAATTTCTTCCACGGCGGTAGGTTACACTGGGATTAGCTGTAATAACAGCCCTCAAATCATTGTCAGCCCATAGGACATGCCAATGCTTCCTAAGGATCCCGAACACTTTTTTATTTTGTGCATCAAAGGTGCCTATACATCTGACAATAGGCATCTTTGAGGCCTTAGGTGAATTAGTCAGAAGCTCCGTTCTACTGGTCCTCCTTGCCCGAGCATAGGCATGATGTAGAACTTTTTTTGGATAGCCTCTAGCTCGGAACCGATCGTATAGGGTCTTACTCTCTTTTTCAAAGTTGGCATCGTCAGAACAGTTCCTCCGGGCCCTGATGTATTGTCCTATGGGTATTCCTTTCCTAAGAGGACCAGGATGGAAACTGTTCCATTCCAGTAGGCTATTTGTAGCTGTAGGTTTGCGGTAAACCTCTGATCGGATGTGGCCATCAGGGTCCAAAGACAATTTGAGATCCAGGAAAGTTATGGTACTATCACTAATCTCTGATGTGAATGCCATCCCAATGGCATTAGTGTTGAGTGCAGTGACAAAACGGTGAAAGTTATCGGTGGTGCCATCCCAAAGGATTAGCACATCATCGATATACCTCCCCCAAAATAAAATGTGCTGAGTGAATTCAAAAAAATCAAGTGTAAAAACAATAGTGTCCTCCCACCACCCCAAAAATAAATTAGCGTAATTTGGTGCACATTTACTCCCCATTGCGGTCCCGACAGATTGTAGATAATACTGGCCGTCAAACAGGAAGTAATTGTGAGTGAGTAAATAACTGAGGAGAGTTAAAAGAAACTCATTATGTGCATGAAAGTGAATACTTTTTGTAGAAAGAAACGTAGAGACCGCATTTATGCCTAAATTGTGCCTTATGTTGGTATATAAGGCCTCGACGTCAAGGCTGGCCAATTTTGTTGTTGAGGTGACCTGGATGTCCTGGAGCCTGATGACCACATCCTTGGTGTCCTTAATAAAGGATGGCAAACTAGGCACAAAAGGTGCTATAAACTCATCAATATATTGACTGATGTTTTCGGTCAGACTATTGTTACCGGACACAATTGGTCTGCCCGGTACAGGTCGCCTCTGTTTATGCACTTTTGGGATCGCATAGATGGTGGCAATTGTCGGATGCATATTTAAAAGGTATTTAAATTCCTCCTTAGATATTAATTTATCCCCCTTAGCTATAGTCAGAATCGCTTTCAATTCTGCTAAAAACCTATCCGTTGGATTGCAATCCAGCTTCTGATAAGTGTCGCTTTGTTTGACCAAGTCCTCCACCATTTTTTTATAATCCTGTTTGTCCATCAGGACTACATTACCCCCCTTATCTGAAGATTTTATTACCAGATCGTCATTCTGGCTAAGTTCCTCAAGGGCCCGTTGTTCCTCTATTCCTAGGTTAAGTTGAGCAGTTGGTGTTTTGGTACTCACAGTTTTTAAATCTCTGGTAACCAATTGTACGAAAGTATCAATATTGCCATACTGGGAGAACGGGGGGGTGTATTTAGATTGTGGTTTTAGTCCTGAGAAAGGTGCTTCAACTACATCTACGGCATTTTCATCTAAAGAGTCCAATGACTCCAAAATGGCCAAAGCTTGTCTTTCATTGGCCTGTGACCGCTGGAACTCTCTAGTCTGCTGATTAAAAGTTTTATGAAGTGCAAGCTTCCTAGCAAACAAATTGATGTCTTTAACCCAATTGAAACAATGGAAGGAGGGAGTTGGTGTGAAGGACAGACCTTTGTTAAGGATTTTAATATGTTCTGGTCCCAAATTGAAACTGGACAGATTGATCACCCTAAGAGAGTCATTTAGGTCCTGGCATTGTATGCCCATTTTTCCCTGTCCCTCAAGGATGGGCCTTGGCCTAAAAAAGAAGGCAAATTTATAGATGGTGTTGGCAGGGGCATCGGCATTGGTGAGGCACAGAAGCCCCCAGATGATAAAGAGGGTAGATATTGTGTTTGCTGTTGAGAACTGGCCGTAGGAGCCACGGTTGATGTTGCCATAGTCACACTGGATGATGGGATAGGCCCCTGTGCTCCTTGCCATAATTGATTGGATGTAATATTCCCACCTGTTTGAGGGATAGGCGCCCTATTCTGGTGTGATTGTCCACGTCCTCTATCTCTCAGATACAACACCTTAGATCTAACCCTGACTTTACTACACAAGAACTGAGACTACAGAAGCATATTGAGTCTTTCCAATCTGAAATAAAGGAAAGAAAACATAACAAATATATCAGAGATAAAAGGGATTTTGAAACTGGCCAAATTTATAGACCTAATATCGGTAACACCCAAGGTAAGAGGAATAACATCAACAGACCGAGTGGATCCCATTCTGATTTTTCAGAGTCCGATTGGTCAGGCTCAGAGAGTCGCCCTCCAAGGGCACCTGCGGCACCTAGACGAAAAAATAGAGGACGTGGACAATCACACCAGAATAGGGCGCCTATCCCTCAAACAGGTGGGAATATTACATCCAATCAATTATGGCAAGGAGCACAGGGGCCTATCCCATCATCCAGTGTGACTATGGCAACATCAACCGTGGCTCCTACGGCCAGTTCTCAACAGCAAACACAATATCTACCCTCTGTATCATCTGGGGGCTTCTGTGCCTCACCAATGCCGATGCCCCTGCCAACACCATCTATAAATTTGCCTTCTTTTTTAGGCCAAGGCCCATCCTTGAGGGACAGGGAGAAATGGGCATACAATGCCAGGACTTAAATGACTCTCTTAGGGTGATCAATTTGTCCAGTTTCAATTTGGGACCAGAACATATTAAAATCCTTAACAAAGGTCTGTCCTTCACACCAACTCCCTCCTTCCATTGTTTCAATTGGGTTAAAGACATTAATTTGTTTGCTAGGAAGCTTGCACTTCATAAAACTTTTAATCAGCAGACTAGAGAGTTCCAGCGGTCACAGGCCAATGAAAGACAAGCTTTGGCCATTTGGAGTCATTGGACTCTTTAGATGAAAATGCCGTAGATGTAGTTGAAGCACCTTTCTCAGGACTAAAACCACAATCTAAATACACCCCCCCGTTCTCCCAGTATGGCAATATTGATACTTTCGTACAACTGGTTACCAGAGATTTAAAAACTGTGAGTACCAAAACACCAACTGCTCAACTTAACCTAGGAATAGAGGAACAACGGGCCCTTGATGAACTTAGCCAGAATGACGATCTGGTAATAAAATCTTCAGATAAGGGGGGTAATGTAGTCCTGATGGACAAACAGGATTATAAAAAAATGGTGGAGGACTTGGTCAAACAAAGCGACACTTATCAGAAGCTGGATTGCAACCCAACGGATAGGTTTTTAGCAGAATTGAAAGCGATTCTGACTATAGCTAAGGGGGATAAATTAATATCTAAGGAGGAATTTAAATACCTTTTAAACATGCATCCAACAATTGCCACCATCTATGCGATCCCAAAAGTGCATAAACAGAGGCGACCTGTACCGGGCAGACCAATTGTGTCCGGTAACAATAGTCTGACCGAAAACATCAGCCAATATATTGACGAGTTTATAGCACCTTTTGTGCCTAGTTTGCCATCCTTTATTAAGGACACCAAGGATGTGGTCATCAGGCTCCAGGACATCCAGGTCACCTCAACAACAAAATTGGCCAGCCTTGACGTCGAGGCCTTATATACCAACATAAGGCACAATTTAGGCATAAATGCGGTCTCTACGTTTCTTTCTACAAAAAGTATTCACTTTCATGCACATAATGAGTTTCTTTTAACTCTCCTCAGTTATTTACTCACTCACAATTACTTCCTGTTTGACGGCCAGTATTATCTACAATCTGTCGGGACCGCAATGGGGAGTAAATGTGCACCAAATTACGCTAATTTATTTTTGGGGTGGTGGGAGGACACTATTGTTTTTACACCTGATTTTTTCGAATTCACTCAGCACATTTTATTTTGGGGGAGGTACATCGATGATGTGCTAATCCTCTGGGATGGCACCACCGATAACTTTCACCGTTTTGTCACTGCACTCAACACTAATGCCATTGGGATGGCATTCACATCAGAGATTAGTGATAGTACCATAACTTTCCTGGATCTCAAATTGTCTTTGGACCCTGATGGCCACATCCGATCAGAGGTTTACCGCAAACCTACAGCTACAAATAGCCTACTGGAATGGAACAGTTTCCATCCTGGTCCTCTTAGGAAAGGAATACCCATAGGACAATACATCAGGGCCCGGAGGAACTGTTCTGACGATGCCAACTTTGAAAAAGAGAGCAAGATCCTATACGATCGGTTCCGAGCTAGAGGCTATCCAAAAAAAGTCCTACATCATGCCTATGCTCGGGCAAGGAGGACCAGTAGAATGGAGCTTCTGACTAATTCACCTAAGGCCTCAAAGATGCCTATTGTCAGATGTATAGGTACCTTTGATGCACAAAATAAAAAAGTGTTTGGGATCCTTAGGAAGCATTGGCATGTCCTATGGGCTGACAATGATTTGAGGGCTGTTATTACAGCTAATCCCAGTGTAACCTACCGCCGTGGAAGAAATTTAAAGGACGTATTAGTCCACAGCTTCTTTCGTCCAGAACCACAAAAGACAACTTGGTTGAAATCAAATGTTACTGGCACTTACCCGTGTGGCAACTGTGTCTTTTGCCCGCTTGTGAAAAAATGTCGGTCCTTCACAAATCCTGTTGATAAAAAAGAATATCAGATCAAACAATACATCAATTGTAAAACTAAAGGCATTGTTTATGCAATTCAATGTCCTTGTCTCAAAATCTATGTGGGCAAGACCTCCCAAGAATTTAGGAGAAGGATGTGTCAACACATTAGCAGTATAAATACTCTTGCAGACACATCCATCTCGAAACATGTTAGAAGTCATCATGGTGGTGATCATAAGGTCTTGAAGTTTTGGGGCATCTGCAAAAAAACGTTGGGAGCAAGGAAAGGTGATTTGGACGCCATTCTTTTACAAGAGGAAACCAGGTGGATTTACCGCCTTGATAGCTTGAGTCCAAAGGGTTTGAACGAAGGATTCGCATTCACTGCCTTCTTATAAATAAATAAATAAATACTAGAAGATATTAATAAGCTTTAGGAATGGATTAGCTATGTAATCACTCTAACTACTATCAAGTATTCTGAATATTAGTTCATTTATGTACAGACATAATACTAAAATAATGATTTTGAATTCTCTGCACCAGTTCAAAATTCTAGATCATAAAGAGCATACATTGTCATCTATTGTCATGGGTATTATTAATTATTGCTCCTATGATAATAGATACCATCATTTCCAACCTTTGTGATGATGGATTTGACATAACTGAGCCTTGCTGGGAGATCCGGCTCATTTAGAAGTATGTGCGCATCCTTTCGCCGCGCAGCGCATGCGCATTGAGCCGCGCTGGTGAGAAGCTGAAATCGGAGCTCCGGCGCATGCTCCCTGTGGCGGTGTCACGCTGTGATGACGTCGATGGAGAGGTGTGGCGCGGGGAGATGACGCCGGTTCGCTCCTCTCACAGCGATTGGCACTGGTACTCTTTTACATATACCATGGATAGGTTAGTCAATCCTGTCAATCACAAGGGACATCATTTAGGCTTCCGGTGCCGAGTTTATTCATTGCTGCCCGTTACCCCTGAGGAAGCCAGCGAGACTGGCGAAACATGTCGGGGGGCAGTTCTAGGTTTTAACTAGCAGTTATGTGGCCCTCACTTGATAATCATCAGTAGTGACCCGTCTCACGTAAATGACTGGTCACATGTGTATGAGGACAGCAGTCTTGCCAGCTCTGTGTATACCATCTGATTTGTACCAACAGTACTAATTGGCGGTGGTCTCTAGTCAAATACAGTACACATCAGTCTGATTGCACTGACATCATCTAAAAGGTCAGGCCAAGGTCAATCTAGGCCACATTAGTATAGCGATCGCCTCTGGTTAGTGTGAAACTGCACCATGATAAAGTCCCAAGTCTGTTGAAGGTAGATGCAATAAATCCTCCTCAACAGAGGGTAGCATTAGTCAATTGCCACCTTCTGTGCTGCTAACCAGATCCGTTGGTAGCAGGGCTTTTTGGGACGTTAGAATATACCCAATTGACACTAAGTAGTCTTTTGGTTTGTTTAGAACAAGCCTATTTGTATAGTGGGTGGATGCAATAAATCCCCCGATACATCTGGTGTGTCACAAATCGTCGATTTGTTGCCTATGGGTACTAAACAATTGGTGCTAGTCATGAACACGCTAACATGCGGTCATATATCTTGCTAATGGATAAGTAGCGAGTGTGTCTAGGTCACAGCTATTTCTTTGGTACTACTAGGTTCATCCACCTTTTAGTCCAGGGCGTATTTGTCAAGAGGCCTGCATGCTGGCAAAGTAGTGGATTCATTAGTATCCCAAATCAATATCATTTCTTGTCGATATACAGAATTGATACTGCTGTCCTCAACTTTAGAGCCAGCGACCCAATATATCGCCTCTATGTGATGACATACAGTATTTTTTGCAGTGAGCCACAACTGTGTTTTTAACACCACAGTAGTTATTTTGTGTGTTTTTGTCTGTGTGCTTTCTTCAAATGTGATTCACAATGTATAGTGACACTTTTTAACAATGTATCTAATAAAAGTGAAGTATTAATTTTACCCGGGCCAAGATAGGTTTTCATTGCCTGTATAGGCTTCTGTAAATACGTGTTTAATTAACCTTGCCCAGGTTGGTCCTGTAATTATGGATTTAAGTGGACAAGAACTATGGCACGCTTTACCTGCCCCTACAGCAAGTGTCTCCGCAGGAATGGTATTATGGGTTCCTCTGCAGGTTGGGAATCACTGCCCTAAACAAATAGCGACCAGACCCTCCTAAACAAGTAGTGACCACACACCAGTCTCCCCCCCCCCCCAAACAAGTAGTGACCACACACCAGACACCCCTAAACAAGTAGTTACCACACACTAAACCCCCCTAAACAAATAGTGACCACACTCCACACACTCCCTAAACAGTGACCACACACTAGACCCAGAGGCGTATCTATCACGAGGCAAACAAGGCATTTGCCTAGGGCGGCACTTGCCAATGGAGCGGCAAAATGCCTTGTTTGCCTAGTGATCCTCCGATCCTTCACTATGCGAGCGGCATCGCCGGCGCCGCATAGTGAAGCAGGGACCCTCCTCCCGAGTCCTCCTGACTTCCTCCCGACCTCAGGTGTTCTGGAATTTTCAACTACTGCGCCTGCGCCGAGCCGTATTTTTCGCGCATGCGCAGTGGGCCGGAATATTCACAACACAAGCGGCAGCCACGGGAAAAGTCTCTACATACCTCCCTCCTCACACAGTCACAGAACAGAGTTGGCCACTTCGCCTGACTCCTGGCCTGCCCTGCGAGGAATGTCCAGGTCCAGTCCAGGCAGAGGAACAGGAGTGAGTGAGACGAGAGTTAAAAAGCAAATAGTGCACTCTGAGAGTAAGACTCATAAATAAAGGTGGTATGTCAGACTGTCTATGGTGGCCCTGGCCGCTCCTTGAGGCTGCCCCATACAGACTGTATGGGGCAGCCTCAAGGAGAGGCCAGGGCCATACCACTTTATTTATGACACAGTGCAGAGTGCACTATTTGCTTGTGGCAGCCCCCATACAGTTTAGTGTCTCCTTGTGGCTGCCCCGGCCCCCGCCCCCCATACAGTATAACGTCTCCTTATGTCTGCCCCCATACAGTATGTATAATGTCTCCTTGTGGCTGCCCCCATACAGTATAACGTCTCGTTGAGGCTGCCCCATACAGTATAACGTCTCGTTGAGGCTGCCCCCATACAGTATCACATCTCCTTGAGGCTGCCCCATACAGTATAATGTCTTGTTGAGGCTGCCCCCATACAGTATAACGTCTCCTTGAGGCTGCCCCATACAGTATAACGTCTCCTTGAGGCTGCCCCATACAGTATAACGTCTCCTTGAGGCTGCCCCATACAGTATAACGTCCCCTTGTGTTTTTTTTCTTTTAAACTGGTATTTATCGCGATATATATCGTTATCGCGATACATTTCTTAATATTGTTATGCAAAACAGGAAAGGTTGGAGCCTAAAGAGGAAGGGGTGGGGTTTACAGAGGAAGGGGTTTGGTCGTGACAGGAAGGGGTGGGTCAAATTTATATTAGGGGGGTGCCCGAGTTTAGTTTCGCCTAGGGCAGCACAAAACCAAGATACACCACTGACTAGACCCCCCTAAACAAACAGTGACCACACTCCAGACCCTCCCTAAACAAATAGTGACTACACACCAGACCTCCCTAAACAGTGACCAGACTCCCCTTAACAAATAGTGACCACACACCAGCCCCCCTAAACAAATAGTGACCACACTCCAGCCCCACCCCTAAACAAAGTGACTACACACCAGCCCCCTAAACAAATAGTGACCACACTCCAGCCCCCCCTAAACAAGTAGTGACCACACTCCAGACCCCCCTAAACAAGTAGTTACCACACACCAAACCCCCACTAAACAAATAGTGACCACACACCAGACCCACCCCTAAACAAATAGTGACTACACACCAGCCCCCTAAACAAAAAGTGACCACACTCCAGCCCCCCTAAACAAGTAGTGACCACACTCCAGACCCCCCTAAACAAGTAGTTACCACACACCAGACCCCGCTAAACAAATAGTGACCACACACTAGAACCCCCTAAACAAATAGTGACCACACTCCAGCCCCCCCTAAACAAGTAGTGACCACACTACAGCCCCCCCTAAACAAGTAGTGACCACACTCCAGATCCCCCTAAACAAGTAGTTACCACACACCAGAACCCCCCTAAACAAATAGTGACCACACACTAGAACCCTCTAAACAAATAGTGACCACACTCCACAACCTCCCTAAACAAACAGTGACCACACACACTAGACCCCCCTAAACAAACAGTGACCACACACTAGCACCCCCCTAAACAAATAGTGACCATACACAAGACCCACCCCTTAAACAAATTGTGACCACACACCAGACCCCACCTAAACAAATAGTGACCACAGAACTCCAGGTACTTTTATGGGAGGTGAGAGGCACCCAAGTGTCACATCAGACCATTTGAAACTCTTTACATCAGTGTGGTCTGCATGCTAGAGGACCTGCAAGGGTACCTGACCACACCACCAGGCATGGTCTGCTTCACTATGCGGCGCCGGCGATGCCGCTCACATAGTGAAGGATCGGAGGATCACTAGGCAAACAAGGCATTTTGCCGCTCCATTGGCAAGTGCCGCCCTAGGCAAATGCCTTGACGATGTGGACAAGTACAATGTCCATGAGTCATTGGAACGTGGCGGGGGCGGCATGCAGACCAAAGGGTAAAATTTTATACTGATACAGCCCTTCAGGGGTGACTAAGGCAGTTTTCTCTTTGGCAACCTCCGTTAAGGGCACCTGCCAGTAGCCCTTTGTGAGGTCCAAAACAGAAAAATATTGGGCTTGTCCTAATCTCTCGATAAGCTCATCTACCCAGGGCATGGGATACGCATCGAACTTGGAGATTTCGTTTAGTTTGCGAAAATCGTTACAGAACCGTAACATCCCATCCGGCTTAGGTATTAAGACTATCAGACTGGCCCATTCACTTTTGGACTCCTCGATGACGTCTAGTTGCAGCATTAGCTGCACTTCCTCCGCGATAGCTTGTCGCTGAGCCTCGGGTACCCAGTATGGTCTTAACCGGACTTTTGCCTGAGGCTCAGTGACAATGTCATGCTGGATTATGGAAGTGCATCCAGGGAGGTCCGAGAACACATCCGTGTTCCGACTAATGAACTCCCTGGCTTCTTGAGCCTGTTTAGAGGAGAGGCTTTCAGCAATTTTTACTGTGGCAACTGCTTCTCTTGCATCAGACCGAGAAGCCTGAACCTTTTCTCCTACAAAACTTGGCCGCGGGTTGTCTTCAGTAGAGGACTCCCTAAACCTTTCCATGGTTTTAGTAAATTCACATGGTACACCTGCTCCGGCTGTCGCCGACCCGGCTGATCTACCTTGTAATTTACCTCTCCCACTTTCTCGAGTACCTCATAGGGCCCAGACCTGGTTGGTACCAGAACCAAAACCCGATCACCCAGGTTAAAGTTCCGGACCCGAGCCTGCCGATTATAGACCCTACTCTGGGCTCGCTGCGCTGCCTCCATATGCTCCCTGACCAGAGGCAACATTGTCTCCATCCGTCCTTGCATCTGGGTGACGTACTCAATAACACTTTTGTGCGGTGTGGGTTGTTGTTTCTATGCTTCTTTGGCTATGTCCAACAGACCGCAAGGGTATCTGCCATATAGCAGTTCGAAGGGCGAGAACCCAGTAGAGGCCTGGGGCACCTCTCGCACTGTGAACATGAGATAGCGCAGAAGAAGTTCCCAGTCCCTCCTATCCTTAGTAGTGATGAGCGGCTGGGGTCATATTCGAATTTGCGATATTTCGCGAATATTTAGTAGAATATTCGGCAAATAGTCGCACAAAATCGACAAGGTAATGATCGCGTAATATGCAAATTTTCGTAATGCGAATTTTTTTGTAATGCAAATTTTAATTGCCGAGCAAAAACATGATTCCTCCCTGCTTCTTGCTTGTGGACCAATGAGTCATAGCACTATATCGAATGTTTTTTCGAATATTCATAATATTCTAAAACAAGAATATATAGAAATATAGCGAATATTCGAAAAAACTAATATAGAGCAATTTTGCTAATATAGTGCTATAATCTTTGTCTAATAGTTGTAATTTTTTTCTCATCTGAAGTTTAGATTGGAAAAACATTTCAACTATTAGACAAAGAAGATTATAGCACTATATTAGCTAAATTGCTCTATATTTGTTTTTTTCGAATATTCGCTATGTTGCTATATATTTGTTGTTTTAGAATATTACGAGTATTCGAAAAAACTAATATATTTGATATAGTGCTATATATTTGTTTTTTAGAATATTTATCATTTTTCACATTTAAAGTCATGATTCCTCCCTGATTCTTGCTTGTGGGCCAATGAGTCATTGGCCCACAAGCAAGAAGCAGGGAGGAACGATGTTTTTACTTGACAATTGAAAAATTGTCAAGTAAATTGACAATTGAATTTTTTTTTTTTTAAATCTATATTCTAAATATTCGCGAATTTTCAAAGTACCTATATTCGCGATAAAAATTCGCAATTCAAATATTCGCGATCAACTAATCCTTAGACGCCACTCTTTTTAACATTTTTTTTTATGTTTGATTAAATCTCTCTACCAGGCCATCCGTTTGCGGATGATACACGGACGTCAGTAGTTGTTTATGTGCAGCAACTAACAGAGTTCCCTCATGACCTTGGACATAAAAGGGACATTATTAAAGTCAGTCAAAACCAGTCGAGAAAACATCTCCATTAACTCCTTAGCTATGAGTTTGGCTGATGTACATTCAGGTCCATAAATATTGGGACATCAACACAATTGTAACATTTTTGGCTCTATACACCACCACAATGGATTTGAAATGAAACAAACAAGATGTGCTTTAACTGCAGACTGTCAGCTTTAATTTGAGGGCATTTACATCCAAATCAGGTGAACGGTGTAGGAATTACTACAGCTTGCATATGTGCCTCCCACTTGTTAAGGAACCAAAAGTAATGGGACAGAATAATAATTATTAATCAAACTTTCACTTTTTAATACTTGGTTGCAAATCCTTTGTAGTCAATTACAGCCTGAAGTCTGGAACGCATAGACATCACCAGACGCTGGGTTTCATCTCTGGTGATGCTCCTCCAGGCCTCTACTGCAACTGACTTCAGTTCCTGCTTGTTCTTGGGGCATTTTCCCTTCAGCTTTGGCTTCAGCAAGCGAAATGCATGCTCAATCGGATTCAAGTCAGGTAAATGACTTTGCCATTGCATAAAAAACTCTTTGGTTGCTTTTTCAGTATGCTTTGGGTCATTGTCCATTTGCACTGTGAAGCGCCGTCCAGGGAGTTCTGAAGCATTTGGCTGAATATAAGCAGATAATATTGCCCGAAACACTGCAGAATTCATCCTGCTGCTTTTGTCAGCAGTCACATCATCAATGAATACAAGAGAACCAGTTCCATTGGCAGCCATACATGCCCACGCCATGACACTACCACCACCATGCAATGGCGGATCCAGAGCCTGGTCTCGGGAGGGGCACTTTCAGATTATTTTCTGTCCGCCGCCACAAAACAATGGTGCTTATAGAACAGACTCCACAGTGTAGGCTATATGTGTATAACAAACATATTTCACATGAACACTTACAGTTAATTGGCTTGGCCCTTGGGGATCTCGGACGCCACTTCCACACTTGGCCGGGGGCTCGGCGGAGCTGATGTTCTGTTTTATCCTAATGAGAAAGATTTCATAATAAGGATTTGGAGAAGGGGCAGAAGGATAGCAGAGCAGGGAGAGGCCGGTGCTGCTACTAGGGGGTCATACCATGGGGGAGTAATAAAGCCCACCATAATGCCCCCCCAGTAGTAATAATTCTCCTTATAATGTGACAGTGCAAAAAATACCCCCTTGTAATGCCCCCAGTTGAGCTAATGTCCCCATAGTGCCCCCATAATGTGCCAGTATAAAATACCCCTATATAGTGCCCATAGTAAATGACCCCATAGTGCTCCACACCCTCCTTCCTCCTAGTGCCCCCCATAATGTACCAGTATAAAAAGCTCCAGTAGATGCCCTCAGTGTCCCCCATAATTTGCAAGTATAAAATACCCCTTCTTAGTGCCCCCCGTAGATGACCCCATAGTACTCCTCTCCCCCTTCCCCATAGTACCCACCATAATGTGTCCCAGTATAAAATTGTACTGTACAGAGAGCCCATATAAAATACCCCTTCTTTGTGGCCTCAGTAGATGCCCCTATAGTGCCCCCAATCATGTGCCAGTATAAACAGCCCCCACTGCCAGTAATAAACATAGAAACATAGAAACATAGAATGTGTCGGCAGATAAGAACCATTTGGCCCATCTAGTCTGCCCAATATATCTGAATCCTATGAATAGCCCCGGCCCTATCTTATATGAAGGATGGCCTTATGCCTATCCCATGCATGCTTAAACTCCTTCACTGTATTTGCAGCTACCACTTCTGCAGGAAGGCTATTCCATGCATCCACTACCCTCTCAGTAAAGTAATACTTCCTTATATTACTTTTAAACCTTTGCCCCTCTAATTTAAAACTGTGTCCTCTTGTGGTAGTTTTTCTTCTTTTAAATATTCTCTCCTCCTTTACCGAGTTGATTCCCTTTATGTATTTAAAAGTTTCTATCATATCCCCTCGGTCTCTTCTTTCTTCCAAGCTATACATATTAAGGTCTTTTAACCTTTCCTGGTAAGTTTTATCCTGCAATCCATGTACTAGTTTAGTAGCTCTTCTCTGAACTCTCTCTAGAGTATCTATATCCTTCTGGAGATATGGCCTCCAGTACTGCGCACAATACTCCAAGTGAGGTCTCACTAGTGATCTGTACAGCGGCATAAGCACTTCACTCTTTCTACTGCTTATACCTCTCCCTATACATCCAAGCATTCTGCTTGCATTTCGTGCTGCTTTATTACATTGTCTTCCCACCTTTAAGTCTTCTGAAATAATTACTCCTAAATCCCTTTCCTCAGATACTGAGGTCAGGACTGTGTCGAATATTCTATATTCTGCCCTTGGGTTTTTACGCCCCAGGTGCATTATCTTGCACTTATCCACATTAAATTTCAGTTGCCAGAGTTCTGACCATTCTTCTAGTTTTCCTAAGTCCTTTTCCATTTGGCGTTTCCCTCCAGGAACATCAACCCTGTTACATATCTTTGTGTCATCAGCAAAAAGACAAACCTTACCATCGAGGCCTTTTGCAATGTCACTTATGAAGATATTAAACAAAATTGGTCCCAGTACAGATCCCTGGCCAATAATAGCCCCCTATGCCAGTAATAGCAGCCCCCAGTAATAACAGCCCCCTGTGCCAGTAATAACAGCCCCCAGTAATAAGAGCCCCTCTGTGTCAGTAATAACAGCCCCCAGTAATAAGAGCCCCTCTGTGTCAGTAATAACAGCCCCCAGTAATAAGAGCCCCTCTGTGCCAGTAATAACAGCCCCCAGTAATAACAGCCCCCCTTTGCCAGTAATAACAGCCCCCAGTAATAACAGCCCCCCTTTGCCAGTAATAACAGCCCCCAGTAATAAAAGCCCCCCTTTGCCAGTAATAACAGCCCCCGCCAGTAATAACAGCCCCCCCTTTGCCAGTAATAACAGCCCCCAGGTGCCAGTAATAACAGCCCCCCCTTTGCCAGTAATAACAGCCCCCCCTTTGCTAGTAATAACAGCCCCCCTTTGCCAGTAATAACAGCCCCCCTTTGCCAGTAATAACAGCCCCCCTTTGCCAGTAATAACAGCCCCCCTTTGCCAGTAATAACAGCCCCCTTTGCCAGTAATAACAGCCCCCAGACGTCAATAACAGCCCCCAGACGTCATCACGCCGCCTGCGCCGGCCTCTGATAGGCTGCCGGCCTAGTGCCTGCAGCCTATCAGAGGAAGGGAAAGGGACACGCCTCTCCCTCCCTTACCGCAGCACAGGCAGGCATCTGTATCGCTGTCCTGAGGACGGCGATACAGATAACTGGAGATGAGTGCTTCCACAATGGAAGCGCTCATCTCCCTGTGCCCAGCAGCCGCCGCCGCCCGCCGCCAGCTCGGGGGGGGGGGGGGGGCAATTGCCCCGTTGCCCCCCCCCTGGATCCGCCACTGCCACCATGCTTCACTGATGAGGTGGTATGCTTAGGATCATGAGCAGTTCCTTTCCTTCTCCATACACTTCTCTTTCCATTACTCTGGTACAAGTTGATCTTGGTCTCATCTGTCCATAGGAGGTTGTTCCAGAACTGTGAAGGCTTTTTTAGATGTCGTTTGACAAACTCTAACTTCCTGTTTTTGAGCCTCACCAATGGTTTACATCTTGTGGTGAACCCTCTGTATTCACTCTGTTGAAATCTTCTCTTGATTGTTGACTTTGAGACACATACACCTACCTCCTGGAGAGTGTTCTGGCCAACTGTTGTGAACGGTGTTTTCTTCACCAGGGAAAGAATTCTTCGGTCATCTACCACAGTTGCTTTCCGTGGTCTTCTGGGTCTTTTGGTGTTGCTGAGCTCACCGGTGCGTTCCTTCTTTTTAAGAATGTTCCAAACAGTTGTTTTGGCCACGTCTAATGTTTTTGCTATCTCTCTGATGGGTTTGTTTTGTTTTTTCAGCCTAATGATGGCTTGCGTCACTGATAGTGAAAGCTCTATGGATCTCATCTTGAGAGTTGACAGCAACAGATTCCAAATGCAAATAGCACACTTGAAATGACCTTTTATCTGCTCATTGTAATTGGGATAATGAGGGAATAACACACACCTGGCCATGGAAACGCTGAAAAGCCAATTGTCCCATTACTTTTGGTTCCTTAACAAGTGGGAGGCACATATGCAAACTGTTGTAATTCCTACACCGTTCACTTTATTTGAATGTAAATACCCTCAAATTAAAGCTGACAGTCTGCAGTTAAAGCACATATTGTTCATTTTATTTCAAATCCATTGTGGTGGTGTATAGAGCCAAAAATGTTAGAATTGCGTCTATGTCCCAATATTAAAGGACCTGACTGTATGTTGTAGTGTCACCGCCTCTGGGTACCGAGTGGCGTAGTCGAGCACGACCAAGATGTGTTGGTGCCCCCTAGCGGACTTCGGTACTGGGCCTATGAGATCCATAGCGATTCGCTCGAACGGGACCTCGATAATCGGGAGAGGCACCAGGGGGCTCTGGAAATGTCGCTGGGGGCTATTTATCTGGCAGGTTGGGCAAGACTTACAAAACTCTTCTACCTCTCTGAACACACTGGGCCAGTAAGACCGCAGTAGTATCTGCTCCTGCATTTTCTGCCACCCCAAGTGACCCTCAAGAACATGTTGGTGGACAATCTCCAATACGAGCTTGCGATATGCCTTGGGCACCACCAGCTGTTTAATATGCTGACCCCGTAGTTGGTTTAGGCTACTTTCACACTAGCGTTTGATCGGATCCGTTCTGAACGGATCCGATCATATTAATGCAGACGGAGGCTTCGTTCAGTACGGATCCGTCTGCATTAATAACTTAGAAAAAATTCTAAGTGTGAAAGCAGCCTGAGCGGATCCGTTCAGACTTTCAATGTAAAGTCAATGGGGGACGGATCCGCTTGAAGATTGAGCCATATGGTGACATCTTCAAGCGGATCCGTTCCTATTGACTTACATTGTAAGTCTGAACGGATCCGCTCGCCTCCGCACGGCCAGGCGGACAGCTGAACGCTGCAAGCAGCGTTCAGCTGTCCGCCTGTCCGTGCGGAGGCGAGCGGAGCGGAGGCTGAACGCCGCCAGACTGATGCAGTCTGAGCGGATCCGCTCCATTCAGACTGCATCAGGGCTGGACGGAGGCGTTCGGGTCCGCTCGTGAGCTCCTTCAAACGGAGCTCACGAGCGGACCGACGAGCGCAAGTGTGAAAGGAGCCTTACCCTATACAGCATTTCCTGGTGAACGACAAAACTGAGAAACATCGACTCAGCCCCATCTTTTTGTGTTTTACGATCAATTATTACAACATTCTTCCAGGCCTGGGATAAGTTTGGGTCCCGGTGTTGTGCGGTTCCGAAAATTTCACCGGAGACATTGAGTTCTGCCAATTCAGGAACCGGCGGCAAGTCCTCAACGTCTCCTACCAACACACTCAGCGGGGTTGTCTCATCTCTCCCTACCGCTGGCCCTTCGGCCTCGGGTTCCCAGGGTTCTGGCCTCCCGCCCAAGCCAGGCCACTCTGCTAAAGTTATCCCTGACTCAGGGGCATCAACAACTTTCACAGCCGGCCACAGGGCCAGGAAGCCCGGAAAGTCTCTCCCTATTATTAGTTCATAAGGTAAAGTGGTGGCATTGGCCACGTTGTGGGTCCACTTGCCGCCTCCCATGGATAGAGACACCTGGGCGGTGGGATAGTCCTTCAAATCTCCATGTATGTACATGACCCTGATTTTTTAGCCAGTATACATGTTGGGCCGCACCAGGGTAGGTCTTACCAGGGACACCAGACTCCCTGAGTCCAACAAAGCCACTGCCAGAGTGTCTCCCACTTCTACCTAGCACAGGTGGGTATTGTCTATAGTCTCTGGGATACCTGATGCATACAGCTTCCTGGCGTACAAAGAGTTGCGGTATCTATAATTAGTCTCCATGGGTTTGCCCCAATGGGGAAAGTTGACCCTTACGGGGCCAGGCTCTGACACTGCCAGCATAATATCGGAGCCGGGTCTACGGGTGGTACACCCCAGGCAGGCTTGGTTGGCACAAGTCTCTGGGTCTGGGATGGAGATTGCTGAGGTTTGGCTGCCCCCTCCAAAACAAACCCCCTTTCAAATTCCTGGTAGCCACATAGCGTTCCACCAGGTCCACCATCTCAAGGACATTACCAGGAGACAACTGGCCGATCCAGTGCTGGAGGGGGTACGGCAAAGCCCTCCAGAACACATTAGCCAACAGACGGTCCAACATAGCAGTGGGACTCAGCACGTCAGGTTGCAGACAAATTTTCAACAGGTGTAATAGGGTATAATACTAGGGCCTCGTTGGCTCAGCCAGGTTAAACCCCACTGATGTACCCGCTAGGCCCAGACCAGCACATTCACCCCTAGTCTCGCCAAGATCTCACCCTTTACTGTCGGGTAATCAGCCACTTGATCATCCGGTAAGTCTAAATACACCTGCTGGGGTCCAGTCGCCAGGAACGGAGCGACGACCTCAGCCCATTGCTCACGAGGTAGCTTCTCTCTCACGGCTACCTTTTCGAAGATCGCCAAATAGGTCTCGACGTCGTCTGCGGGGGTCATCTTGGGGATCGCCGCACGGACCACTTTCCGGGCATTGTGGACGCTCTGGGATGCTCCTGCTGCTTGTAAAGCCATCACATGTTGTAACAGCAGCTGGTTTGTTTCCTGCTGTTGTTTATTGGCCTCCCGCTGTTGCAGGTTAGCTTCCATATATTACGACAGCGTCCATTTTGTCGAGGGACATGGGTTGTAATCTCGCTGGTTTGATCTAAGACACAAACCTGTGCCCAGAAAAACTAAAATATTTCGGCCTTCACGCCAGCCTCACTGCACTGCCCGCATCCTTCACCAATTGTGGGGGTTTTCTCTGATAGGCAGGTTAGCGGACGCAGTATAGAGGCAACATCAAAGTCTTCAAATTAAACAGTTCAGTGTTTATTCACACATTAAGTCCTCATGCACACGGCCGTTGTTTGGGTCCACATCCGAGCCGCCGTTTCCATTCACTTCAATGGGGCGGCAAAAGATGCGGACAGCACTCCATGTGCTGTCCGCATCTGTTGCTCCGTTCCGTGGCCCTACAAAAAAAATAGAACATGTCCTATTCTTGTCCGTCTTGCGGACAAGAATAGGCATTTCTACAATGGGCCGCCCGTTCTGTGTGAAATGCACACGGGCGGCTTCTGTTTTTTGCGGATCCGCGGTTTGCGGGTCGCAAAAAACAAACTGTCATGTGCATGAGGCCTAAATAAGTGACAAAAAGTCAATTTCAAGAAAAACAGTCACCTTGTGATTCTGGTGTTCACACCAGGCAGCAAAGAAGAAGTACTTGGACAAAGCAGAATCCACCTGCTTTCACACCATCAAGGTAGCAGGCCTTAATCCAGGCCCAAACTCCCAGGTCCTAACACAGAGACTGACAGAGCTCCACTGTCAGAGAGGAGTAATACAAACCACCTGACAGTGCTGCCTGTGTTTTATAGCTCAAAACCAAGACCTGGCCTGGAACGTGGGGAGTAGTCACCCACCCAGCACTTTGCCTACTCCCAGTAAGAGCCGTCCCGTCTCAGCTATACAGCCATACTAAAATAGTAAAGTGTCAATCAGCATTTGCTGCCGCTGACACCTGAAAATACCGGCTCTTACTTCACCGAGGCCAGGAACCTTGGTGACACATACCTTCCGTCAAGGAGATATGTGTCACCTAGGTTTCTGGCCTCGGTGAGGTAAGAGCCGGTAATTTTAAGTGTCAGCGGCAGCTAGTGCCGACGGACACTATTGGTTATTTAGTGTGGCTGTAAAGCCGATCCGGGCCGGCTCTTACTGGGAGCAGCCAAAGAGCAGGGTGGGTGGCTGTTCCCCACTTTCCAGGCTGGGTTTTGGTTAGGGATATAAAACCCAGCTAGCAGTCTCAGCTGTGGTGGATTATCCTCCATCTGACAGTGGAGCTTTGCCAGTCTCTGTGTTGGGGCCTGAGGATTTGGGCCGGGATTAAGGCCTGCTATCTTGTTTGGATGAAAGCACGTGGACTTCTGTTTCACCCAAGGACTTATGTGTTGCTGCCTGGTGTGAACAAACACCAGGCTCAAGATGCCTTTTTTTCCTTGAAACTGACTTTTTGTTGTGACTTTCCTTATGTGTGAATAAAACACTGAACTGTTTAAGTTAAATACGTTGTCATTGCCTCTATACTGCGTCCGCAAGCCTGTCTATCATAGCAAATCCCCACAATTTGTGTCGGATGCGGGAAAACACAGTGAGGCAGACCTGAAGGCTGAAATTGTTTTATTTTCCCCTGGCACAAGGGCATGTCCTACATTAAGCCAGCAAGGTTACGACCCGTGTCCCCTGACAAAATGGAGGCGGTCGTGAAAGCCCTTGTGGAGGCTAACTTGCAGCAGTGCGAGGCTAACTTGCAGCAGTGCGAGGCTAACAAGCAGCAACAAGAAACTAATCAGCTGCTATTACAACATGTAATGGCATTGCAAGCAGCAGGAGCATCCCAGAACGTCTATGATGCCCAGAAAGCTGTCCGTGCGGCGATTCCTAAGATGACCCCAGACCTATATGGCAGTCTTCGAAAAGGTGGCCGTGAGGGAAAAGTTACCCCGAGACCAGTGGGCTGAGGTCATCGCTCCGATCCTGGCGTCTGGTCCCCAGGAAGTATTTTTTGATCTCCCCGATGATCAAGCAGCTAACTACCCAACAGAACACTTTCAAAGTTTTCCCAATTTTTCGGACTGACTGACCTTGATTTCTTAAAGTAATGATCGCCACTCGTTTTCCTTTACTTAGCTGCTTTTCTCTTGCCATAATTATATGATTATATACTGTATGTACAGCTGGTATAAGTTATACTTATTCAGACATGTGTCCCCCAGTGAGCCAGTGCCATCAGATCAGCGCCTGACACTGACTGATGGAAAATGGCATGGGGCTGATGATTTGCTATACCACAGGCACATAAAAATATTGTTTTTAGAAAGCAATTAGCAATACGTTAGTAATAGTTTAAGTCTTAAGAGAAGGTTTGTCTTATTAGAGACGAGTACTCGATTGCTAAAATAATCGTTTCCTGCAGGTGCCCTAGATGTCATCAAGCTATGCCTGTTTTAGTCAACTTCATGGAGGAGCTTACATGTGGCGAGGAAGAGGTGGAGGTGCTCATAAAGAAGACGTCGGTCATATGGACCTGGTTTGGGTTTAAGATGTCGGATGTGGAACAGAAAAATATAATCTGCAAACTATGCCGGGCGACAATAATAGCAAAGAGAGGGAATACAACCAATATGTTTTATCACCTCAAAGTGAAGCACGTTTTGGAATACGAAGATAGCCAAAAACTGCGCCCTCCTCCACAAACGGTCAGTCAGAAAAAAGGTGGCCCTGCCCACCAGCAGACCGATATTGTGAAAGCATTTTCTAAAGGCACTCTGTATGACAAAAGAAATCGGTGGTGGATTGATATTACAAATGCCATTACCCTATACCTGTGTAAGGACATGGTGCAGTTTCTTACAGTGGAAAAAAGCGGCTTTCAGAACATGATTAAGACACTTGGTCCTCGTTACGAGGTACTTAGCCGCAAACACTTTAGCCAAACTGAAGTGCCCAAACTGTATGACAAAGTCCGCGAGCAAGTGAAGAAAGAACTCTGGAGCATAAAATACTATGCAACTACTACGGACTTGTGGTCGAGTCGCACAATGGATCCTTACATTAGTCTCACAGTCCACTTGATCAATGACGAGTGGAAGTTGTGCAGCAGATGCAGACATCTTATTTCCCCGAGGATCATACAGAGGAACTGATATCTCAGGGATTGAAGGAAGTGCTGGAGTCATGGGGACTTAAAGAAGAGTTACAAGTCTGCATAACCACCGACAATGGTGCAAATATTGTAAAAACAGTAGAAATGAACGGCTGGACAAGACTGCAGTGCTTCGGTCACAGGCTCCACCTCGCCATCGGTAGGTAAACGTTTCTTTTAGTCCTAGACTAGTTACATTATGCACTGGGGTTGAGGTGCTAATGATATCTTCCAATTTTGTCCTTAGAGAGAAGTGTGAAAGATGCCCGTGTTGAACATGCAATTGGCAAATGCAAGAAAATAGTGAGTGCCTTTTCTTACACTTGGAAAAGGAAGAGAGAAATGGCTAATGCCCTGGCTGAGCTAAAGCTGCCTACTCATCGTCTCATCACTGAAACACCAACAAGATGGGGGACTTCACAACAGATGATTCAGCGGCTGCTTGAACAAGAGAAGACCATATCACAGGTCCTGAAAGCAGACAGGAAAACCAGGCACCTGGTACCAACTTGGCAGGACATTGATGTGTTAGAATCTATGGAAAAGACCCTCAGTCCCCTGTTGGAGTTCACAGATGCTCTGTCTGGAGAAAATATGTGAGTGTGTCGTATGTCAAACCTGTGCTCCACCTTCTAAACACCACAGTTCTTCCTCTAGCTGATGATGACATTGACACAGACCTGACGAAGGACATGAAGAGAGCCATCCTCAAGTATTTAAATGAGAAGTACTCAGACCCTGCAACTGATGACCTCCTGGATATAGCCTCCTTGGTCGACCCACGCTTCAGATCATCATATACACTACGTGCAGAATTATTAGGCAAATGAGTATTTTGACCACATCATCCTCTTTATGCATGTTGTCTTACTCCAAGCTGTATAGGCTCGAAAGCCTACTACCAATTAAGCATATTAGGTGATGTGCATCTCTGTAATGAGAAGGGGTGTGGTCTAATGACATCAACACCCTATATCAGGTGTGCATAATTATTAGGCAACTTCCTTTCCTTTGGCAAAATGGGTCAAAAGAAGGACTTGACAGGCTCAGAAAAGTCAAAAATAGTGAGATATCTTGCAGAGGGATGCAGCACTCTTAAAATTGCAAAGCTTCTGAAGCGTGATCATCGAACAATCAAGCGTTTCATTCAAAATAGTCAACAGGGTCGCAAGAAGCGTGTGGAAAAACCAAGGCACAAAATAACTGCCCATGAACTGAGAAAAGTCAAGCGTGCAGCTGCCAAGATGCCACTTGCCACCAGTTTGGCCATATTTCAGAGCTGCAACATCACTGGAGTGCCCAAAAGCACAAGGTGTGCAATACTCAGAGACATGGCCAAGGTAAGAAAGGCTGAAAGACGACCACCACTGAACAAGACACACAAGCTGAAACGTCAAGACTGGGCCAAGAAATATCTCAAGACTGATTTTTCTAAGGTTTTATGGACTGATGAAATGAGAGTGAGTCTTGATGGGCCAGATGGCTGGATTGGTAAAGGGCAGAGAGCTCCAGTCCGACTCAGACGCCAGCAAGGTGGAGGTGGAGTACTGTTTTGGGCTGGTATCATCAAAGATGAGCTTGTGGGGCCTTTTTGGGTTGAGGATGGAGTCAAGCTCAACTCCCAGTCCTACTGCCAGTTTCTGGAAGACACCTTCTTCAAGCAGTGGTACAGGAAGAAGTCTGCAAGGTAAGAAAAACATGATTTTCATGCAGGACAATGCTCCATCACACGCGTCCAAGTACTCCACAACGTGGCTGGCAAGAAAGGGTATAAAAGAAGAAAATCTAATGACATGGCCTCCTTGTTCACCTGATCTGAACCCCATTGAGAACCTGTGGTCCATCATCAAATGTGAGATTTACAAGGAGGGAAAACAGTACACCTCTCTGAACAGTGTCTGGGAGGCTGTGGTTGCTGCTGCACGCAATGTTGATGGTGAACAGATCAAAACACTGACAGAATCCATGGATGGCAAGCTTTTGAGTGTCCTTGCAAAGAAAGGTGGCTATATTGGTCACTGATTTGCTTTTGTTTTGTTTTTGAATGTCAGAAATGTATATTTGTGAATGTTGAGATGTTATATTGGTTTCACTGGTAAAAAGAAATAATTGAAATGGGTATATATATTAGTTTTTTGTTAAGTTGCCTAATAATTATGTACAGTAATAGTCACCTGCACACACAGATATCCCCCTAAAATAGCTAAAACTAAAAACAAACTAAAAACTACTTCCAAAAATATTCAGCTTTGATATTAATGAGTTTTTTGGGTTCATTGAGAACATGGTTGTTGTTCAATAATAAAATGAATCCTCAAAAATACAACTTGCCTAATAATTCTGCACTCCCTGTATAGCAGATGACCGAAAAGAGTTCATCTTCACAAAGGCTAGCAGAAATTCAGGCATTGCTAGAGACGCAACCGCAAGCTGTGTCTGCAACAGAGTCATCACCATCTCATACAAGCACAGGAGCTGCTGGAGAAGCCCAGAGAGAACCCAAGAGGAGTAAACGAAGTCTGGGCAGCTTTTTCAAAAATGCATCCGCTCAGCCTGGCCCAGCTGACAGAGAAGCGATTGAAATTGAGCTTAAGAGTTACCTGCAGGCACTGGATGTAGAAGGAGAAGCTGACCCACTGGAGTGGTGGAGGCTGCACCAGGCAAATTTTCCCAGGGTGGCAAGCCTAGCCAAGAAATATCTTTGCATTCCTGCCACAAGTGCCCCCTCAGAAAGGGCATTCAGCACCAGTGGCAATATAGTAACATGCCACCGATCTGCACTGAAGCCCAAGACTGTGGACAAACTTGTGTTCCTGGCGAAAAACCTTGGCTGATGTGCATTAAAAGTAATGACAGGACCCCTCAGGAGGCGTGCAACGCTATACTCCTGTATTTATTATTGGCAACTCCAGAGGACCTGAGCTTTACTTTCACACCCTCACTGAATAGTTTTATTAAAATTCTACTTTATTGATATTGATATATCCTTTAACATTACTTACTGTTAGACAAGGAACTCAAAAATGTGATTAAAATTACTCAGGGAGTTCAGGTTAGAGGGAAGGGACGTGACCTCCCAGAGTCATTTTAATCACATTTTAGAGTTCCTTGTCTAATACTAAGTGATTTCAAAGGATATATCAATAAAGTAGAATTTTAATAAAACTATTCAGTAAGGGTGCGATTTTGCAAAAGTAACGCTCAGGTCCTCTGGAGCAATAAGGAGATATTAAATGTAATGACAGCACGCAAGGAGCATAAACACTGATGTTCAGTCGCACTACATATTGATTTGCAAGTTTGCAATTTGTTGTATATTTAAAGGTAACCACGGTGTCATCACCTTTATGCTGACCTCACTGACGGCAGCATAATAGTGACAAATATTCTGATCTCAGCTCTGTGTCAGTCATTAACTAAAAGTAAGTGGTCGCTGAGAACCAGCATCATAATCATTGCAGCTCTGGTCCTGAAAAGAGTCACATCTACCTGAGAAGAGTCCTGGTTATTTATAATCTCCTGCTCTCCGCCCGTCTGCTGATGATTGGCATTTCTCTCCTAGACAGAATGGGAGAAAACTAGGTAGAAGACTGTCAGACATCAGCAGGTGGGCGGAAAAGCTGGAGCCTATGAATACCCAGGACTCTTCTCAGGTGGCCGGGACTCTTTTCCAGGCCCGGTCTGCAATGATTGTGAAGTTGGTTCTCGGCAACCACTTACTTTTAAACTACACAGACTGATGAAATCAACTCACCTGTCTATCTTTTATGCTGCCATTAGTATGGGCAGTATCAAGTTGATGACAGGTGTCAGGTTCCCTTTAACCGTTTACAGTTAAGAAACCTGTTGAACTTGAAGGCTTTTTTGTTCAAATATGTGCAGCTTTTTATTTTTGTGCAATATAAGTAAGGGCTCGTTCACACATCACCGTTTCTCTTTTCCATTCACATCACTGTTTCTCCTTTTCGTTCTCCAGCTCCGTTTAGGAGCAGGAGAACAGAAAGGACAGATTCTGCAGATAACTGACACCTAACTGAGCTTAACGGAGCCTCAAGACCCCATAGACTATAATGGGGTCCGTTCCATGTCTGCTCAGAGCTTTAGAACATGATTTTTTTAGCGGAGACGAAAGTCCTGCATGCAGTACTTTCGTCTCCGCTCAAAAATCATGCTCTGAGGCTCTGAGCTGATACGGAACAGACCCCATTATAGTCTATGGGGTATTTAGGCTCCGTTATGCTCAGTTAGGTGTCAGTTATCTGCAGAATCCGACCTTTCTGTTCTCCTGCTCCTTAATGGAGCCGGAGAACGAAAAGGAGAAACAGTGATGTGAATGGAAAGGAGCCTAAGTAATCAAGACAGGAGGAAGAAATGAAATGTATACTATTTTACATTTTGCACAAGAAATTTGTGTTTTACTAACACTTCATCTTTACATTGTTTGGAAAAAGAGGTGTTACACAATACACATATTAAAAATTTCTTGCAAAGTTTATTAATTTGTATTTTTTGTATACATACAGAAGAAAATAATATATCGCAATATATATCGCATATCGCAAATGCTTCAAATTATATTGCAATATACAGTCCTGATCAAAAGTTTAAGACCACTTGAAAAATGGCCAAAAATCATATTTTACATTGTTGGATCTTAACAAGGTTCTAAGTAGAGCTTCAACATGCAACAAGAAGTAATGAGAGTGAGACAAAACATGTATTGAGCATTCAATTAATTGAAAATAACGATTAAACTGAAACAGGCTGTTTTTCAGCTGATCAAAATTTTAGGACCACATGCCTTTAAAAGCCAAATCTGTGCAAAAATGTGGATTCATTGTCATTTTCTGTCTGGTAGTCACACGTTGTGATGGCAAAGGCAAAAAAACTCTCCCTTTTTGAACGTGGTCGGGTTGTTGAACTGCATAAGCAGGGTCTCTCACAGCGCGCCATCGCTGCTGAGGTGGGACGCAGTAAGACAGTCATTTGGAATTTCTTAAATGATCCTGAGAGTTATGGAACAAAAAAGTCAAGTGGAAGACCCAAAAAAATTTCATCAGCACTGAGCCGGAGGATCCAATTGGCTGTCCGTCAAGACACTGGACGATCCTCGACCCAAATTAAAGGGATTCTGTCACCAGGTTTCACCCCTGTCAGCTAAAAATATGCTGATGTTCAGGGCGTCTTCACGATTCCTAATGTGGGCTTATAAATGTCATCTGTAGGCTTATTTAGCTAAAAAACAGCTATTACTAACCTGTCAGTCAAACAAATAAGGTGCCTAAGGGGATGTTAATGGATGCAAGGTGCCGGCCGCACCCGCCGCCGTTCATGCCCAGCGCCGCCTTTCCAGACTTCTGCGCCGCCTCCTAATCCTCTGTGCCGCCTCTCGCTCTCCCTCCCTCCCCCCTCCTTCTGCTGTAAGATCTCACGCATACAGGGGTTGAGCGAAGTGCCGGCGCATGCACACTTCGCTCTATGAAGCCAAATGGAGAAGTCCGCACGGGCGCATCAGGCAGAGCCCTGTGCTCAAGCGTGAGATCTTACAGCAGAAGGAGGGGTGAGGGAGGGAGAGTGAGAGGCGGCACAGAGGATTAGGAGGCGGCGCAGAAGTCTGGAAAGGCGGCGCTGGGCACGAACGGCGGCGGGTGCGGCTGGCACCTTGCATTCATTAAAGGGTTTCTACCACTTAGGTGTCACATATTTGGCTGTCAGACACTAGCGATCCGCTAGTGTCTGCTCTGGCCAACCATCCTAATATAATTGCTTTTGGGGCGGTGGTTTGGCTAAAAAAACTACTTTTATTAATATGCTAATGAGCCTCTAGGTGCTATGGGGGCGTCATTAGCACCTAGAGGCTCCGTCTACCTTCAGAAACTGCCGCCGCCGAGCGCGTCCCTCCAGCCCGCCCATCTCCTCCTGAATGCGATCCTCGTATGTATTCTGCGCATGCGCAGTGAATGTCTGACCGCTTCCTTGCTCAGACATCTCCACTGCGCCTGCGCGATGACGCCATAGTGCTCCGAGGAACAGGCGCAGTGGAGATGTCTGAGCAGGGAAGCTGTCAGACATTTACTGCGCATGCGCAGAATACATACGAGGATCGCATTCAGGAGGAGATGGGCGGGCTGGAGGGACGCGCTGGGGGCGGCAGTTTCTAAAGGTAGACGGAGCCTCTAGGTGCTAATGACGCCCCCATAGCACCTAGAGGTTCATTAGCATATTAATAAAAGTAGTTTTTTTAGCCAAACCACCGCCCCAGAAGCAATTATATTAGGATGGTTGGCCAGAGCAGACACTAGCGGATCGCTAGTGTCTGACAGCTAAATATGTGACGCCTAAGTGGTAGAAACCCTTTAACATCCCCTTGGGCACCTTATTTGTTTGACTGACAGGCTAGTAATAGCTAATTTTTTAGCTAAATAAGCCTACAGATGACATTTATAAGCCCACATTAGGAATGGTGAAGACGCCCTGAACATCAGCATATTTTTAGCTGAAAGGGGTGAAACCTGGTGACAGAATCCCTTTAAGGCCCTTACTGGTGCTGACTGCAGCCCCATAACCATCAACAGGTGGAAGAAAGTTTTATTCTCTGATGAGAATTTTTTTTACCTTGATGGTCCTGATGGTTTCCAACGTTACTGGCATGACAAGCAGATCCCACCTGAGATGTTTTCTACGCGCCACAGTGGAGGGGCGCGATAATGGTCTGGGGTGCTTTTTCCTTCAGTGGAGCTTCAGGAAGTGCAGGGGCGTCAAACGGCCGACAGCTATGTCCAGATGTTGCAGAGAGCATTCCTCATGACTGAGGGCCCTCTTCTGTGTGGTAACAAATGGGTTTTTCAACAGGACAACGCTACAGTACACAATGCCCGCAGGACAAGGGACTTCTTCCAGGAGAATAACATCACTCTTTTGGCCCATCATGCGTGTTCCCCTGATCTTAATCCAATTGAGAACCTTTGGGGATGGATGGCAAGGAAGTTTACAAAAAATGGACAACAGTTCCAGACAGTAGATGGCTTTCGTGCGGCCATCTTCACCACTTGGAGAAATGTTCCCACTCACCTCATGGAAACGCTTGCATCAAGCATGCCGAAATGAATTTTTGAAGTGATAAACAATAATGGCGGAGCTACTTATTACTGAGTATGGCAGCATCGTTAGGGTGTGCAGTATGGCTGCATCGTTAGGGTGTGCAGTATGGCTGCATCGTTAGGGTGTGCAGTATGGCAGCATCGTTCACAGTACAATCTTATAAATTTCAGAATTCGTGTCTAGCACGTTCCTATGTGTATGCATTCATATTGTACTTGCATATCCATGTCCCTCAAATTCCCTTCCTCTTGAACCCCCCCCCACCCCTGTATCCAGGACAGCGATAATACTGTGAAGAGCTGGCGTATTCCTCATGTTTCAGATCATGCTGCCAAACCAAGCATTTACCCTACTGCTGGCAAAAGAGACGCTCAGTGCTTCGGCAGTAAATGCACATTAAACATTTAAGAGTTGAACTTTCAGACTTCTATTTTAGATCGTTGCTCAGACGCAGATTTGTGTGAGAAAAGTCCACAGGAGTTCATTTACTACTGAACTGATATGTGGCCACGACCCCAGGAAGATATGTCCTCACTCAAGAGTGCCATCTACTGGTCAACAGTGAGACGCAACCTATTTCTAAAATACCAGAAACATATTGAGGAAGATTTGCTAATCCTGTTAGGGTTGCCACCTTTCCAAAAAAAAATACAGTTTACACCAGTTAAAAAGGTTGGGGTGGCTTAACACCCTGTGTTATTTGATCATATATCATCTTGCTTGTTATTTTTTTTCAATAAAATCAAACTTTTCACTGTTGGGGGGCACCCTGTGTATTTAAAGAGGACCTTTCACCTGGAAAAACAATGTGAACTAAGTATGCTGACATGTAGAGCGGCGCCCGGGGATCTCACTGCACTTACTATTATCCCCCGTTAGTGGCCTAACTGTGAGGATAACTATGTAAAGAGACGTATTAACATATGGATCCATTAAATTACTGGTCTGAAAAAAAATATTTATAGAGATAGCAGCTATTTCATGCTATAAAATATAAATAATAATAAATATAAAAATATGCAGCAACAGAAAAATAAATGATCGACAAAGCTAGAAAACATATCTACACACCATGTCATGGCCGACTATATAGTTTTACAGGAGTGTTAGTTTAACATTTTTTTTTATGAGATTGTAGTTTTAGAAACATACAGTACATTCATCTGCATATAACACAACGACTGGATCAAACCGGCTTAAACCAGATCAAACCAGATTGAAATGCTCTGCCTATGGCAGAACTGATGACATCACAATCATGATGACCTCACACCATTCTTTACAGAAGCATTGAGGCCCCTATGGCTCCGTTTTTCTCAACACTTTGGTGAGGAAAGACATTACTGCGGCTGGCTAGCTACTTGTTTGCTTTCTTTTATTTACTCTTTTCTACAAGCTCATGGTTGACGTCCATGAGTCAACATGGGATCCAGTAGAAAAATAAACAACAAGAAGACCATCAAGAGAAGACAAACAAAATAGAGAGGAGAAAGAGGAGATAACACCAAACCGTAGAGGAATTATTACACAGGATCCACAGGAGGGATGCAGCCAGCAGGTAAGCAAGGCCCAACCTGCTATTCAGCTGCCTAAAAACACCTCATTTTTCATGGACTGCAGAACCAGTGGAGAAGGTTTGCAGGATACATAAAGAAGAAGAAAACTTACATCCTTAAAAAAGGAAGACAACGTTGGGGAATTAATGACCCCAATAAACAAACAGAAGAACATCCAAGCTCAGTCAAGGCTCCAAAAATAAGAAGGGATCTTGCAAAAGGTAAACAGAAGACCACGCCGCACCCACTAAAAGACCGAAAAAAGAAAGTGCAACAACCACAAAATCAAAAGAACTAAATGTTGCATTTGAGGTGGGAGAAACAACAAAGAAGTGCCAAGGTGGGAGAAATACACTGTTTACAGATAGCGGATCCAACATTACAATGATTGAACTGGAGCCAAGGAAGAAGGCTAAGCTAGACAGCGACAATTCTCAAAAAGAGAGAACAGAAAAAGAGGAAAAGGCCACAGTGCCTTTAACGGTGAACAAATTTACATTCCATCATGTCCTCGAAGAAGGTGGCTTTGGGAAGGTGATGCTGGCAACAGACTCCATATGGAAAGAACTTGTTGCCATCAAAGCAGTAAAAAAAAAAAAAGAGATAGCACTATGGTGGTCATTAGGATTAGAAGAAGGCGAATTCCTGCAGATTGCTCACGAAAGCATCTTTCTGGTTCATGGCTATGGAGCTTTTCATACTCAGAACTACATCTACTTTGTTATGGAGCTGGTCACTGGCGGGGACTCTCTATGTGTCACGATCAGTGTGGGGGGAAAATTCCACACTAAACACAGGAGGGAAGGGGAACAGTAACTGGGCCTGGAAACTAGGGAAGGAACAGGTCACCTCCTAAACAACCCTAATCCAGACCCGAACTACCTATCAATATGAATAGACCTTGAAGGTAGGAATTTTCATATGCTGTATACCTAGGCCCTTATATTCCTATAAGGCCCTGGAATGAGGTTAGGACCAGCAATAACCCATTCCTCCCCAGATGGACGAAAGGAAGTCTCTGTCTCAGGCCCAGATGAAAACAACAGGGAATATAACAAACACAAAACAATAAGAAAAGACAAGACTTATCTGAAAGTAGAAAACTGGCAAATCCAGAAGCACCACAGAGTACAACCGACCAGCTAGTTAGAGGCAGGAAGAAAATCTATAAACCGCACCTCCAAGAGTGAGAAGCGGCTACTTATGGGAAAGATAAATTACCAGCAAGTAACACCAGAAGCAAGGGGTGTGGCATTCACCAAAACACAGGTACAATAAGATCCACAGTGAACTTGTCAATTTAACCCACGAGTTGCCAGTCTCTCCGATCTCCTGGTACCTGCCACGGGAACGTCCGTGACAGTACCCCCCCTCCCCCTTCTACGGGTGAACTATGGGCACCCAGGACCGACCTTATCCGGGTGAGATCTTTGAAAGGCATTCACTAAACGATTGGCATTAACGTCGGATGCCGGCACCCACATCCTCTCCTCCGGTCCATAACCTCTCCAGTGGACAAGATATTCAAGGGATCCACTGAGAACTTGAGAGTCAACTATTTTCGCGATCTCAAATTCCAAATTACCCTCCACCATGACCGGAGCGGGTGGCAAGGAAGATTGCTGTAAAGCTTCCACATATTTTTTCAACAAAGACCTATGGAACACATTATGAATTCTCAGGGCCTGAGGAAGCTCAAGACGAAAAGCTACAGGATTAATAATGGCCGTGATGTTTTATGGGCCGATAAACCTTGGACTCAACTTCCAGGAAGGTACCTTCAACTTAATGTTTCTTGTGGACAGCCACACAGAATCACCCACACTTAGGTCCGGACCATTCATACGTTTCCTGTCAGCCACACGTTTATATTTGTTGCCCATATTTTTCAAATTATTTAGAATTTTTTGCCATATCGATGACAATGATGACGAAAAACGTTCTTCCTCAGGGATACCAAGAAGTATTAGAACCAGAAAATGTGCCAAACTGCGGGTGAAATCCATAGGCCCCAAAAAACTGAGCGACTCACCAGTGGACTCCTGACTATAATTGTTTATGGCAAAGTCTGCCAAAGACAAAAAGAAAGACCACTCCTCCTGGTTCTCAGATCCAAAACATCTCAAGTAAGTCTCCAGACTCTGAGTAGTGCACTCCGTCTGTCCGTTCGACTGAGGATGAAAAGCGAAGAAAAGGACAGTTGAATTCCAAGACGAGTACAGAACGCCTTCCTGAATCTGGAAACAAACTGAGTCCCACGATCGAAGACCACTTCAGAATGAATGCCATGAATTTTCACAATGTTGTTAACAAATACCTGTGCACAGGGTTTTAGCATTAGGTAAGCCTGGTAATGCAATAAAATGACTTTCAATGGGTCCGTGGAAAAATCGGAAAATGCTCCGTTTTGCAGCCGAGACCGTGATCCGTGTATCCTGTCCGTCAAAAAAATATGACCTGTCCTATTTTTTTGACGGACAACGGTTCACGGACCCATTCAAGTCAATGGGTCCGTGAAAGAACACGGATGCACACAAGATTGGCATCCGTGTCCGTGATCCGTGGCCGTAGGTTACTTTCATACAGACGGATCCGAAGATCCGTCTGCATAAAAGCTTTTTCAGATCTAAGTTTTCACTTCGTGAAAACTCATATCCGACAGTATATTCTAACACAGAGGCGTTCCCATGGTGATGGGGACCCTTATAGTTAGAATACACTACAAACACTACAAACACTACAGCACCCGATCTCTTACAGGGGGCCGTAATCAGCACAATTAACCCCTTCAGGTGCGGCACCTGAAGGGGTTAATTGTACTATCATATCCCCCTGTAAGAGATCAGGGCTGCCAGGCAGCAGGGGGCAGACCCCCTCCCCAGTTTGAATATCATTGGTGGCCAGTGCGGCCCCCCCTCCCTCCCTCTATTGTAATAATTCGTTGGTGGCACAGTGTGCGACCCCCCCCCCCCGCCCCCCCCTCTCTCTATTAATAATTCATTGGTGGCACAGTGTGCGCCCCCCCGCCCCCCCCTTCCTTCCTCTATTGTAATAATTCGTTGGTGGCACAGTGTGCGCCCCCCCCGCCCCCCCTCCCTCCCTCTATTGTAATAATTCTTTGGTGGCACAGTGTGCGCCCCCCCCTTCCTCCCTCTATTGTAATAATTTGTTGGTGGCACAGTGTGCGCCCCCCCCCCTTCCTCCCTCTATTGTAATAATTCGTTGGTGGCACAGTGTGCGCCCCCCCCTTCCTCCCTCTATTGTAATAATTCGTTGCTGGCACAGTGTTGGCAGCTGCGATGTTCGTGTCCGGCCGGGAGCTCCACCTACTGGTAAGTGACAGGTCTGTGCGGTGCATTGCTAAATGAACTGTCACTTACCAGTAGGAGGAGCTCCCGGCCGGACACAGACATCGCAGCTCCCAGCAGGTAAGTATGAATCTTCTACTATTGTACTATTGCTAAGTAACCATGGCAACCAGGGCTGCAGTAGCTTCCTGGTTGCCATGGTTACCGATCGGAGCCCCAGCGATTAAACTGGGACTCCGATCGGAACTCCGCTGCCACCAATGATCGGGGGGGGGGGGGGGGAGATGGGAGGCCGCACACTGGCCACCAATGTTGTTAATGCTATAGAGGGAGGGGGGGCCGATGGGGGGCGCACACTGTGCCACCAACGAATTATCGCAATAGAGGGAGGAAGGGGGGGCCAAGTGGGCGCACACTGTGCCACCAACTAATTATTACAATAGAGGGAGGGAGGGGGGGGGCACACACTGTGCCACCAACGAATTATTACAATAGAGGGAGGAAGGGGGGGCCGATGGGGGGCGCACACTGTGCCACCAATAAATTATTACAATAGAGGGCGGGAGGGGCGGGGGGGTTCCGCACTGGCCACCAATGATATTCAAACTGGGGAGAGGGGGGGGGGGTCTGCCCCCTGCTGCCTGGCAGCCCTGATCTCTTACAGGGGGATATGATAGTACAATTAACCCCTTCAGGTGCTGCACCTGAGGGGTTAATTGTGCTGATCACGGCCCCCTGTAAGAGATCGGGTGCTGCCAGGCAGCAGGGGGCAGTCATGTACACAGTTTGTAGTATATTCTAACTAGAAGCGTCCCCATCACCATGGGAACGCCTCTGTGTTAGAATATACTGTCGGAAATGAGTTTTCACGATCTAACTCATATCCGACAGTATATTCTAACATAGAGGCATTCCCATGGTGATGGGAACGCTTCAAGTTAAAATATACCATCGGATTGGAGAAAACTCCAATCCGATGGTATAAAAGGGACTCCAGACTTTACATTGAAAGTCAATGGGGACGGATCCGTTTGAAATGGCACCATATTGTGTCAACGTCTCAAACGGATCCGTCCCCATTGACTTGCATTGTAATTCAGGACGGATCCGTTTGGCTCCGCACGGCCAGGCGGACACCAAAACGACTTTTTTTTAATGTCCGTGGATCCTCCAAAAATCAAGGAAGACCCACGGACGAAAAAACGGTCACGGATCACGGACCTACGGACCCCGTTTTTGCGGACCGTGAAAAAATACTGTCGTGTGCATGAGGCCTAAAGCGGTCAACTACTACCAGAATAACTGTCTTTCCTGAAGAATTAGGTATATCAGTGATAAAGTCCATGGATACATGAGTCCATGGTCTGGACGGAATGGGTAACGGAAGTAAAGATCCAGAAGGTCGAGTATGTGTCACCTTGGCACGTGCACAGGTAGTACAGGTTGACACATAGTCCTTCACACACTTACGCCACCCCAGCCGCCAGAATCTACGAGATATGAGGTTGGCAGTGGACCTACTCCCAGGATGTCTTGTAAGAACCGTACAATGATGTTCCTCCAACACCTTGTGACGCAATTGCGGTGGCACAAATAGTTTCCCAAAGGGGCACGAGTCCGGTACGTCTCCCTGAGGCTCTAACACCTTCACCTCAAGGTCAGGGTAGAGGTCAGGGTAGAGGGCGGATATCACCACCCCTTTAGACAGTATGGGACTCGGGTTTTCAAAATCACCACCTCTAGGGAAACTATGTGACAAGGTGTCCGCCTTGACATTCTTAATCCCAGGACGATAGGTGACAGTGAAATTGAACCTGGTGAAAAACAGGGCCCATCTGGCTTTTCTTGGGCTTAGTCGTTTCGCCGACTTCAGATAAGCCAGATTTTTGTGATCAGTGAATACCATGATCGGCTAAATCGCCCCTTCCAAGCAATGATGCCATTCCTCAAAAGCCAATTTATTAGCGAGCCAAATCTCTGTTACCCACATCTTAATTTCTTCTCAGCGGGGGATAGTTTTTTCGAGAAAAATGCACATGTCACCATTTACCAGGTGATGGGCCCTGTGACAAAACTGCTCCTACCACCACCTTGAATGCGTCTACTTCCACAATAAATCGTTGTGACACATCTGGCTGCACCAATATGGGAGCAGAAGAGAAGTATTCCTTAATCGCAGAAAAGGCTTGCAATGCCAAATCAGATTGTACAGAGACATCTGTCCCTTTCTTAGTCATGTCCGTTAAGGGTTTTACTATTGTCGAATAATTCTTAATACATTTTCGGTAATAGTTGGTGAATCCTAAAAAACACAAAAGAGCCTTCAGATTTTCGGGTCCATCCCAGTCCAATACAGCACAGACTTTCTCAGGATCAATTTAAAAACCTGAAGATGACAGCAGGCAGGGCCGGACTGGCCATAGGGCAGACCGGGCATCTGCCCGGTGGGCCGGGCCGCCTTAGGGGGGCCGCCTCAGGGCTCGAGTGGGTGTGCCGGGTGTGGCCTAATCACACCCCTGTACTCCGCCTCCTGCCAGCCCCGGCCGCACTAGTGTCCGACCGCACACTGCGCACATGAGTGACACAAAGAAGACACATACTGAGTCTGTAGAGTAGAGACAGTCCACCCCCACTGCTCCGCCTCCTGTGCTCCGCCTCCATCTCCCGGCGGCCGGCCGCGTAACGTCAGCGTCACTCACTCCGACGTCACGTGCCTGCTCTGCCTTCATTAATAAAGTGGGAGGAGCATGCGCGTGTGGCGTGACGTAGTGAGTGACGCCACGTCACGTTACGTTACGCTGCCGCCGGCCGCCTAGTTTGAATGTTTGAACTGAAGAGCGGGACTGGAGCCACCAGCTGCTGCCTGCCCGCCCCAGTAGTGCCCAACTGGCTGTGGCTGGCGCTGCCCATGCCCACAGTGAATGGATGTGGTGAATGACAGTCTTTTGTGCACTGCAGCACTACTGTCTGTGAAAAAGAAAAACTGTGAATTGTTGTGACAGTTGTGAATACTATAATCAGAGTCCTGGCTGTCCCAGGCAGTAAGTTATTGATAGATTATTAGATAGTAGCTACTCATATACTTTGCAGTTTGCACAAGTTTATTTACAAGCTCAATAGCTAACTTACATAAGGAAAGGTGGGGTCCGTCTTACAATAGGAAGGGACACTGTCAGGAACACTGTTATGGGGTGGGGGAGAGATATATGTGGATCATGTGGATGATGACACATATATAGCACAAGATGCTTGCGCTGCCATATAGGTGTGTCATCCACAGATCCCCCCGGCCACCCATAACAGTGTCATCCACAGATGCCCCCTGCTTCTGTGTCAGATTCTATCATTCCAAACAGACGCCCCCATAACAGTGCCATGCCATCCACAGATATCCCCTTAACAGTCTATTAAGGGGATATCCGTGGATGACACACTGTTATGGGGGGGGGGGGGGGTCTGTGGATGATACTGTTATGGGGGGATCTGTGGATGACGCACTGTTAATAACAGTGCATCATCCACAGATGCCCCCATAACTGTGTGTCATCCACTGATGCCCATAACACTGGAGTGTCCTCCACAGATGCCCATAACAGTGCGTCATCCACAGATGCCCCCATAACAGTGCGTCATCCACAGATGCCCCCATAATAGTGTCATTCACTGATGCCCATAACAGTGTGTCATCCACTGATGCCCATAACAGTGCGTCATCCACAGATGCCCCCATAACAGTGTCATCCACAGATGCCCCCATAACAGTGTCATCCACAGATTCCCCCATAACCGTGTGTCATCCACTGATGCCCATAACAGTGTGTCATCCACAGATGCCCATAACAGTGTGTCATCCACAGGTCCCCCATAACAGTGTGTCATCCACAGGTCCCCCATAACAGTGTGTAATACTGTCATCCACAGGTCCCCCATAACAGTGCGTCATCCACAGATGCCCCCATAACAGTGCGTCATCCACAGATGCCCCCATAATAGTGTCATCCACAGATGCCCATAACAGTGTGTCATCCAATGATGCCCATAACAGTGCGTCATCCACTGATGCCCCCATAATAGTGTCATCCACAGATGCCCCCATAATAGTGTCATCCACAGATGCCCATAACAGTGCGTCATCCACAGATGCCCCCATAAAAGTGTCATCCACAGATGCCCATAACAGTGCATCATCCACAGATGCCCCCATAATAGTGTCATCCACAGATGCCCCCATAACAGTGTCATCTACAGATGCCCCCATAACTGTGTGTCATCCACTGATGCCCATAACAGTGTGTCATCCACAGATACCCATAACAGTGTGTCATCCACAGGTCCCCCATAACAGTGTGTCATCCACAGATCCCCCATAACAGTGTGTCATCCACAGGTCCCCCATAACAGTGTGTCATCCACAGAGCCCCCATAACAGTGTGTCATCCACAGGTCCCCCATAACAGTGTGCCTGCGCACTGAGGAGAGACAGAAAGGAGGGCAAATAATCAGTGGAAGCAAGCAGAGGACGGCACAGCAGACGACTGAATAGCTTCTTTTGTAAGTAAATTGTTTTATTATAAATGTAGTTTAATGTTTTTGTCTTTTATTATATTCTGGCTTTTGCTTAAAGGGACAGTAAAAAATATTTTTTTTTAGTTATGTATGATGCTTTTTGATAATAAGTAAATGTAGTGGTGCTATAATGTGGACCCCAGGCCTCTCTGATGTCCTGCAGGCTGGGCTGGCGCTGTGGCAGCATACGGTTGGTCAGGCAGCAGAAAGGCTCTGGGGCTGTCATTGTGCTCTGGAACTTTCCCCTTCACAGCCACAGCTCTCTCTCTCTCTCGTACAGTGCGGACTCTGCAGGAGGCTTTCCGTTTGCTCTCCGTCCTCATAAAAGTCTATGGGAATCAAAACGGATCCATCTGGTTCCTGTTATGCAAGACGGAAAACAAAGTCCCGTCGACAGGACTTTGTTTTCCGTCTTGCATAAGGAGACCCAGACGGATCCGTTATGCTTTCTCATAAACTTCTTTTAGGACAGAGCAAAACGGAATGCCTCTTAAAGGTTTCCGTTTTGAATTCCATCTTGCCATTCCGTTTGAAACAGAACCTATAACGGAATGGCATAATGCAGATGTAAACCCACCCTTAGGAATAGATTTTTTCTGAATACTCAAGCGTACCGAGGAAGAAAGGAAACTCTTGAAAGCTTGTCTTTAAAGTATTAGGTTAGTACAAAAATAAGATAAAGCCCTAGTCTAAACAGATATATCATGGGCATGCTGTTTCAATAATTAAATGTTTACTTAGGAAATCATAAGATAGGTTAGAAGCATTACATTATTTGTATTCTTTTACTTAGGCAAGAAAAACATGTCTCCAAAAAAACAAAAGGGAGGAGCAGAAAAAATCAGGCAGAAATATAAAAAGTCTTTGGAACTCGATGCTCAGAAATGTGTTAAAATTACGGATATGTTCAGTCATTATCCACAGAGTTCAAGTGATTCCATGGCAGGGCCAAGTACAGGGGCAACACACACAGAACAAATAACTGCAGAAGATGATTTAGTGGAATGTGATGTAACATCAGACTTATCCACCATAGAAGATAGAGAACTGGGACACATTGATTTACCAAGGGAACAAGTGATTATAGATAGTGCAGAGCGCCAAACTGAAGGCGCAGCTACATCATTCAATTATTTTGTTCATCCAAATAAAAATCTACTTACTGCCTTTTTCAAATATCATCCACAGCAGGTCATACCAGACCCTGTATTACAAAAGGCTGTAAACCGTAAAGATGGAACACACAGAAAATGGCTCACCTACTGTAATGATACTAAAGCTATGTTTTGCTCTGTTTGTCTGGCTTTTTCAAAGTCAAATGAAAAAAAATGCTTTTATTGAAGGAATGACAGCTAAGCGTCATGTTCATCAAAGAATGGAAGAGCATGAGAGAAGTGCAGTGCACAATGCGTGTGCCGAAGCCTTCTTTCTGAAATCCAGCAGTGCTAGGGTTGATGATCTACTTTTCCATGAACAAATATCTGTAAGGCGACAACAAGTGAGAAACAGGAGGCAAGTACTGCAACGAGTAGTAGATGTTGGAAAAGTCATAGGAAAACAAGGGTTGAGTTAAGATGAGGCTGCATACAGTCTAGACAGTGTTTCAGAACCAGTGTGCCTCCAGCTGTTGCAAAACTACAACTCCCAGTATGCCCGCACAGCCAAAGGCTGTCCAGGCATGCTGGGAGTTGTAGTTTTGCAACAGCTGGAGGCACACTGGTTGGGAAACACTGGTCTAGAGGACATAACAAAAGAACACGGACATTTTTTAGAGCTCATTCTCCTTCTCAGCAAGTATGATATTTGTCTGAAAGAGCGTGTAAACAAATGTATTGAACACAGCAAAAACTTGCAGTCCTCTGGAGGGAAAGGAAGAGGATCTTTGATAACATTGCTCTCGAAAACAACTGTTAACAAAGTAGTAGAAACTATTCGGCTGCTCATCCAGGAAAATATATCCAACAAAGTGCAGGAAGCTGGGATGTTTTCAATTCAAGTTGATACAACTCAAGATATAACGTCTGAGGATCAGTGCTCCATAATTGTTCGTTATGTGACCAATTGAATCAATGAGAAGCTTCTTGAGGTGGTTGAATGTGAATCTTCAACAGGACAAAATCTTTTTAAGTTGGTAATGAACGTCATAAAATCATGCAAACTCGATATTACGAAATGCATTGGCAGTTCAACGGATGGAGCAGCAAATATGCAGGGCCAATACAATGGTTTCTCTTCTTGGCTGTCAACTAAATCACCAGGCCAAATTCACATTTGGTGCTATGCACACATACTGAATTTAGTACTTGCAGATACTACAAAAACTGTGGTTGTAAGTGCATCATTATTCAGTTTGTTGAATGACATTGCAGTGTTTATTCGTGATTCTTACCTGCCTATGAATACCTGGGAACAAGTCAGTCAAGACCCTCACCATCGAAGAATTTCAGTGATTGGTGAAACTCGCTGGTGGTCAAAAGATGCAGCTTTGAGAAAAGTGTTTGGGGAATTTTCAAATCCCGATTCTGCTTTGTTTTTTAGCTTAATTTGCACATTGAACAGAATAGAAGACAATGTGTCATCAAGACCCGAGGTCCGAGTAAGGGCAAAATCGTATGCAGAATCCCTGCTTATAAATATGAAACCATACTCACAGCTCACATATTTCTGAGAATATTTGAATTGACAACACCATTGTCCAAATATCTACAGACAAGTCAAATGGACATCTCAAAAGCTTTTCAAATGGTACAGGGAACATATGAGAAACTTCGGACAGTTGCAAGGGATTTTGAATCCGTACAGCGATCTGCTGATAATTTTGTTAAGTGGGCAAATGACAAGTTTCAAGAAGAAGAAACGTTCCACCTTGAAATACAGACCACTCTACCTAAAAAAAGAATAAGAAAAAGAAAACGAATGGCAGATGAGACTGCTGAAGATGTAACAGTTTGTGATGCTATTTCAGCCTATGAAATACATGTTCACAATGTAATCCTTGATATGGTCACAGAGAGCATGAATCGCCGATTTCTGTCCCGTGGAGCTCTCTTTGCTGATTTAGGCTACTTTCACACTTGCGTTCGGAGCGGATCCGTCTGGTGTCTGCACAGACGGATCCGCTCCTATAATGCAGACGATTTGCATTATATTTCAGAAAAAATTCTAAGTCTGAAAGTTAGTCAGACGGATCCGTTCAGACTTTACATTGAAAGACAATGGGGGACGGATCCATTTCAAATTGAGCCGTATTGTGTCAACTTAAAACGGATCCGTCCCCATTGATTTACATTGTAAGTCTGGACGGATCCGTTTGGCTCCGCACGGCCAGGCGGACGGGTGTCCGCCTGCTGAGCGGAGCGGAGGCCAAACGGGTTCCAGACTGATGCATTCTGAGCAGATCCGCATCCACTCAGAATGCACTGGGGCCGTACGGATGCGTTCGGGGCCGCTTGTGAGAGCCTTCAAACGGAACTCACAAGCGGAACCCCGAACGCAAGTGTGAAAGTAGCCTTAGCTTGCTTGGAGCCAAGCTGCTTTTCTGACATAAGAAGATGTGGACTTACAGCACCAGCAATGGAAGAACTTAGCCAACAGTTAATTTAATTTGACGAGGAAGCAACATCAGAAAATTTGCGTTCCCAGCTGGCAAATTTTGCATTGCATTGGGACAGGCTGAAAACATCACCCCTTGAAGAGTACACGATTATAGCAGATGTGGAAAATGAGGAAAGCAAATTAACAGAGGCGTGAACACGTCACGTTTCGCTCTCCCCCTGCATGCCTCCTCCCCTCCAAGCTCCCGGCTCCGTCTGATCCAGGGCGCTGATTGAGCGCCGACCGCCCCCAGCGTGCTGCCATGCTCCAGTGCCGTTAGCGGTTTTGAGTGCAGGGGGCCCTGCGATCTATTTACCGATCTGGCTGCTGGTTGCTGGCTCCTGTTGCTCCTCTCTGGCCTCTGGTTCCGGTTCCTGACGCTGGTCTGCTCTTCTGTGTCCCGTGCTCCTGGGTCTTCCCTCGTCCGGATTGTCCGTCTCCCTTCTCTGCTGTCTTCTCTCCTCTGCGGTGTGGCGTGTGTTCGGATCGGCGCTCTCTGCTCAGCTGTTCACCGGCCCCCTGGTTCGCTTGCTGCTGGCTCCCCCTGCTGGTGATCGGTGGGATTTTTTCATTTTTTCTTCACCTGAAAACCGTTTGCCTGCAGTTTCCTCCTCCCTGAAGTGGCCACCTGTCATCTGGATCTTTTGTCATCCTGAGGATCCTCGTCTCCCTCGTCGGGCCACGTGAGAAACTAACTATCGTGGCTTTATTGTTACTTGATTAAGTTTTCCGGCTGCACAGAGCCGAAATTTGGCGTTCCCCCTCCCTGTGTGGTGGTGGAGAGGGAGGGTTAAAGGGGTGAATAGAGGTACAAGAGTAGAAAGGAAAGGGCCGATAAAGAGAAGTAAAAAGGGAGGAATAGGAGCAGAGGGGAAAGAAGTAAAGGGGATATAAAGAAGAGTGTAAACTAAAGCAAAGGAAAAAAAAAAAAAAAAAAAAGTAAAAAGAAGTAAAAAAGGAGAGTCGGGAAGGGAAAGGAGAAAAAAAAAAAGAAAAAAAAAGAGAAGAGAAGGAAAAAAGAATGGCCCCAAAACGAAGGTCGATTTACTCTACTGTAACAAAGCTGGGCTCCAAGACCCCGGAGAATAAAATTGATAAGTTCTTGAAGTCGCCCTTCCTAAATGAAAAGAACTTAGCCAAAACAAAGTCCTCTGTTAATCTGAAAAAATCTGCAAAAACTCCCCAAACCGACGAATTTTCTGAGGACGGTTTAGTGGAGGTAGATCAGGAAGCAGGGGGGGAGGACCTATCCGCTCAGATGCGAACTGAACATAACCCTTTTGTTCTGGATAAAATTCTCTCGGCCGTAGAGCACAATGGCACTCTAGTGCAGGAGATGTCTATCCAATTAGGGTCTGTACAGAGTGACATTTCTGTAATAAGAGAGAACCTGGTAAAGATCCGCGAGCGAGTCCTTAATGTGGAAAAAACAGTGGACTCTTTGCAAACCGATATTAATATGTTAAAATCCAAAACTTTGTCCCTTGCTTCAGAAAACCAAGCACTACATAATAAGCTAGAGGACTTTGAAAATAGGTCAAGGCGAAACAACGTCCGTATAATTGGTTTCCCAGAGGGAGCGGAAGGCCGACACTTAGAGGAACAACTTAAAGATGTGGTCTTGCATAACCTAGGCAGTGACTATTTTTCTTCTATGTTTCAGATAGAAAGAGTCCATCGTATCCCAGGAGGGAAACCTATTCCAGGGAGGCCACCGCGAGCAATCTTAATGAAATTATTATCATCCATGGATAGAGATATGATATTGAAAAGAGCAAGAGAATGTACTCCTGTTGAGTACCAGGGCACTAGGTTGCTCTTTTTTCCTGATTTTGCTCGGCAGACCCAGGATAAAAGAAGAAATTTTATAGAGATAAAGAAACGCCTGGCATCAAAGGGGATTAAATATTCCCTACAGTATCCAGCGAAATTAAGAGTGATCCATAATGGGACTTCTCTTTTTTTTGAAACACCACAGCAAGCGCTGGACTGGATGGAGCAAAGGGATATTTGAAATCGTGCATTATTATGATTGAAATGTTGGAGGGGGGATGGAGCGGGGGGGGGGGAGATTGGCTTGAGGTTAGAGGTTCGCTGATTGGGCGGATCAATAGAGAGGGGGGATGGGGGGGAAAGGGGAGGGGGGAAAGGGAACCCACCTTGCAGGTAGGGGCGTTTTTTTTTTTTTCTTTGGTTTGTCCCGTGTCTGTTTCCGTAGTAGTGAAGGATGGCCACTAGAATTGTAACTTGGAATGTTAGAGGGCTCGGGGAAAGGGTCAAAAGGCAAGCTATTATGGATGCATTAAAAAGATACCTTCCAGCAGTTATTTGTTTACTTATTTGGTTACTTGCTTGACAACGGGATGGTATTCTCAATCTTACCACTCCACTTTTAGCAGCTCCTCTAGGGGCGTTTCAGTTCTGATTCATAATTCTGTGGATTTTATCCTTATAGAATCTTACATAGATGATCAGGGCAGATTCATCTTTCTGCATGGTAAGCTGCATGGGCATAGTTATATTCTTGCCTTTTTCTATATACCTCCGCCTTTTTCAATGTACCCACTGACCCAGTTGATGCTTTTCTCTGAAAGGAGGCCAGAATGCCGGCTAGTTCTGATGGGGGACTTCAATGCGGTTATGGACCCGAACAGAGACAGATTCACATTAGACGTAGATCGAGGGAGGAATTTATGTAATTCACCGTTGCCACAGTTTTGCTTGGAGGTTGGAGTGGTGGATATATGGGAACATCTTGGCGGAGGAAAGAGAGTATACTCTTGTGTTAGCCGGGGTGGTAGAGCAATGTCTAGGATTGATTTAGCATTTACTAATGAGAGCAACTTGTGTAATATCCGGAAGATACGATATGGGGTAAGAACAGTCTCGGACCACTCGCCCGTACTGGTTGAGGTTTGCATTGGGGAGAATAAGGATAACAGGGGGCTAGGATTTAAGCTGAATCCATACTGGCTTACTATTATGGATAACCCTCAGCCCATTAAACTATTGATATCCTCCTTTTGGGAGGTGAACTTCCCCTCTGCTGACATCAATATAGTATGGGACGCCCTGAAAGCATATCTGAGGGGGGTGTTTATAAGTGAGATTGCTGCAGCAAAGAGAACATTTAAGAAAAAAGAGGAGGAACTGGTCAAGGTTGCTGCAGACACAACTGAACGATTTACCAGCCAACCTTCCGAGTATAACAGGGAAGAGATGCAGAAGGCCAGTTGTTCTTTGGAGAAATATATAATAGAGAAAGCAAACCATAGAGTATTCTTTAAGGGTTTAAAATATTTTTCGGAGTCCGGACGCCCTGGTAAGCTTCTAGCCAGGATAATTACACAACAAGATAAGAAAAATCAATCTATTGTCTCGATTCGTAACACAGTGGGGGAAATTATAACAGACCCAGAAGGAATTAGGGATGCCTTTTTAAAATATTTCTCTCATATATATAGCTCCTCTCTTGGCTTGTCATCTGATCTGGCGACGCAGTTCTTGAAGAAGATTCCACTTCCTACCTTAAGTGAAGCCCAAATAGAGTATCTGGAAGAGGAATTGTCTCTTTCGGAGCTCCAGGAGGCCTTGGGGTCTATCTCGGGGAACTCGTCGCCAGGGATGGATGGCCTTCCATACGAGGTTTACCGCAAATACAGCGATGTGATTCTCCCCCAGCTACTAGAGGTTTTTTCCCAAGCAATACAGGGAGGGGGTTTACCTTGCTCTATGATGGAAGCTCTTATTGTTCTAATTCCCAAAAAGGATAAAGACCCTATAGAAATGAGTTCCTATAGACCAATTTCTTTACTAAATACTGACGCTAAGCTACTATCAAAAGTTTTGGCTAGGAGGCTTTCGCGGGTTATGTCCACCATTATCCACCCAGATCAAAACGGCTTTATGCCAAAGAGAGGCACCCATCATAATTTGCATAGGTTATTTATGAATATTCAATCACCGGGGTGCGGCTCCCGCTCCATCCTGTCGTTGGATGCTACTAAAGCCTTCGACAGGGTGGAGTGGATTTTTCTCTGGGAGGTGATGAAAAAAATGGGATTTGGTCCGAGATTTATGTCAATGGTGCAGTTACTCTATGGCTCTCCAGTTGCCAGGATTAGGATCAATGATACGATCACTGAGAGTTTTTCCCTAGGAAGAGGTACCCGTCAAGGATGTCCCCTTTCCCCCCTCTTGTTTAACATTTATATTGAACCCTTAGCAGTTAGCATTAGGCAAGACTTGCAGGTGTCCGGCTTTGGTGTAATGGGAAAGCATGATCGTGTATCCCTCTATGCAGACGACATCTTGGTTTTTGTCCATCAAACAGAAACCACTCTCCCTCGAATAATGGATTTGGTGGGTTCTTTTTCTGCTCCGTCTGGTTTGCAGATTAATTGGGAGAAGACTGTTCTCCTCCCTATAGATGAGCTGCGAGGCGACTGGGACAACCAGCTAACAATTTCCGATTCAATAAAATACCTGGGGATTTCAGTCTCTGCCGAACCTCAGGAATTTTTACAACTCAATTTGATTCCCCTTTTGAAAAAGCTGAGGGTCAAAATTAAGATATGGCAAAAAATCCTGCCCGCAAGAGCGGACAGAATCTCTCTAATAAAAATGGTAGTGCTGCCCCAGGTTCTTTACGTCCTGCGCAACTCACCTGTATGGATCACAGACAAGTATTTTAGATTGATAGAGCGGATGATTAATGATCTATTATGGGGGAGAAAGCGCGTGAGACTGAAGGCACTCTATTTTTCCATGCCCTATAATCAGGGAGGTCTTAACCTCCCTTATTTTAAGGGCTATTTTGTGGCCTCTCAGCTTTGTTTTTTTAATGATTGGGAAAGTAGCCATTTCTGCAACAGAGTGGTGAAAGACTCAGGTTTTTCGGATTTTTTTACTGTATTGGAGTCCGATTATTTAGCAAACCCACAGACTGGGTATACACTTTTTTGCAGAATGGCTATAAAGACGTGGTTAGTTATAAGGAGCTGGTGCGGAGTCAAGGCATCACTTATTTGTACTCCACTGTGGCATAACTCAAAGCTCTTGGAGTTAGGGGATTTGGGTTGTTGCCAGTATTGGAGGACTAAGAATGTTCAGTACTTATATCAGGTGGTCAGCGGCGGACAAATCCTGTCTCTGACGGAGCTAAGGCAAAGAACAAACCTGGGTGAGGTGGCTTGGTATGCATACTTTCAATTGAGGTCAGCACTTTCTACTACTTTGAATAGTCACCTTTTTTCTATAGATACTCCGCAATTCTTACATGATTTATTCTGTAAAAAAGTTGTCACGAGAATTAAAATATAACATTGTTATAGACACTTAATGAAAGAATTTTTTTGGGGTGTTCTTTCTCCAGGACAAAGATCCTGGTCTTCTGTACTTCTAGAGATGGGTCCCCCAGATTGGGAGAATATAGGGGAAAGTTTAAAATCCGTTTCACACAACTTTAATCATACTGTTGTACAATTTAATATTTTGCACAAAATATATGTGACACCTAGGTGGTTATAGGAGAGGACTTAGAGCCTCCTCTGACTGCCCACGCTGTGGCGATTCCGAGGCAGATCATTTACATTTGTTTTGGGACTGCCCAAGGGTGAGCAGCTATTGGAGATCGGTCCAAATTAATTTGGCTCGTAAACTCAGTATTGTTGTCCCTTTGTCCCCCAGGATATGGGTCCTGGGAGATTTATCAGAGGTTAATTACCAGCCTATAAAACGCCAACTATTGATCAAGGTAATGTTTTTGGCCAGGCTTCTCATTTCCAGATTATGGTTTTGCTCTTCTGCTCCAGACTGCAACCACTGGTTAAGCTTGGTTGAGAAAGTGAAAAGTTATGAGAGGATTTTGTATAAACAAAGAGGATCCTATCTAAAGTGGGGCAAATTGTGGGCAGACTGGGACAAGCCTAAATAATTAATTTGGGTTATTTTTATTTTTTATATTTTATTTAATTTTTATTTATTTTTTTATTTTTTTTTTCCTGCAAGGTGGGGGGGGGGGGGGGGTTTGGCGGGGTGGGCTGGGGATGATCCTATTAGTCCGGCCCCTTCTATATGAATCATAAATAGTTAAGGAGGTGAAGCTGCATTTGGGTACTGGAGTATCTCTAGGAATGCTGGGGGATGGCGGTACCTTCCGGCATTAAACTATGGTTAAAATTTTTAATTGAACCACACTACCGCGCCGGTTATGGGTGGGGACCCGGAGCCCGGGATATTGGACAGCCCGGCGACTGGGTGTGCCCTGGGACGCGGCTCTCTCTGTCAGACATGTGGCTCGACTTCAGGCAGTGATATGACACACGTTGTATGGGCACCAAGAGGTGTTTTCTCAGCGGGACAGAGCCGGTTTTAGGTAGTGCTCATGTTTACATCTTCCCTAAATGCCGGTGATCACCGAGTGATACTCAAGTTGAGTCCCTTTATATGTGAGACACTAAGGTGGATATATGTGTGGTACGGTTAAGTCGGGCATTAAACTCCTAATTTAACTACATGGGGATGAGGCAGCAAAATATGTAAGAGTTTTCTTTTCCACTGCGATAGAAGACTGCTGGACCCCCAAACTTGTTTTATGAAATGCTTGCGATCAAAGATTGCAGTAGGCCCGCTACGTACGGTTAATGTGAGTATCGGATGAATGGTGATATGGCTGTCAATCCTGTCAATTTCTTGCCCATGATCGGGGGAGAGAGCGCGGGGCACGTGCTCGCTCCCCGGAGGCCGCCCGGGCTGCGGGCCCCTGACCTTTTTTTCCCCTGTATAGACAACAATATGTCAAGTGGGATGTTTTGTGTGTTTGTTTTGCCTTATTAGGCTGTGGATGACGGACGTATCCCGCATTTCCCCCAGCAAGTGAGATCTCCATTTGTATTCTTGCTGTCTCCATAAGCATGGATACTTGTATGAAATTGTTCTTAATTATGTTGCAAATTACAAATTTCACGGACTGTAGGATTTTATAATATTATAATTGTAATATGGATATGAATTTTTGTATTATAAACTAATAAAATATATTAAAAAAAAAAAAAAAACAGAGGCAGAACTGGTAAACAAGTCTTGCTCAACATGTAAGAACTGTGCTATTTGCTGCTATAAAATTCTACAGCGCTATAATTTGTTAACCGATGCCTACAATGTCATTGGTTTAGCCTACAAGTTGCCTGTGAAAGAAGTTTCTCTACATTGAAGTTTATTAAGAACCATCTGAGAAATTCAATTTCCAAGGAACATTTGAACTCTTTCATGCTGATGGCAACAGAAAAAGATATACCGTATTTTTCGCCCTATAAGACGCACCTAAGTTTTTGGGGAGGAAAATAAGAAAAAAAATATTTTTAACCAAAAGGTGTGCTTTTGGTGGGTTTGGAACTAATGGTGGTCTGTGGATGACAGACACTGTTATGGGGGGGATCTGTGGATGAAGGACACTGTTATGGGGGGGATCTGTGGATGACAGACACTGTTATGGGGGGATCTGTGGATGACGGACACTGTTATGGGGGGATCTGTGGATGACGGACACTGTTATGGGTGGATCTGTGGATGACGGACACTGTTATGGGGGGATCTGTGGATGACGGACACTGTTATGGGGGATCTGTGGATGACAGACACTTATGGGGGAGATCTGTGGATGATGGACACTTATGGGGAGATCTGTGGATGACGGACACTTATGGGGGGATCTGTGGATGACGGACACTTATGGGGGGATCTGTGGATGACGGACACTTATGGGGGAATCTGTGGATGACGGACACTTATGGGGGGATCTGTGGATGACGGACACTGTTATGGGGGGATCTGTGGATGACGGACACTGTTACGGGGGGGGGATCTGTGGCTGGCACTGTTACAGGGGGGATCTGTGGCTGGCACTGTTACAGGGGGGATCTGTGGATGGCACTGTTATATATGTGCCATCCACAGACCCCCCACCCCATAACAGTGCCATCCACAGACACCCCCACCCCATAACAGTGCCATCCACAGATCCCCCCAGCCCATAACAGTGCCATCCACAGACCCCCCCAGCCCATAACAGTGCCATCCACAGACCAACACCCCTTAACTGTGCCATCCACAAATTCCGTGTGTGTGTCCCCCCGCCGCTGCCGCCCCCCCAGTATGCAGATATAAAATGTATTATTCAATTAAAAGTTAAACTTGCCCCCCTCACTCCTAATAGTACCGTATATCCTAATTGCTTCTGTATAATGTCGGCAGGCGGGCTGGGCGGCCGGCGCGTCACTCACTGACATCACTTGCCTACGCCGCCTATATCATTCATAAAGTAGGCGGCGCAGGCACGTGACATCAGGGAGTTACGCTGCCGCCCGCCCGGCCTGCCTGCCGGCATTATACAGAAGCAATTAGGATATACAGTACTATTAGGAGTGAGGGGGGCATGTTTAATAACTTTTAATTGAATAATACATTTTATATTTGTGTAGCACTGGAGCAGCGGGGCGGGCTATAGTACAGAGACTGCACCGCCCCGCCGCAATTGCCGGCCCCAAGCTCCTCCTCCCAGTCCCTCCATTTTTGGGGAGGAAAAAGTGCGTCTTATGGGGTGAAAAATACGGTACTAATGAACCTTGATTCTGAAGATATAATTGACAGAGTTGCAGAAACCAGTGAACTCCTATAAAAGTTGCTGAATCCCTAGTGGAGTTTTTTTTGTCCTGTGTATCAACATGTTAACAAATACTCAGTAACACCATTTTAGAACATGGGTAATATAAATATACATAGGTTATAATATTATAATAATGTTTTTTTGTTTTTTTTTCAAAGTTTGCTGTTTACTGAATACTCATTTGTACCCCATTAACCCATATTTGCCTGTCTCCTATAGAGCATGTACTGTATATGCCACCATAGAGTCTAATAAAGGTATATATATGTCTTCTCCTGGCAGCCCATATTTTATTACCTGTGTGCTAGCTCCACATTCTGCAAACATCCTCCTGAGTGTCAGCATTCTCTGCTACCAATAAAGCTTTCAATTTGGAGCGGAAATTGCGTATCACAGCAGACTTCCCAGCCAATAGAGTATTGTCTTTGACAGACCAGGAAAAAGCTGTCAGTGAGGTGGTGTTGTGCTTCGCCTGTGTACGGAATTGGTGGTATTTGCCAGAGTTGCTGGAGAACTGTGAGTGCAATTTCGGGGGCACTGACCTGTACAGGGTGTGGAGGATGGGGAGGTTGAGATCCACTGAGGATATTATAAGACTTATCTGTAGCTTCCTATATTGTTGCAAGGTCTGTATGTTGGTTGTTGCAAAGCTTGTGTGTTGGCTGAAGCCTTCCTATCTTACTGGTGGCTGGCCCTGCCCCTCAATTGTGCTTCTGGTTTTGGCTCCACCCCTAGACTGCAAGGGGGTGGGGCCTGTTGGGGGTCATGTGATTGGGCTGCTCAGTCAAAAATGCCCGGGCCTATTTTTTGTCCCAGTCCAGCCCTGACAGCAGGTAGCCCAAGAACTGCACCTCTTGTACCGCAAAAACACACTTCTCTATTTTTGCGAACAATTTATTATCCTTTAGAATCTGTAACACCTGTCCACATGATTCTGATGTGTTTCCATGTCAGGAGAATAAATAATAATGTCATCCAAATACACGATCACAAACCTCCCCACCAGGTGATGAAAGATGTCTTTTACAAAATGTTGGAAGACCGCCAGGGCATTGGTCAACCCGAAAGGCATGACCAGGTTCTCAAAGTGCCCCTCAGGAGTATTAAAAGCAGTCCTCCATTCATCCCCTTCCTTGATCCTAACCAGATTATATGCCCCCCTTAAAACCAACTTGAATAACACCTTGACACCAATAATCTGGTTAAACAAATCTGGAATCAAAGGAAGAGGGTAAGGATCATGGATAGTAATCTGATTGAGTTCACGAAAATCCAGACATGGCCGAAGACCTCTATCTTTTTTTTTTTTTTTTTTACAAAAAAGAACCCTGCAGCCCCACTGGAGACTTGGAAGGTCTTGTGTGCCCTTTATTCAAACTCTCAGCAATATATTCTCTGGTAGCCTGCTTTTCAGGTTCAGAAAGACTATACAACCTAGATTTAGGCAATTTAGCCCCGGGAATAAGATTGACAGGGCAATCATATTCCCGATGGGAAGGTAAATCCTGACATCCAGTCTCAAAAAGCACATCGGCAAACTCAGATATAAAAGAGGGTACAGCCTTAGGCCTCATGCACACGACAGTTTATTTTCACGGTCCGCAAAAACGGGGTCCGTAGGTCCGTGATCCGTGACCGTTTTTTCGTCCGTGGGTCTTCCTTGATTTTTGGAGGATCCACGGACATGAAAAATGAAAAAAAAATCAAAGTCAAGTTTGCCATTAAAATGATAGGAAAAAACGGACACGGATCACGGACACGGATCACGGACACGGATGACAATCTTGTGTGCATCCGTGTTTTTTCACGGACCCATTGACTTGAATGGGTCCGTGAACCGTTGGCCGTGAAAAAAATAGGACAGGTCATATTTTTTTCACGGCCAGGAAAAACGGATCACGGATGCGGCTGCCAAACGGTGCATTTTCCGATTTTTTCACGGACCCATTGAAAGTCAATGGGTCCGTGAAAAAAACCGGAAAACGGCACAACGGCAACGGAGGCACACAACGGTCGTGTGCATGAGGCCTTAGTAGTAACCACTGAAAAGGATGTATTGAGACAATTATCAATGCAATAGTCCCCCTAATCCAGAATCTGCCTAGTTTGCCAATCGATAGTTGGATTATGCTTGGTAAGCCACGGTAAACCCAGAACCATAGGTGCAGGGAGACCTTCCAAGACAAAACACGAGATAACTTCTTGATGAAAGTCCCCCACTCTTAATCTGATATCATGCAAAACTTGCGACAACCACCTCTGAGTAAGAGGGGCAGAATCAATAGCAAATACAGGAATGTCTTTTCTTAATGTACTTGGTGATAACAAGTGCATGCGGACAAACTGAGCATCAATCGGGTTCACCCCAGCCCCGCTGTCGATAAATACTTCAATTCCCACAGTTTTTGACTCTAGCGCCACCTCGGCAGTCAGGACAAATCGGCAAAGGACAAATGCACATTCTCTGACTCCCCACTCACACCTCCGATAATCAGATGGGATTTAGACGCCCCTTTTTGTTTCTCTTTTTGCCGCTGAATGCTTGGACATATATTGACAAAATGTCCCCTTTGACCGCAGAAAAAACATACTCCCTGCTTGAGACTCCTACTTTTGCAAGAAAATCCTGGAGTCACTCTCCCTAATTGCATGGGTTCATCCCCAGGTATAAGCTCAGGAGTCTCTTCACCCAAAGAGTCAAAGGAATATGGTACGTTATGTAATAGAACGTCCTGAGAGAGTGGGCCCTTAGATCTCTCTCTCAGGCGTCTATCAATACGTACAGCCAAAGACATAGCTGCTTTCAAAGACTCAGGATTCTCATGAAAGGCCAAAGCGTCCTTCAGCCTCTCAGATAATCCCTGACTTGCTGGTAGCAGCCGCATCCTCCGATCCTAATGACGCCCCCTCCGCATTGTGATTGACAGGGCCAGGGAACGGAATCGTTCTCTGCTGGCCCTGCCTGTTTGCATTCAAAATCTGGCGCCTGCGCCGCGGCCGTACCTATCTTCAATCTGCGCAGGCGCACTGAGAGGCGGCCGCTCACTCGGCCGCTCCATCCTCAATGCGCCTGCGCCGATGACGTCACATCTACACCCGGCGCAGGCGCATTGAGGATGGAGCGGCCGCCTCTCAGTGCGCCTGCACAGATTGAAGATAGGTACGGCCGCGGCGCAGGCGCCAGATTTTGAATGCAAACAGGCAGGGCCAGCAGAGAACGATTCCATTCCCTGGCCCTGTCAATCACAATGCGGAGGGGGCGTCATTAGGATCGGAGGATGCGGCTGCTACCAGTAAGTAGCCGCCCTACTTGCTGGTAGCAAGGTAATTTAGCATATTTTAAAAATAGCTTTTTATCAAATTCTACTGAACCAAAATGATTACTTATGTATGCACAGCTCGCAGTATAGGGATTATTAGTAAACAAAAAAAAAAAAAAAACGGTTTAGTGGGCTTTAAAGGGGTTGTCCGGGTTCAGAGCTGAACCCGGACATCCCTCCATTTTCACCCAGGCAGCCCCCCTGACATGAGCATTGGAGCAGTTCATGCTCCGATGCTCTCCTTTGCCCTGCGCTAAATTGCGCAGGGCAAAGGCATTTTTAGGAGTTCCGGTGACGTACCGGGGCTCTCCATGGGGCTGACAGGAACCCCGGTGACGTCACCGGCACTGAAGGGCGGGATTTAGCTCTGCCCTAGCCAGTAAAACGGCTAGGGCAGAGCTAAAGCCCGCCCCTCAGAGCCGGTGACGTCACCGAACACACTGCCGGGCGGAAGTTAACGCCCGGCAGTGTGTTATTGAAAACAAAAGAGCCCATGCCCTGCGCGATTTAGCGCAGGGCACAGGAGCGCATCGGAGCATGAGATGCTCCGATGCTAGGCTCAGGGATGCTGCCGGGGTGAAAATAACGGTATGTCCGGGTTCAGCTCTGAACCCGGACAACCCCTTTAAGTAACGAAATATTCACACCCACTCTCTGGCTCTCGTCCCAGGATGAGTGTGGACGCAACTTAAAGTACCATTTTCACGCTTCCCTGAACTGAATAAAATTATTACCCCCCCCCCCCCCCCCCCTGAGAATCTATCCGGGAGAGCAACTTTAGGTTCAGGACAGGTCAGGTAACCACTATTAGGATTAGCCAACAGTAGTCTCTGCATCTGTGAGACGGTCGTGCGGAGGTAATCCACCTCCAGAGACAGCCGATCAGTGCAGCGATAACATCCATGGCTGAACTGATACAGACAACAAAATGATGGTTATTAGGTGGTTTATAATGTCACGATCAGTGTGGGGGGAAAACTCCACACTAAACACAGGAGGGAAGGGGAACAGTAACTGGGCCTGGAAACTAGGGAAGGAACAGGTCACCCCCTAAACTAACTACCAGGGGCGGACTGACCGGTCGGACACTTCGGACATGGTCCGAGGGCCCGGCCGGGATGGGGGCCCGCCCCAGAATAACATAATACCGGGCCCCGCTCACTGAAATAGTAATATTCCTATGTGAACAACTTGAAATCCCCTGCGATCCTCTGCCTCTCCCTCTCTGTACTCACAAACTCAGTAGCATAGAGGCAGCAGCAGGCAGTGTAACAGGAGCCGACAGTGGAAGCTAGCCCCGCCACACCCCGCCCTCCAACCAATCAGAGGCAGCCAGCAGTCCAGCATCCAACCAATCAGAGGCAGCCAGCAGTCCAGCACTGACTCACAGCACAGGGGAGTCGTGCAGGGACTAAGAGAATCGTCTGAGTTTATTAGTTAAAAGAATCGAATGAGTCAGAGGCGTGTCACCGAGTCCCTGCCAGGCTTCCTGCTCTGCGGCTCCCTGTATCCCGACAAGTCCGTCCAGGGGGGTGGTATAGTATTGCATGTAGCAGAGCTGTGTGTGTGTACAGGGTGCTTGCAGCAATGTAGCAGAGCTGTGTGTGTACAGGGTGCTTGCAGCAATGTAGCAGAGCTGTGTGTGTACAGGGTGCTTCCAGCAATGTAGCAGAGCAGGAAGCCTGGCAGGGACTCAGTGACAGGATTATTTTAACTCAAAGAATCAAATGAGTCTCTGACTCATTTGATTCTTTTAACTAATAAACTCTTAGACCATTATCTAAATCTCTGCAATAACTATACAGTGTAATTACATCAGTCTGCTCCACTGCATTCACTGCAGCAGAGCTGTGTTTGCCAGGAGCCAGTCCCTCCAGACCTTCGGTTCACTTGAGAGCCGACTCAGCAAGTGAACCGAAGATTCAATTAGCTGAGCCTGCGCATTGATCTTCAGTTCACTTGCTTCTGCCGGCTCAGGAAGTGAACCGAAGATCCGATTCATGATTCGGTTCTTTTGAATGAACTGATTCAAATTAATCGATTCATGAAAAAGATCCAAACTTCCCATCTCTAAAACTCAGTAGCAAGCCGGGCGGCAGCGCAACTCACTGACGTCACGCGCCTGCTCCGCCTGCTTCATTCATAAAGTGGGAGGAGCAGGCGCGTGACGTCAGTGAGTTACGCTGCCGCCCGGCCTGCTACTGAGTTTGTGAGTACAGAGAGGCAGAGGATCGCAGAGGATTTCAAGTTGTTCACATAGGAATATTAGTATTACAGTGAGCGGGGCCCGGTGTAATAGAATACAGTGACTGCACCGGGCCCCGCTGCCATTACAACACCAGATGCCGGTGTTCCGTTTACTTGACAGTATTATGTCTATATCGTGGGAGATAGTTTTACATTACGTCTAGCTTGAAGTGCTGACTAATATAAAATTTTAAATCTTTATTTCATTTCCTTCAAACTATTTTCCACGATATAGACATAATACTGTCAATTAAACGTCGCAGAGGTGCTGAAGAGGTCTAGATATTTGCATTTTGTTACCATTTATTTTTGTTTGCATTTTGTTAACCTCTACTGCGCCTGCGCCAAGTCGTCTTTTTCGCGCATGCGCAGTGTATTGAGGATCATTCACTCACAGGGACACTGTTATGGGGGGATCTGTGGATGACACATATATAGCATAAGGTGCTATATATGTGTCACCCACAGATCCCCCCCCCCCACAACAGTGTCATCCACAGATCACCACAACAGTGCCATCCACAGAGCCCCCATAACAGTGTGTCATCCACAGAGCCCCCATAACAGTGTGTCATCCACAGAGCCCCCATAACAGTGCCATCCACAGATCCCCCCCATAACAGTGCCATCCACAGAACCCCCCCATAACAGTGTCATCCACAGATCCCCCCACAACAGTGCCATCCACAGAGCCCCCATAACACCTTTTTTTTCAAAATATTTTTTTATTTGGCTATTCCCCACCCATCCTTGTAATTGTTCCGCTACTTGTGGGCGCGCGGGAATGAGTTGAGTCACTTCGGTGGGCAATCCCGTCCTGCAGTGTGTGATCCCGCAAGACCTGCCGCTGTAGGTCACGGGTCTCGCGGGATCACGCGCCACAGGATGGGATTGCGCACCGAAGTGACTGAACTCATGCCCATGTAGCCCGCAAGTAGCGGATCAGTGGAACAAGTACAAGGTGGGTGGGGGGATGATCTGTGGGGTTGCCCAGATGGCTAGGCCCTTCACAATAGTTATTAACCCCTTTCAGCAGTCCCCCATTCACTGAAGGGGAGACTGCTGAAAGGGATTAATAACTACTGTGAAAGGCCTCCCCCCTTTCACAGTAGTTATGCCCAGATATGTGCCCCCTTCACAGTAGTTATGCCCAGATATGTGCCCCCTTCACAGTAGTTATGCCCAGATATGTGCCCCCTTCACAGTAGTTATGCCCAGATATGTGCCCCCTCCACAGTAGTTATGCCCAGATATGTGCCCCCTTCACAGTAGTTATGCCCAGATATGTGCCCCCTCCACAGTAGTTATGCCCAGATATGTGCCCCCTTCACAGTAGTTATGCCCACACTGCTTCTAACAGAGGCTCACTAATGGACGCTGAGATTAGATCTCCCCATACGAGAGCATTGAATCAATGCTTTCCTATGGGGAAAAATTTGACCCTGGAGGTCATCATGCAGGGTGTGAGGACGTCCAGCGTCAGATACCAGACCAAAGGCCTGTATTAATCCAGGAAGCCCTCAGGTGGCTGCCAGCACTAGAGGCTGACTTATTGCTGGAACGTAAACCATGCAGTTTCTCTAGAACATTGCAGCTCGATTTGCAAAAGGGACACTGTACCCAGACCACGTCAATGAGCTGAAGTGGTCTGGGTGCCTTTTGTGTCACTTTAACTTTGAAATCTTATTAAAGATTGTGTAGGGTGTGGCTGGAGGCGGGGCATGGAGGCGGGACAAGGGTGGGGCTTTCAGCAGAACATGGGTGGGGCCTGTAAGGGGGCCCTTGTTTTATTTTGCCCAGGGGCCCTGAGGGTTCTCAGTCCGCCCCTGCTAACTACCTATCAATATGAATAGACCTTGAAGGTAGGAATTTTCATTTGCTGGATACCTAGGCCCCTATATCCCTATAAGGCCCTGGAATGAGGTTAGGACCAGCGATAACCCATTCCTCCCCAGATGGACGAAAGGAAGTCTCTGTCTCAGGCCCAGATGCAAACAACAGGGAATATTGCAAACATAAAACAATAAGAAAAGACAAAACTTATCTGAAAGTAGAAAATTGGCAAATCCAGAAGCATCACAGAGTACAACCGACCAGCTAGTTAGAAGGCAGGAAGAAAATCTATAAACCGCACCTCCAAGAGTGAGAAGCGGCTACTTATGGGAAAGGTAAATTACCAACAAGTAACACCTGAAGCAAGGGGTGTGGCATTCACCAAAACACAGACACAATGAGATCCACAGTGAACTTGTCAATTTAACCCACGAGTTATAAAGCAGGTATACTGTGGCTCACCCAAATCCAATCTATGGTTAAGGTGCTCTGTTTTTTTGATGATTCACCTAATCATCCCAAAGAAATAGCAATTTTGAAATTTTAAAACAGGCACTCATTACCCCTACAATATTAATATTCTGAGATTATTGGGGCACCAATTAATAGACCTCAAACTTCAGCTATTTGCAGTCATGTCATATATATTAAATGTGCATTGGTGTTTGAACAATGTATCAAAAAATAATTCAGTGTCCGTGAGTGCTTAAACATTATATCAAAAATATTGGGTGACAATTTGTGCACAATATTCCTTATAATGCCAATGATAATACCTTAACCTAATATAACATTGATATTGTAATAATCAAACCATATTATCTAATATAAATGTGAATAAAAAATAAATAACAAAATGAGACAAATGTGGATACTATATTTCCTCCCAAGGATAGTTGTCACTAATTATGTTTGAATTATGTATAAAAAGTTACTATATTTCCTCCCAAGGATAGTTGTCACTAATTATGTGTGAATTATGTATAAAAAGTTACTATATTTCCTCCCAAGGATGGTGGTATAAAAAGTTACTTGCAAATATAAAGTATAAAGCCGAATGTAAAAAGCAGGTAAAATCAATCTCTTAGGTCAGGCCAGGTATCGATAGTAGGGCTGGCGTCTGGGGCGTCCCCCTCGCACAGCCTCTTACCTGTTACCTCTGTTCACTGATCTCCAGGCTGTGTCTCTGTGTAGCGTGCAAGTGTCACGTACTCCTGCGATATTTCTGGTCATTCGGTATGTTGATTGTTGTTATCGTGATGCAAACTTTCCGGCTATGTGGAGCATGGACCTCGGCGTCTCACGTGGGAAAAGTTTGCAGTCTTTACCGTAAAGCAGCAGCTGTGACGTCAGCCGGATCAGGTGATTTTAACCTGGTCAAATGTGGAATAACCTTAAAGGGCCCAATGTCCCAAAAAAAATCCCAATTGGAATATGGAATATAATCTCTTTGTGGTGGTCTTAGGTGGGTAGTTGTGAGTCCAAAACGGTCAGACGCATTTCGAGGTGACAACCTCTTCCTCAGTGGCCTCATTTCCTAATGCAACTACCCCCTTCTTATATCTTAATTTCCTAATTTAAAGTCATTGACTATATAAGAAGGGGGTAGTTGCATTAGGAAATGAGGTTGTCACCTCGAAACGCGTCTGTCCGTTTTTGACTCACAACTACCCACCTAAGACCACCACAAAGAGATTATATTCCATATTCCAATTGGGAATTTATACCATCACACATAATTAGTGACAACCATCCTTGGGAGGAAATATAGTATCCACATTTCCCTCATTTTTTTATATTTTATTCACATTTATATTAGATAATATGGTTTTATTATTACAATATCAATGTTATATTAGGTTAAGGTATTATCATTGGCATTATAAGGAATATTGTGCACAAATTGTCACCCAATATTTTTGATATAATGTTTAAGCACTAACGGACACTGAATTATTTTTTGATACATTGTTCAAACACCAATGCACATTTAATATATATGATTGCAAATAGCTGAAGTTTGAGGTCTATTAATTGGTGTCCAAATAATCTCAGAATATTAATATTGTAATTATATTTTATTCTTTATTTTAATAAAATTCAATTTTTAATCTGTTAGCTGGTGAGTGCCTGTTTTTAAATTTCAAAATAACCCACAAGTTGCCAGTCTCTCCGATCTCCTGGTTCCTGCCACGGGAACATCCGTGACACTATGACTTGATTGAAGAGAGACAATGGCTAAGCTTCTGCTCCATAAGATTTCTAGTTGCTGAGATGGTATGCGGAATACAGTTCCTCCATTCCAAAGGCATCGTTCACAGAGATCTGAAAGCCGATAACATCCTCTTGACTACACAAGGCCACATTAAGATCACTGATTTTGGTCTTGCTATCAGATTCACAAGAGAAGGAGACATTCACGGGACCCCTGCACCAGAGAAGATCACTGGTGAGCCGTATTGTGCTGCAGAAGACTGATTTGCTTTAGGCTTAATTGTAGACCTGCAGAGACGGTTGTCCAGGTCACTGACATAGTCCAAAAACAAGAAACATCTGAAAACTTTGACCATGCTGATAAAGACTTGTTAACTGGGCTCCTGTGCAATGACAAGTCTCTAAGATTAGGGATGAGAAGCAACATACGTGAGCATACCTTTTTCTCTTTAATTAACTGGGATGAACTGGAATCAGGAAAAGTGGAGTCACCACTCAAAATCAGTCAAGACGCCATGGAAGAGTATGTGACAAGGCAGATATCGGTACCACACAGTGAGGCTGAGAAGCAGCAGCCAATCACCAACCAAGAGCTGTTCAAGAAGGTCTCATTTGTTTGTCCAGCTTGGAGTGCACACTACCATACTGCTCCAATGCACCCGGACCCGTCACCTGATTGCCTGTCCATTTCCTGATTCAGCTAAGCCAAGAGCCCCATCTAGCAGGATATAATGGACGAATGCTCAACAGGTATGTACATCAGATATATAATATGTTCATCTACTTAGATTTCCTTAATCCTAACCTATTAATGATTAACAAAAAATATTCCTGATTGTTCTGACTTTAGTACATGATAAAACTCTTATATGTATTAGGAAATTCCCCTATCAGTTTTCATATAATTCAGCCATTCTGGTGCTGAGGAATATATATCATTCGATGAATAGAAGTCATACAAATATGGAATCAGATGCGGTTAGGAACGTTTTTGCTGTTAGTTCCTGTAGTGTAATTTATTCTTAGTCACCCTAGATGACTTTAACATGCAATCTTTACCATTGCAGTCTATGGGCGAATCACTATGAACCTATCCACTGCTGGTTCAGACAGGGCTTCATATAAACATGGCTATGGCAGGCCTCAGAGTGTTTAGAAGGCCCAAGGCTGCCATAGCAAGGCTGAATGGGTGTCTGCTGTGTAACAAAGGAGGCAACTGGAGGCTATGGCGCCTTCACAGCTTCTGAGCAGGCACTATCTTTAAAAACCAGACATCCTTGTTCATATATATATATATATATATATATTGTAGGAGAGTACCTGGGGTGGTAGTAGACGGGAGGTACGTGCCACCGGGGGTCCTGGCCCCGGTGGAGTAAGAGCCAGAAAAGTGCATTTTGCAGCGGTTATGCTGTTAACACAGCGGATCCGGGCCGGCTCTTATTGGGAGCAGGCAGATATGCGGGCGGGTGCCTGTCTCCCCACGGTCCAGGCCAGGTTTTGCAGGGAAGGGTTAAAACCTGACCAGCAACAAGGGTGTGGTGTGCAATGTGAAGCTTCTGTGTTCTCTGGCTGTGAGAGTGAGAAGTGGAGGTGAGCTGGGCTGTGTGCTGAGGCCTGTGGAGGACTGTGCAGGATCCTGCAGCTGAAACCAGGAGGGATCCGTGTCCTGTGGCTAGAAGCAAGACCCATGGACTTACTTCACCAAGGAGAAAAAGGTGACATTACTCCTGGCTTTAAATAGACTTTGCTTTATGTGACTGAAACAGGCCTCAAGTAGCCTGCAGCAGGGACTTGCTGTGTTTGAACTATTATTTTGCTGTTGTGTGTGACCACCCTCCCTATGAACTGCACCGTCTTTCACAAATATGCACCGTGTGAATAAACAAAGCATCGTGTTTTACACCAAGACCATTCTGTGTTGCCTCTATACTGCACTCGCTACCACTGCCTACCAGAGCGGATCCCCACAATTGGTGGCTTCAGCGGGCAAACGGCAGTGAGACCGGTAATTGTGTTGTTTTGACTGTATGTCATATATTAAGCCGGCAAGTTTTATGGCTCCAGATAAGATGGAGGAGGCCATTAGACACTTGGTGCAAAGTAATGAGGAGGCTACTCGGAGACATGAGGAAGCCCTGAGAGACCAGCGGCAGTTGAATAGTCTAGTGGCCCAGCAACTGGCGACTATGCAAGAGTCCATGCGTGTGTTACAACAACAAGCCGTCCCGGGGGGGGACCGCAGTCCTACCTGCTGCCCGGGATAAGGTGCGCTCAGCATTAAGAAAGATGGGCCCCGAAGAGGATATCGAGGCGTTCCTGATGGTCTTCGAACGCACTGCGGAACAGGAAAGGTTACCGGCAGAACAGTGGGCCGAAGTAGTGGCGCCATTTTTAGTGGGAGACGCACAAAAGGCCTACTTCGACCTCAGTCAGGAGGAAGCCAAAAGCTATAAGAGGCTGAAGGGGGAGGTGTTGGCTCGTCTTGGGGTTAATACCTATGTGCGTGCACATCGAGTCTACCGGTGGGCCTTCTCCGAGTCCCGGCCTGCTCGGTCCCAGGCCTATGACCTGTTACACCTGGTAAGAAAATGGCTGCAGCCTGAGACATTGAGCCCCTCGCAGATGGTGGAACGGGTGGTGGTCGATCGTTTGGTGCGCACACTGCCAAGGGCCATACAGCGCTGGGTTGGTCAGGGAGACCCCGGCAACCTGGATCAGTTAGTAAGCCTTGTCGAGAGGTATGTGGCAACCCAGGACTTGGTGCGGGACTCAACGCAGGCGCAGGAATCCCGTCGGGCTCCCTCTCAGGCTAGGGATCCGGAAAAAGGGACCCAACCACAAAGGGGGGGGAAGACTAGTCCTACTCCAGGGAAGAGAGACCGGGGAGGGACCACGGGGATTCAATGTTGGCACTGCCACGGCCTGGGACATAGGGCAGCGAACTGTCCTCAAACACCTGAACCCATGGACTGCGGGTTCGCTTGCCGGTGCTCTTTCTTTGCCCGGCCTGTATGTACCGCGGATGCCAGGCCGACCACCGATATGCCACCTCTGTGCCAAGTCTTGGTCGATGGGCATCCGATTAATGCTTTGCTGGACTCTGGGAGCCTGGTGACCCTAGTGCATGAGTCCTTAGTGTCTGAGACACTCCCAGAGAAGCAAACCCTGTCCATTGTCTGTATCCATGGGGACCGCCGGGAGTACCCCACTGCCAGGGTTACCATGTCCGTGTTGGGCAAAGAGGTGTAGCATGTCGTCGGAGTGGGACGCCAAATCCCTTATGCCGCCATACTGGGAAGGGATTTTCCTTTGTTCTGGACTCTATGGAAGAGCAATATGCCTTCCCTTAGGGACAGACGACAATCGGGCCCAGTGCCCGAGGATCCCGATGCAGGGATACCAGCTGTAGGGGTCACCACATCACCTGTAGAGTGTCATCCCGATAGGTTTCCCCTAGAGGTGTTGGCAGGCGAATCCGTGGAAACCCCGTCCATCCCGGACCTGGAGGTTTCCCGTGACACGTTCGGGACCGCCCAGCTCCAGGATCCGACATTATTACGGGCGAGGGAAGGGGTGACAGTGGTAAATGGGGTGGCTCAGCACCCAGGGGCCGACTCGGTGTTTCCCCATCTGGCTTTTAACCAGGACCTGCTGTATAGGGTGGACAAAGTGCAGCACGAGGTAGTGGAGCAGCTGGTGGTACCCCAGCCATACCGCCGTGTGGTACTGGACTTGGCCCACTCCCACGTGCTGGGAGGACATTTGGGCGTAAAAAAAAACCCAAGAGCGGATTCTGCAAAGGTTCTATTGGCCCGGGGTTTATGAGGAGGTCAAAAGGTTTTGCCAATCCTGTCCAGTGTGTCAGATGACGAGCCCCCAGCCCCACTATCGCAGTCCCCTAGTACCCATGCCCATCATCGAGGTCCCCTTCGAAAGAATAGGGATGGATCTGGTAGGCCCCATAAACAAGTCGGCCAGAGGGCACCAGCATATCTTGGTGGTCTTAGACTATGCCACCAGATATCCTGAAGCGATCCCACTACGTCATACTTCTGCTAAGCTCATAGCTAAAGAACTCATGGGTATGTTCGCAAGGGTGGGGATTCCAAAAGAGATCCTGACCGACCAGGGGACGCCCTTCATGTCTAAGGTGACGAGGGAGCTCTGCAAGCTTTTAGGGGTTAAACGGTTGCACACGTCCGTATACCATCCTCAGACCGACGGACTAGTGGAACGCTTTAACAAAACCCTAAAAACTATGCTTAAAAGAACCGTAGCCAAAGACGGAAAGGATTGGGACCTGTTGCTGCCGTACGTATTGTTCGCAGTGCGAGAAGTGCCCCAGGCATCTACGGGATTCTCGCCCTTCGAGCTATTATACGGTCGACGGCCAAGAGGGTTGCTGGACATCGCTAAAGAGGCGTGGGAGCAACAGCCCACCCCCCACAAGAGTATTATAGAGCATATAGAAAAGATGCAGGACCGTATAGAGACAGTCCTACCAATCGTCCGGGAACACATGGAAGCCGCCCAACTGGCACAGAGCCGGGTATACAACCGGAGTGCCCAGGTCCGGACATTTAACCCGGGTGACCGGGTACTGGTGCTAGTCCCCACCATTGACAGTAAGTTTTTGGCACGGTGGCAAGGTCCCTACGAGGTGAAAGAGAAGGTAGGGTCAGTGAATTACAAGATATCCCAGCCAGGCCGGCGGAAGCCAGAACAGGTATATCATGTAAATTTACTGAAATCGTGGAGAGATAGGGAGTGTCTCATTGGGGACAGCCCAAGCACTGTCTTGTCTGCGGGGAAGATCCCAGCTCCACCCGAGGTCCCGGAGGGCACCTCCGCGGTAAAGATAGCGGGTGGTCTGTCGACTAAACAAGCTCAGGAAGCCAAAGAGTTGGTGAGTCGAAATAGGGACGTATTCTCTGAGCTTCCTGGTCGAACTTCGGTAGTCCGACATGACATCGTCACCGCGCCCCACGTCAGGGTACGGTTAAAGCCGTATCGTGTACCGGAGGCCCGGCGACAGGCCATTTCAGAAGAAGTAAGGTCCATGTTGAGGTTAGGGGTGATTGAGGAGTCAAGGAGCGAGTGGGCCAGCCCCATAGTCCTCATCCCAAAACCTGACGGTACTCTGCGCTTCTGCAATGACTTTAGAAAGCTCAACGAAGTGTCGAAATTCGATGCCTACCCCATGCCCCGGGTAGACGAGCTCATAGAACGGCTAGGGAAAGCTCGCTATTTCTCGGTCCTCGACCTCACAAAAGGATATTGGCAGGTGCCTCTCACGGAGGCGGCAAAGGAGAAGACTGCCTTTGTCACCCCCGAGGGGTTATTTCAGTACCAAGTTTTGCCCTTTGGCCTACATGGCGCTCCAGCCACCTTCCAGCGATTGATGGACGTCATCCTACGGCCCCATCGTCCATATGCTTCGGCATATCTGGACGACATCATCGTGTTTAGCCAGGACTGGGAGAGTCACCTGCCCAAGGTACAGGCCGTAGTCGTTTCACTTAGAAAAGCTGGACTGACGGCCAACCCAAAAAAGTGTTCGCTCGGGTTCGAGGAGGTCCGGTACCTGGGATACGTGATTGGGCGGGGAGTTGTCAAACCCCAGGTAAACAAGGTTGAGGCGATCAAGAGCTGGCCCAGACCTCTTACCACCAAGCAAGTACGTTCGTTCCTAGGGATGATAGGATATTACATGCGCTTTATCCCCAACTTTGCCACAGTAGCGGCCCCATTGACAAGACTTTTAAAGGGGAGGAAGACGGTGATGGTCCGCTGGGATGAGCAGGCGGAGGAGGCATTCTCCCGTTTGAAGTCGGCTCTGTGTGGGTCCCCGGTTTTGGTGACACCCGACTTCACACGGGAATTTGTCGTTCAGACGGACGCCTCTGGAGTGGGCCTAGGGGCAGTACTCTCTCAGGAAATCAGTGGGGAGGAACACCCTGTTGTCTTCCTGAGTCGCAAACTCACCCCAGCGGAAACCAGGTACAGCGTGGTAGAGAGAGAATGCCTGGCCATTAAGTGGGCCCTCGAGTCCCTTAGGTACTATCTGTTAGGGAGAAGGTTCCGTCTGGTGACCGACCATTCCCCTCTCCAGTGGATGAGCCGGGCCAAGGAGGGGAGTGCCCGGGTCACCAGATGGTTCTTGTCCCTCCAGAATTTTAAGTTCAGTGTCGAACACAGGGCAGGCCGCTTACAGGGGAATGCCGATGCCCTGTCCCGGGTACACTGTTGTACATGTGTCCAACCCCTCAGGATTGAACAGGGTGTGCAACCCTTCAGGGTTGAACAAAGGGGGGGGATATGTAGGAGAGTACCTGGGGTGGTAGTAGACGGGAGGTACGTGCCACCGGGGGTCCTGGCCCCGGTGGAGTAAGAGCCAGAAAAGTGCATTTTGCAGCGGTTATGCTGTTAACACAGCGGATCCGGGCCGGCTCTTATTGGGAGCAGGAAGATATGCGGGCGGGTGCCTGTCTCCCCACGGTCCAGGCCAGGTTTTGCAGGGAAGGGTTAAAACCTGACCAGCAACAAGGGTGTGGTTTGCAATGTGAAGCTTCTGTGTTCTCTGGCTGTGAGAGTGAGAAGTGGAGGTGAGCTGGGCTGTGTGCTGAGGCCTGTGGAGGACTGTGCAGGATCCTGCAGCTGAAACCAGGAGGGATCCGTGTCCTGTGGCTAGAAGCAAGACCCATGGACTTACTTCACCAAGGAGAAAAAGGTGACATTACTCCTGGCTTTAAATAGACTTTGCTTTATGTGACTGAAACAGGCCTCAAGTAGCCTGCAGCAGGGACTTGCTGTGTTTGAACTATTATTTTGCTGTTGTGTGTGACCACCCTCCCTATGAACTGCACCGTCTTTCACAAATATGCACCGTGTGAATAAACAAAGCATCGTGTTTTACACCAAGACCATTCTGTGTTGCCTCTATACTGCACTCGCTACCACTGCCTACCAGAGCGGATCCCCACAATATATATATAGTTCAAGGAAAATGGCGGCACTGGTACAAACTCAGACGAAGTTAGGGTGCACGTCCCAAGGGGAATAGGATTCTTACCCCAATGTATAGATCCAGAAAAACGGGCGGCACTCCAATGGATAAAAGTAAGTGAACCTTTATTCACCCAGGTGGTGCAACGTTTCGGCTCTACACTTGAGCCTTTTTCAAGCAAAGATACAACTCAAATCACAGCATTATATACAGGTGAATCAATTAGCATATCCAACATGTGATCACACTCCACCCAGTGGGTGTGTTACAGATCGTGACAGTCATGTGTAAAACAAGGTAAACATTGCATAAAAAAAAATAGTAATCAAAGTGCAGATCAAATAAAAAAATACATGTATCATACATGTCATGTACAATGTGACTAGGAATTAATGACAAAAGTGTCGGTTAGAACAACCGAACTATCCGATCGGTGCGCTTTGATCTAGTATACTTTACAGGGGGGAGAAACAGAAAGGAGGGGTGATCATGCAGACATACCAAAGAAGGCGAGGTGATTCCTGTCATGCCGCTACTCGGCGGTGTTTACTATTCATTGCGCAGACATAGCGCAGCACCAATCAGGGATATGCATGCAGGAGGCGTCCGGTGTCGTCAGACTAAGTTGCAGCGTCATCTTCAGAGTCAGGACGTCTATCTCCAGGCGCATGCTCAGTAAACAAAATCCTGCTGTCGGCGCCATCTTACTTCATGGAGAGAAGCCCCTGTATTATAGCACTCAGTGTAGCGCATCCAGCCCACTTTGTAACGGGTATGTGCAGCTTAGAAAGACAGGGGCTCCCTAGAAACCAGGGTGTCCATCTGTACTGTCCAGGTGAAGCCATGTCATGACCACGGAAACCGCGGTCCATGCAGAGACATCACTAGGATTACTGAGTGCCATCCTACCCGAGAGGGATCTCCTCTTGTAGGCACACAGATGCCACAGAATGCAGGTAGCATATAAATACCGTATCACTCAGGCTTTCTATCCTAATCGACCAATCCCACGGTGCCTGCCAGATTAAGGCTACTTTCACACTTGCGGCAGAGTGATCCGGCAAGCAGTTCCGTCGCCGGAATTACCTGCCGGATCCGTCAAAATCAACATTAACGGATATTTTTCATGCAACGGATCCGTCGTTCCGGCAATAGTATTTTATGCCGGATCCGTCATTCCGTTGCATCCGACATACACTTTTCGACGGATCCGTCTGCCGGATCCGTCGTAATAGCGGATCCGTCTGTTCCGTTTCCTTCCGTTTGTAAACGGAAGGACGGATCCGTTATTCAAATTTCAGAGATAAAAAGATGCAATCTGTTAAGCAAATACTACAAGTGGCTATAAAAGAAAACCGAAGGTCACTTACCACTCAGAAGTTCCTTCTGCAGAGTGTAAAGATGATGCCAGACCATATTAGTTTTGGATTCCAGGCTCTAATTCTGGTTTCGCGCTGGAGAAGACGTCTTCGAGACAGACAGCGTAGAAAGCGTCGCTATTGGGTGCATCCAATAACATCTGCAAGAATAAGAAGGGGAGTTTTTGAAACTTTGTTTCCCGAATTGAGGAATTATCCAGACAAATTTGTTAATTACTTACGGATGACAGTACAAAGTTTTGACGATCTCTTACAACGGGTGTCACCACACATTCAAAGGCAAGACACCACTTTCCGCCGCTGTGTTTCCCCAGCAGAACGCCTGTTGTTGACCATAAGGTAAAGTAGATAAATATTATATATAGTACGAATTCTAATTTTTTAAAGCTGCTCATTGGTAGTGTAAAAGTAAATTAATTTAAATTTTTATTTCCTGTGATCATTGTAGAAAGTGTATAGGCCACAAGTGATTATTATTTTTAATTATGCTTAAATCCAAATAATGGTCAAACAATGTCAAATGAACTGTGATAAATATCGGTCACCATGGAGAAGAAACCTTTCTCCTTTTTTTTACATTATTATTGTCTACATAAAAAATCTTGATAAAAAAACGTCCCATAGAATTGTATCTCGAATGATATATATTATAATTTTTTCTAAAATAAAAATCTTTTTTTTTCCATAGGTTTCTTGCAAGTGGAGAAAGTTTTAGCTCACTCCATTTCCAATTTCGCCTTGGCATATCGACTGTTTCCATGATTGTGAAGGAGACATGCCGTGTTTTGTGGGATCAACTTCATGAAGAATTTATTCCACATCCAACTAGACAGCATTGGACCGAAATTGCTGAAAAATATTGGGACATTTGTCAGTTTCCCAACTGCATAGGTGCAGTAGACGGGAAACATATAAGAATAATCAAGCCCCAAGGATCCGGATCTGAGTTTTACAACTATAAGAAATATTTTTCAATAATTCTAATGGCTATCGCTGATGCAGAATACCGATTTGTTGCCGTCGACGTGGGGGCCTATGGACGCACCAACGATTCCATGGTTTTTAAAAATTCTTATATGGGCAGGAGTCTATATAATAGAGAATTTGATTTCCCGCAGCCTCAACCACTGCCAGGTACTGAGGCCCCACCCATGCCGTTTGTATTGGTTGGTGATGAGGCCTTCCAAATGTGTGGAAATCTTCTGAAACCTTATTCAAGCCGCGGATTAAATTTAACAAAACGGACATACAACTACCGCTTGACCAGGGCTCGAAGAATGGTTGAATGTACATTTGGAATTTTGGTTGCAAAATGGCGGATTTTTACCAAACCAATTCATATGAAGGTGGAATCGGTGGATGAGGTTGTAAAGTGTGCAGTTGTGTTACACAACTACCTCCTTAAAAAGGAACCACTGAATTTGGAACAGATACAGGAGGACAGCGAGATGCCAAGCATTGAAAGTTTTGGACCACGGTCAAGTGTTGCAGTATCACGGATGAGAGACTGTTTTGCAGATTATTTTTGCTCGGAGGCAGGAAGGGTGGACTGGCAGGACCGATTTGTTTAAACATTTTCATTTTTTTTGAGATTTACAGTTAATTTCTGTTTATTTTAGTGGTTTACAGTTTTTTGTATTAGTTTTCAATTGGATTTGTGTTTCAATAAATATAGTTTTTCTAAGTATTTGAAATTTTTAATTATATATTATTTTTAGCACGATATAAGAGAAATACATTCGTGATTTGCTACACTGCAGATATATTATTGTGTTGATACTCAATTTCAATCTTCTATATCGCTAGAGGAGCCACACATCTTTGTGTAGCTTCGCTGGCGCAGGTAGATTTTATCAGGCCTGTTATGGTGTAGTAATCTGACCAACGCCAGCGGAGCGACACATACTTGTGTCGCTCCACTGGCGAAGGTAGATTTTATCAGGCCTTTTATGTTATAGTAATCTGACCAACGCCAGCGGAGCGACACATACTTGTGTTGCTCCACTGGCGAAGGTAGATTTCATCAGTCCTTTTATGGTGTAGTATCTGACCGACACCAGAGGAGCGACACATACTTCTGTTGCTCCACTGGTGAAGGTAGATTTTATCAGGCCTGTTATGGTGTAGTAATCTGACCAACGCCAGCGGAGCGACACATACTTGTGTCGCTCCACTGGCGAAGGTAGATTTTATCAGGCCTGTTATGTTGTAGTAATCTGACCAACGCCAGCGGAGCGACACATACTTGTGTTGCTCCACTGGCGAAGGTAGATTTCATCAGTCCTTTTATGGTGTAGTATCTGACCGACACCAGAGGAGCGACACATACTTCTGTTGCTCCACTGGTGAAGGTAGATTTTATCAGGCCTGTTATGGTGTAGTAATCTGACCAACGCCAGCGGAGCGACACATACTTGTGTCGCTCCACTGGCGAAGGTAGATTTTATCAGGCCTGTTATGTTGTAGTAATCTGACCAACGCCAGCGGAGCGACACATACTTGTGTTGCTCCACTGGCGAAGGTAGATTTCATCAGTCCTTTTATGGTGTAGTATCTGACCGACACCAGAGGAGCGACACATACTTCTGTTGCTCCACTGGTGAAGGTAGATTTTATCAGGCCTGTTATGGTGTAGTAATCTGACCAACGCCAGCGGAGCGACACATACTTGTGTCGCTCCACTGGCGAAGGTAGATTTTATCAGGCCTGTTATGGTGTAGTAATCTGAGCAACGCCAGCGGAGCGACACATACTTGTGTCGCTTCGCTGGCGATCGTACAATTTTAAAGACCTTTCCTACATACACTAAAGTAATCTCCCATCGCTGTCGGAGCAAACCAAGTATAGTTCACTTCAAAAGCGATGTGAGATGTTCGCTTTTATTTACCAAAAAATTAAATAAATACAAAACAAATAAAATTTATAAACAATATCTTTTTTATTTTAAAAATAATTTTTTTTAAATAATATAAATAACTTTTTAGAATAATAAAAAAACAAAAAAAAAGGCTATAAATGCCTGTAAGTAGGACCGGTGGGAGTGGTGGGAGTAGAAGGTTGGGTGGTGGAGGTTTCAACACTGGTTGGTCCCCCTCGTTCCTGTGCCCCTGTGGACATAAAAGTGTGTGTTGTGGCAAGCACAACAGAGGGAGTATTCAATCTGGATGGGGGAGCGGGAGAAGGAGTTGACCGAGCCAGAGTAGAAGGAGTGTTGAAACTGCTAGTTGGAAAATATTGAGGAGGAGAAGGAGAAAAGTGGTGAGAAAAGTGCTCGGTGGAATGTGGAGGCTGGGATGGGGGATGAGGAGGTAGGAAAGGTGGGTAGGTAGTTTGGGTAGGGGGTTGTTGAGGTTGTGATGGGGGATAGGGCATGGATGGGGGATAGGGCATGGATGGGGGATAGGGCATGGATGGGGGATAGGGCATGGATGGGGGATAGGATGTGGGGCGGTGTTGAACTTGCCACAAGACACTGTCCACCTGTCTTCGGGCCTCAAACAACTGGTCGGGCGTAAATCGTTCCATCACGGGGAGCAACGAATACCAATAGTGATGCACAGGACCCAATTGCGACGTATGCACCGCCCCCTCCTGCAGACGTCGCACTTGTTCCTCCAAAGCGGCAATCCTATTGGTATATCCCATCAAGGACTCGTAAACGAGCCTTGTGAGATCCTCGTAGTCCGCCTGACGGCTCCTACCGGTCCTCTGGCGACGCATCAATGCCTCAAAAAGTGGTGCCATTGTGGCCATTGTTGCGTCGCCAGAGGGCACAGGTAGGGGAACATTGAGGTCCCGACCAGCTGTTGGAGTAGGACGTGAGGGACCCGCGGTGGGCGGCTCTTCGGGGACCGCCTCTTGAGCTCCGGACTCTGGAAGGACTTCACGAGGAGCTTGTTGCGCCCGAGTACTGCTAGATGTGCTGTAAAAGGAAAAAAGAAAATTAATGGACAAATAGGGAACTATGTGTGAATGTCCAAGACAGAGTGTCAAATGACAGTCTGTCTAGGCCACACACATAGATTGGAGATTAGTATTCATAATTATTATAAACATTACAGCTTACCTTCGCAGCTGTAGGGTTCTCCTAAGAAAACCTAATGCGGCCGCATAACGGTACGGCCGCTTTTGGCTTCCTCCTGAACCACTCGGGCGCTTGACCTCCTCGTTGTAGTCCTTCTTATAGCGGTCCCTCATTGACCGCCACCGCACCAGGATTGTAGTCCCTGTCCGCAAGAAAAAAATAAATAAAATAAATATTATAATAATTTATTTCAGACATCAGAAATGGTTTAGTATTTGTTTGAACCTGCTACAACAACAATAAAAAAATTATTGATGTTCACTATAGGTAGCATTGAGTGACCAACTTCAACCAGACACAAAACCAATTTATAATGAAAAGTACACATGTGCATTATACTAGAGTATACTTACGGCACTCCTCCCATTGACTCTCATTGAGGTCGTCCCAATTAGGCACCAAGACTTCGCATATCTCAAGCCAGAGGAGCCGGGTACCATGATGGTCAGCATGGCGGCGGTCTGTGTGGTCCCAGAGCGGTGGTCTATCCTCCACCATCTGGATGAGGAGTTCATTGTCAATTATACAACTACCAAATTCCTCCTCATCCGTTCTGGTGGAGCGTCGTGAACCCTAAAATAAAAAAAAAATATTATAATCTCATGTTTAAAGCAGGTTTGGGTCTATAGAGATAGGACCTGCACGGCTAGATCGCCGCTAGCATGTTTTCAATATATGTGTCCAATAAAAGGCTGTGTGGTTTTAATTAAATAAAGAGAAAGGATTTTATAGATATGTAAATGAGTGTTGAATGTGTCGCTCATGCGCTGTTCTCGGCATGAAGCTGATGTCAGGACAGGGAAGGAACAATATAAAGGCACTGCTCACAAGGAAGGTTAGTGCAGCCCTTGAACACTCATTTATATCTATAAAAAAATTTTTTTAATTAAGTTAAAACCACACAGCCCTATAGGACACATATGTTGCGAACATGCTAGCGGCAATCTAGCCGTGCAGGTCCGTATCTCTATAGGCCCAAACCTGTTGACAGAAATCCTTTTAACAGTTTTAAAATTAAAAATATTCCTCTAGGAAATACTCACACGAACACGACCGCCGCGGGCTCCCCGACTTCCTCTGGCTTTCGATTGACGACCTCTGTTGGATCCAACGGGAGGAGCGACCTGTAATAGAAATACCAACAACAAAAAAAAAATTTAATATACAAATCATAATATTGTGTTTAAAAAAAAAAAAGATAAAAAAAAAATATTTACCGCTTCATGTCCTCCACCACCAGCTTCCTCCTCTCCAGCGGTCTCTGGGCCGCGAGGCCTCTCCTCCGCAGATGATGACTGTGAATTATAAACAATAAAAAAATTAAGAAATGCGTTCATAATGTAAATGCAGAATGCTTTAAAAAAATTGTTACCGTATCATGTCTCCGCCTACGTCTTGGAGGAGAGGTCCCGGCATCAGTTGAAGATGTTGAGCCTGTAGAAAAAAAAATATTACTCTGATTATTATTATTATTATTAAATATTAACAACAAACCAAGACTAATAATACTTACTTGACATTCTTTAAAGTTCTATTCAAATTTCTTTTTCCCCAAAAAAATCGATTTTGGACTACATGGGAAAAAAAATAAAAAATTTAACATTTTTTCGGACTACCACCCCTAGCATCCACTATGTACTTGCACCACATGCATTGCCTATGCAAAACTACATAGGCCCTGCATGAGGTGCAAGTACATAGTGGATGCTAGGGGTGGTAGTCAACAGGACTACCACCCCTAGCATCCACTATGTACTTGCACCACATGCATTGCCTATGCAAAACTACATAGGCCCTGCATGAGGTGCAAGTACATATAGTGGATGCTAGGGGTGGTAGTCAACAGGACTACCACCCCTAGCATCCACTATGTACTTGCACCACATGCATTGCCTATGCAAAACTACATAGGCCCTGCATGAGGTGCAAGTACATAGTGGATGCTAGGGGTGGTAGTCAACAGGACTACCACCCCTAGCATCCACTATGTACTTGCACCACATGCATTGCCTATGCAAAACTACATAGGCCCTGCATGAGGTGCAAGTACATATAGTGGATGCTAGGGGTGGTAGTCAACAGGACTACCACCCCTAGCATCCACTATGTACTTGCACCACATGCATTGCCTATGCAAAACTACATAGGCCCTGCATGAGGTGCAAGTACATAGTGGATGCTAGGGGTGGTAGTCAACAGGACTACCACCCCTAGCATCCACTATGTACTTGCACCACATGCATTGCCTATGCAAAACTACATAGGCCCTGCATGAGGTGCAAGTACATAGTGGATGCTAGGGGTGGTAGTCAACAGGACTACCACCCCTAGCATCCACTATGTACTTGCACCACATGCATTGCCTATGCAAAACTACATAGGCCCTGCATGAGGTGCAAGTACATATAGTGGATGCTAGGGGTGGTAGTCAACAGGACTACCACCCCTAGCATCCACTATGTACTTGCACCACATGCATTGCCTATGCAAAACTACATAGGCCCTGCATGAGGTGCAAGTACATAGTGGATGCTAGGGGTGGTAGTCAACAGGACTACCACCCCTAGCATCCACTATGTACTTGCACCACATGCATTGCCTATGCAAAACTACATAGGCCCTGCATGAGGTGCAAGTACATATAGTGGATGCTAGGGGTGGTAGTCAACAGGACTACCACCCCTAGCATCCACTATGTACTTGCACCACATGCATTGCCTATGCAAAACTACATAGGCCCTGCATGAGGTGCAAGTACATAGTGGATGCTAGGGGTGGTAGTCAACAGGACTACCACCCCTAGCATCCACTATGTACTTGCACCACATGCATTGCCTATGCAAAACTACATAGGCCCTGCATGAGGTGCAAGTACATAGTGGATGCTAGGGGTGGTAGTCAACAGGACTACCACCCCTAGCATCCACTATGTACTTGCACCACATGCATTGCCTATGCAAAACTACATAGGCCCTGCATGAGGTGGAAGTACATATAGTGGATGCTAGGGGTGGTAGTCAACAGGACTACCACCCCTAGCATGATCTATTTACTACAGCTCCCATGTATAATTACATAGGAGCTGCTTATGTTGATTTTAAACAAAAAAAATCGGAGACGAAAGAAAAAAAAAAAAAGTTTCTACTCACCTACAATGGCGTCCTCCCTTCTCCCTCGCAGGCAGGATCGAAGAGTGACAGGAAGTTGACGGCGCCCACAACTCCTCCTATTCGTTTGCGCAGGCGCAGAAAGAAGAACCGGATCCGTCGATCAGGCAAACAACTGAAACCTTTGCGACGGATCCGGCTCTAATGCATTCCTATGGAGTAAAACGCCGGATCCGTCATTCCGGCAAGTCTTCAGTATTTTTCGCCGGAGAGAAAACCGTAGCATGCTGCGGTTTTCTCTTTTGCCTGATCAGTCAAAATGACTGAACTGAAGACATCCTGATGCATTCTGAACGGATTACTGTCCATTCAGAATGCATGGGGATATGCCTGATCAGTCGTTTTCCGGCATAGAGCACTTTTGACGGAACTCTGTGCCGGAAAACAAAAACGCAAGTGTGAAAGTACCCTAAGCAACATGCAGTATATACAAAAAATATAGTAAAACATCAAGAATAGAGTAAAAAATCAAAAAAATTGAGGACAGAGCATCCAAAATGACCCTCTCCTGTACGGTATGCTGCGATCACCCCGACCAGACCTGTCATTCCTCCTGTAGTGAAGTATAAGTGATCTGTGTGAAAAACAGAGAAAACAATATTATATTATTGAAGTGAGAAAAATATATTATGAGTTATATAACTCTCTTAGTGTATACACGTAACACCTAGTAGCATCCATCCTGACACAGGAGGCAAGCCATCCCTACAGAACATCCCCAAAATTATATTCTACATTTAAACCATAAGGTTTCAAACTACCCAACCTGTGAATCCAGTTAAGCTCTCTACGTTTTAGTACCCTCGGCCTATCCCCACCTCGCCTGGGTTGGGGAATATGGTCCACTATCCAGCATCTCAGGTCGCATTCCCTGTGTTTAACTTCCGTAAAATGCTTGGATACCGGTAAATCCAACCGTTTTTTCCGGATACTCAAGCGATGGTTATTTAGGCGAGTCTTGAGTTCCGTAGTCGTCTCGCCTACATATAATAGATTACATGGGCAGGATAGTACATAGACAACCTAACTGGAGTCACAGGTTAGGTGAAATGAAATTTGAAAAGATTCCCCAGTGCCAGGATGTATAAAATTCCTCCCCTTGCGGATGTATTTGCAGTTAACGCAATTGAGGCAGGGATAACAACCCAAGCCCGATTGCGTTAACGTAGTCTGTCTCAAAGATCCTTTTGAGCCAATATCAGCTTTGACTAACTGATCCTTCAAATTTCTGGATCGCCGGTAGGAGAGAAGAGGTGGACGCTGAAATTCTGGGATATCCCTGAAGCATGAGCCTAGTAGGCCCCAATGCTTCTTCAAGATCCTATTGACTGAGGAGCTATGCTCACTGTATACAGAAATGAACGGAATTCTGTCCGCCTTGCGGACAGCTTTCTGTTTTGTCAATAAGTCCGCCCTTTCCAGGTTATGCACTCTGTTGATGTGTTCTTTTAACAACCGTTTTGGATAACCCCTGTCCTGAAATTTCAGGGCCATAGAGTCCAAGGTCTCATCTAATTTAGTCTCATCCGACACTACTCGCTTGACCCTAAGGAACTGGGAGAAAGGCAATGATTGGATCATTTTCCTTGGATGAGAGCTGTTAAAGCAAAGTGTTGGTATCAGTGGGTTTCGTATATAGTTCGGTGTATAACACTCCTTCTTTAAGCACCACTTTAGTGTCTAAAAACTGGATCTCTACAGTCTCTTTTATCCCCTGAGGATTTCAGTAAATACATGGAAGATACATCCACTCTAATGAAGCAGTTCCAGCTGGAATCGGAGGAGAATAAAAGAACGAAGTGGTGCAGAGATACAGAGGATTACAAAAAAGGCAATGTCTACAATTGGCAAACCGAGAGACAATATAACACTCAGCAGCGGGACGTGAGGAGACGGAGGAAAACGACTCAGGCACCTCCAAATGAAGAGCAGTCTATTTTAGACATAACTCCACAAATGCTGGAGAGACGCGGCGACGTATCAGGAGAGGTGGTCGTAGACACGGGAGGACCAGGCAGACTACGGAGCAACAAGATTCGACCCATGGCAATCAAGACGAATGCAGGGAGGAGAAAATGACTGTAGTCAATTTATCCTCCAAAGAATTAACCCCTGCTCAAGTGAGTGTTCTTTCAAAGGGGTTTTCATTCTGTCCTAGTTCACGTATAGATTGGTTTGAGTTGGAATCTAATTTATTTTCTTTTTTCCGTCGTATCAAACTAACAATATGGTTCCATAAAAAGGATGGAGTTGCTAAGCCCCAGACGAGTGAGTTCACCATGGGGTCTCTCAACTTATTCCAAAAGAGCAATTTTGTACCAGTTATCAATGAACCGGCAGTGGATGCCTATATCAGTGCTGTCCGACGGGGGATCTCTGAGCTCCGGTCATCCTCTATCGGTGACCTGGACTTCAGACACCCCAATCTGACCACTACTGAGATTGAAGCTCTCAGGTCCCTTAGATCCGACCCCACCCTCACTTTGAAACCGGCTGATAAGGGGGATGCGGTCGTATTGATGGACACTGAGAAGTACGTATGTGAGATTATGCGACAACTGGGGGACCCACATTTGTATAGGGCCCTTGATCCCAAATTTATGATTATCGATATCATACGCAGATGTCTGAGGGAAGCCTTGGCCGCTGGCATTATCGATGGGGGGCTGCGTGATTATCTTGAGGTAGCACATTCGGTCACTCCGGTGATATATGTGCTGCCCAAGATTCACAAGACCCTCATCGATCCCCCGGGACGTCCGATTGTCTCGGGCAGTGATTCAATCTTTAGCGGCATTGCTATTTTCCTGGACAAAGTCCTGCAAGACTTTTCAACAGGTGGGTCTTCCTACATACAAGACACATCAGATTTTCTTGTCAAGCTTCAGGGTATTGATCTATCACAGGTGCCTTCAGTATTGCTTGCATCATTCGATGTTACGTCACTATACACTTCGATAGTGCACGAGAGGGGGATCCAGGCAGTGGAGAAAATGTTAATGGTGTCCTCATATACCCCACAGGCCTCCGAATTCACCATTGATTTGCTCAAGATTGTATTAAAATACAACTATTTTTTGTTCAGAGATACATTTTATCTGCAACAGCGTGGTGTGGCAATGGGGTCTCACGTGGTCCCCACCTACGCAAATATTTTTATGCGTTGTTATGAGGAAGATGTCGTCTATTTGTCCCACCACTGCAGACATGTACTGAGGTGGTGGAGATACATCTACGACTTCTTCCTCATATGGACAGGTTCTGAGGCTGAATTGGTCGATTTCCATAGCTTCCTTAATAGCCATGATCCGGATCTGCTGTTTACCCTTATTCACTCCACGACTGAGATCCAGTTTTTAGACACTAAAGTGGTGCTTAAAGAAGGAGTGTTATACACCGAACTATATACGAAACCCACTGATACCAACACTTTGCTTTGCTTTAACAGCTCTCATCCAAGGAAAATGATCCAATCATTGCCTTTCTCCCAGTTCCTTAGGGTCAAGCGAGTAGTGTCGGATGAGACTAAATTAGATGAGACCTTGGACTCTATGGCCCTGAAATTTCAGGACAGGGGTTATCCAAAACGGTTGTTAAAAGAACACATCAACAGAGTGCATAACCTGGAAAGGGCGGACTCATTGACAAAACGGAAAGCTGTCCGCAAGGCGGACAGAATTCCGTTCATTTCTGTATACAGTGAGCATAGCTCCTCAATCAATAGGATCTTGAAGAAGCATTGGGGCCTACTAGGTTCATGCTTCAGGGATATCCCAGAATTTCAGCGTCCACCTCTTCTCTCCTACCATCGATCCAGTAATTTGAAGGATCAGTTAGTCAAAGCTAATATTGGCTCAAAAGTATCTTTGTTACAGACTACGTTAACGCAATCGGGCTTGGGTTGTTATCCCTGCCTCAATTTCGTTAACTGCAAATACATCCGCAAGGGGAGGAATTTTATACATCCTGGCACTGGGGAATCTTTTCAAATTTCATTTCACCTAACCTGTGACTCCAGTTAGGTTGTCTATGTACTATCCTGCCCATGTAATCTATTATATGTAGGCGAGACGACTACGGAACTCAAGACTCGCCTAAATAACCATCGCTTGAATATCCGGAAAAAACGGTTGGATTTACCGGTATCCAAGCATTTTACGGAAGTTAAACACAGGGAATGCGACCTGAGATGCTGGATAGTGGACCATATTCCCCAACCCAGGCGAGGTGGGGATAGGCTGAGGGTACTAAAACGTAGAGAGCTTAACTGGATTCACAGGTTGGGTAGTTTGAAACCTTATGGTTTAAATGTAGAATATAATTTTGGGGATGTTCTGTAGGGATGGCTTGCCTCCTGTGTCAGGATGGATGCTACTAGGTGTTACGTGTATACACTAAGAGAGTTATATAACTCATAATATATTTTTCTCGCTTCAATAATATAATATTGTTTTCTCAGTTTTTCACACAGATCACTTATACTTCACTACAGGAGGAATGACAGGTCTGGTCGGGGTGATCGCAGCATACCGTACAGGAGAGGGTCATTTTGGATGCTCTGTCCTCAATTTTTTTGATTTTTTACTCTATTCTTGATGTTTTACTATATTTTTTGTATATACTGCATGTTGCTTAATCTGGCAGGCACCGTGGGATTGGTCGATTAGGATAGAAAGCCTGAGTGATACGGTATTTAAATGCTACCTGCATTCTGTGGCATCTGTGTGCCTACAAGAGGAGATCCCTCTCGGGTAGGATGGCACTCAGTAATCCTAGTGATGTCTCTGCATGGACCGCGGTTTCCGTGGTCATGACATGGCTTCACCTGGACAGTACAGATGGGCACCCTGGTTTCTAGGGAGCCCCTGTCTTTCTGAGCTGCACATACCCGTTACAAAGTGGGCTGGATGCGCTACACTGAGTGCTATAATACAGGGGCTTCTCTTCATCAGGCGGCACGCCGAAACGCGCGTTGGGGTAGCGCCACCCTGGGTTTCTTTGCACACGGTTATTTCAGGTAAGCTCTGGTCTCCCATTGCCCCCCGCTGATTGTGTGGTCAATTCTTGTCCACCGGCACTTTGCCTTGTTTGATACAATTTCCATCCTTACATGTTTGTATCTACTTCTAGTGGGGGTGCATGAGCTGACCGTGCTTTACCTGATATTGTATGGTTCTATCTCTCCATTCACTTTTTGCATGGACTGGGCACTGTACCCAAGATCGCTTATTCCCATGTCAGATATTATGTATATTACATCTCTTCATTTGTCTCAACCGTGTGCTCCTTCCTCCCAGGGTGGTGCTGTTGTTTTTTCTCCGCTCCCATCACCTTGTTTTACGGCATCTCATGTATTAATTTACCCTTCTCCTTTTTTGTTATCATTTTTTAATTTATTGTAATAAAATGTATATATTTTTGGTAATATGAGCTCTCTTTTCATTTGTTTCTGCTATTTCACTCGGGAGCTTTTACCGAGTTACACTTTAGGTGTATCCCCTGTGGCTATTCAGGGTGGGCACTGTCTCTTACCCGCCTTGGGGATACCCTGGGTCATTTTTGTTTGTCTCCATGAAGTAAGATGGCGCCGATAGCAGGATTTTGTTTACTGAGCATGCGCCTGGAGATAGATGTCCTGACTCTGAAGATGATGCTGCAACTTAGTCTGACGACACCGGACGCCTCCTGCATGCATATCCCTGATTGGTGCTGCGCTACGTCTGCGCAATGAATAGTAAACACCGCCGAGTAGCGGCATGACAGGAATCACCTCGCCTTCTTTGGTATGTCTGCATGATCACCCCTCCTTTCTGTTTCTCCCCCCTGTAAAGTATACTAGATCAAAGCGCACCGATCGGATAGTTCGGTTGTTCTAACCGACACTTTTGTCATTCATTCCTAGTCACATTGTACATGACATGTATGATACATGTATTTTTTTATTTGATCTGCACTTTGATTACTATTTTTGTTTATGCAATGTTTACCTTGTTTTACACATGACTGTCACGATCTGTAACACACCCACTGGGTGGAGTGTGATCACATGTTGGATATGCTAATTGATTCACCTGTATATAATGCTGTGATTTGAGTTGTATCTTTGCTTGAAAAAGGCTCAAGTGTAGAGCCGAAACGTTGCACCACCTGGGTGAATAAAGGTTCACTTACTTTTATCCATTGGAGTGCCGCCCGTTTTTCTGGATCTATATATATATATATATATATATATATATTTATATATATAAACCTCATCTGTCATAAAAAATTGCTTAAGTTTGCACTGCAGTTTTCTTAAGTTTTTAGAGTAGATGCTGTCACCACCAGACATCTGAGAAGCTCTGACAGATGCCTTTCAGAACCGCCTCCTTGAGCTTCCTTTGTTTTGCTTTCAGTTCCTCATCTCGTTAGCCTCTCTCAGCTGTCATGTAGTTGTACTGATTGCATCCCTTTAAATTCCTCCCCATAGTGCATCAGTGTGCAGTTTATATTACTTCCTGGAGTGTGTGTGCATGCTGATCCTACTTCTAAGTCTTCTACAAGATAAGTGTTGTGCATTCATTTGTGTTTTTCTGTTTGCTGGATCCCAGGTGACCCTGACTCCCTCCGTATCTAGTGTTGGGAGCCGGTGGTCGTGTCCCCTCACTATTGTAGGGTGTTCAGGTGTTATACAGTCGAGGTACGAGGATATGCGATCATCTACCATTGGGATTTTCGCATAGGCTGAGCAGTAAGGGAGAGAGCCAGGTCTTATGCAGGTCTCTCTTTTTGTTCCTTAGTTTTGGATCCAGTGAGTCGTATATTCATTTTGTGTTTTCTTGTTTCCTGTACACATTCCGTGACATTATAAACTGCCAAAACCGTCTCAAGCATGGATCCGATTTCACATTTGACTGAACGCTTTCAGGGTCTTTCATTGGAGGTAGCAGATCTCCGTAAGACTTTTTCTCAGTTTCAAGTGACCGGTTCAGCTTGCGTTCATGGAGTTTGTTCTGAGCCTAAGATCTCGCTCCCGGATACGTTCTCCGGGGGTAGTGAGAATTTTGTGCGTTTTATAGAGGCTTGCAAACTCCATTTTCGCCTTCTTCCCTATTCCTCTGGTGATGAGGAACGGAGGGTGGGGATCATTATATCGCTGCTCAGGGGTAACGCTCAGTCCTGGGCCTTTTTTCGCTGCCGGTGGGGGCACGGACCCTCCGTTCAGTGGATGAATTCTTTTTAGCCCTGGGTCAGATATATGATGATCCGGATCGTATTGCTTTGGCTGAGTCTAGACTACGTCTGTTATGCCAGGGTAAACAATCCGCAGAGATATACTGCTCAGAATTTCGGAGATGGGCAGCTGATACTGGTTGGAATGATGCTGCACTCCGAAGTCAATTTTGCCATGGTCTTTCAGAGGGATTGAAAGATGCATTTGCCTTTCATGAGAGGCCTACCTCCTTGGACTCTGCCATGTCTCAGGCCGTTCGTATTGACAGGCGTCTTAGAGAGAGAGGAGAGATCACTCCTTCCTGTCATACTCAATCCCAGGACAGTGCAGCGGTCTCATTCTGTGCGCAGGGGTCTCAGTCGCTGTCAACCCCCTCTGAGCAGGAGCCCATGCAGCTGGGGTTGATTGCCTCTGACAATAGAAGATTCAGCCTGCATGGGAAGGTTTGTTTTTGTTGTGGAGGTATAAATCATTTGGCAAATGTTTGTCCCTCTAGGAGATTCAGGCAGTTTTTTGGGAGTAATAAAGAAACAAGAAGGAAAAAATCCTTTAAAAATGTTCCATCTGTTAACATTGGCAGGGTTGAGGCGGAAATTGAAGGTTTTCCGTTTGCTTGTAATTCCCGTTTTGTCCTGCCTGCCAGGGTGGCGCTAGAGAGCAAGAACATTTTTTGTTTTGTGAGATTTTTGTAGATAGTGGAGCAGCTGTCAATCTCATTGATAATCAATTTGCGATAACTCATGGTTTCCAGGTATGCACTTTGGTAAAGGATATTCCTATTTTTGCTATTGATTCCGCTCCACTTTCTCAGAAATCATTAAAGGGCATAGTTCACAATATCCATTTAATTGTGAGTGATGCTCATGTTGAGGATGTGTTATGTTTCGTCCTTAGCGGATTGCCTACTCCTCTAGTGTTGGGGCTACCCTGGCTCACTAAACATAACCCCACCATTGATTGGCAAGCGAGGCAAATAAATGGTTGGAGTGACTTTTGCAGAGAGAATTGCCTCACGACATCTGTTTCTGAGGTTTCTACTAAGACTGTACCATCTTTTCTCTCTGAATTTTCGGATGTCTTCTCTGAGAGTGGAGTTCAGGATTTGCCCCCGCACAGGGAGTACGATTGCCCTATTAATCTCATCCCAGGCGCCAAGCTGCCTAAATCTCGTGTATACAATCTCTCCCAACCTGAAAGGGTCGCTATGCGTGCTTATATCTCTGAGAGTCTGAGAAAAGGACACGTACGACCCTCGAAGTCACCTTTTGCCGCTGTTTTTTTCTTTGTTAAGAAAAAAGATGGTTCTTTAAGACCTTGTCTGGATTTCAGGGAGCTGAACAGTATCACAATTCGTGACCCTTATCCGCTTCCTCTGATCCCGGACCTGTTTAACCACATTGTTGGGGCTAAAGTTTTTTCCAAATTAGATCTAAGAGGGGCATACAACCTGGTCAGGGTCAGAGAAGGAGACGAATGGAAGACGGCTTCAATACCCCTGAGGGCCATTTTGAGAATTTGGTTATGCCTTTTGGCTTGATGAATGCTCCAGACGTTTTTCAGCATTTCGTGAACAGCATTTTTTATCATTTAATGGGGAAATTTGTATTAGTGTATTTGGATGACATTTAGATTTTTTCTCCTGATTTCAAAACTCATAAGGAACACTTACGTCAGGTCTTGCTCATCCTGCGGGAGAATAAATTATACGCGAAACTGGAAAAATGTGTGTTTGCAGTTCCAGAAATTCAATTTCTGGGGTTTCTTCTCTCCGCTTCTGGTTTTCGCATGGACCCCGAGAAGGTCCACGCTGTGCTTGAGTGGGAGCTTCCTGAGAATCAGAAGGCGCTGATGCGTTTTTTGGGCTTTGCCAATTATTACAGGAAGTTTATTTTGAATTATTCCTCTGTTGTTAAACCACTCACTGATATGACCAGAAAGGGGGTAGATTTTTCTTCCTGGTCGGTAGAGGCGCGTAAGGCCTTTTCTAATATCAAGGAGAGTTTTGCTTCTGCTCCCATCTTGGTACAACCTGATATTTCTCTACCCTTCATAGTTGAGGTTGATGCTTCTGAAGTGGGTGTGGGTGTGGTCTTGCCTCAGGGTTCCTCTCCTGCCAAATGGCGACCGTGTGCCTTTTTCTCGAAAAAACTCTCCTCCGCAGAGAGAAATTACGATGTGGGAGATAGGGAGTTGTTGGCCATCAAGTTGGCTTTTGAGGAATGGCGCCATTGGCTAGAGGGAGCCAGACACCCTATTACCATGTTTACTGACCATAAAAATCTGGCCTACTTGGAGTCAGCCAAGCGTCTGAACCCGAGACAGGCCAGATGGTCTTTGTTCTTTTCAAGGTTTAATTTTGTTGTCACGTTCCGCCCTGGGGTTAAGAATGTGAAGGCAGATGCCCTGTCACGTTGTTTTCCGGGAGGTGGGAATTTTGAAGACCCGGGTCCCATTTTGGCTGAAGGTGTGGTGGTCTCTGCTCTTTTTCCTGAATTGGAGGCAGAGGTGCAGGTAGCCCAGTCAGAGGCTCCTGATCTTTGTCCTCCTGGGAGGTTGTTTGTGCCTCTCGCTTTAAGACAAAAGATTTTTAAGGAACACCATGATACGGTCCTTGCTGGGCACCCGGGGGCAAGAGCCACAGTGGATCTCATAGCTCGGAGATTCTGGTGGCCGGCGCTTCGTAAGTCGGTTGAGGGTTCTGTGGCAGCCTGCGAGACCTGCGCTCGTGCCAAAGTCCCTCATTCACGGCCATCAGGTCCTCTCCTTCCCTTACCCAATCCTTCCCGTCCTTGGACACATCTGTCCATGGACTTCATAACGGACCTGCCTCGTTCCTCGGGGAAGACTGTGATTTTGGTGGTGGTGGACCGTTTTAGCAAAATGGTGCATTTCATCCCTTTTCCTGGCTTGCCCAATGCTAAGACGCTGGCGCAGGCATTTATTGATCACATTGTCAAATTGCATGGTATTCCTTCGGACATAGTCTCTGATAGGGGCACGCAGTTTGTTTCCAGATTCTGGAAGGCTTTCTGTTCTCGCTTGGGGGTTCGGTTGTCATTCTCTTCTGCTTTCCACCCGCAGTCGAATGGCCAGACAGAGCGCGTCAATCAGAATCTGGAGACATATCTGCGCTGTTTTGTGGCGGAGAATCAGGAGGATTGGTGTTCTTTTTTGTCCCTTGCTGAGTTTGCTTTAAATAACCGTCGTCAGGAGTCCTCTGATAAGTCACCATTTTTTGGTGCATATGGGTTTCATCCGCAGTTTGGGACATTCTCTGGAGAGGGGTATTCTGGTTTACCTGATGAGGACAGATTCTCCTCGTCTTTGTCATCTATTTGGCAAAAGATTCAGGATAATCTAAAGAGCATGAGTGAGAGATATAAGCGTGTGGCAGAGACGTGTGCCTGGTCCGGACCTGAATGTTGGTGATCTGGTGTGGCTGTCTACTAAGAATATCAAATTGAAGGTTCCCTCCTGGAAGTTGGGTCCTAAGTTTATTGGGCCTTACAAAATCTTGGCTGTCATCAATCCTGTTGCCTACCATCTTAATCTTCCTCAGACTTGGAAGATCCATAATGTTTTTCATAAGTCCTTATTAAAACCTTATGTCCAACCCATTGTACCCTCGTTTTTGCCTCCTCCTCCGATTATGGTTGATGGTAATCTTGAATTTCAGGTCTCTAGGATTGTGGATTCTCGTGTTGTCCGCGGTTCTCTCCAGTACCTCGTTCATTGGGAGGGTTATGGTCCTGAGGAGAGGATGTGGGTCCCAGTGATGGACATTAAGGCCACTCGGTGGGCTCTGAGTGTCCGGAGTCCACTCGTAGAAGGAGGGGTACTGTCACCACCAGACATCTGAGAAGCTCTGACAGATGCCTTTCAGAACCTCCTCCTTGAGCTTCCTTTGTTTTGCTTTCAGTTCCTCATCTCGTTAGCCTCGCTCAGCTTTCATGTAGTTGTACTGATTGCATCCCTTTAAATTCCTCCCCATAGTGCATCAGTGTGCAGTTTATATTACTTCCTGGAGTGTGTGTGCATGCTGATCCTACTTCCCAGTCTTCTACAAGATAAGTGTTGTGCATTCATTTGTGTTTTTCTGTTTGCTGGATCCCAGGTGACCCTGACTCCCTCCGTATCTAGTATAGGGAGCCGGTGGTCGTGTCCCCTCACTATTGTAGGGTGTTCAGGTGTTATGCAGTCGAGGTACGAGGATATGCGATCATCTACCATTGGGATTTTCGCATAGGCTGAGCAGTAAGGGAGAGAGCCAGGTCTTATGCAGGGGTCTCCCTTTTTGTTCCTTAGTTTTGGATCCAGTGAGTCGTATATTCATTTTGTGTTGTCTTGTTTCCTGTACACATTCCGTGACAGATGCAGTTTCTCAAAAAAATATTTTTATTTTTAATTTCTTTCCAGAGTACGAGGTCTGGTCTACAGCATAAAGTCACCCGGTGACAGGAAGGAAGAACTGAGACTTGGAAAAGTTTCCTTATGGTAAGAGCCTAGAAGTACTGATTCTGTAGACACAGGAGATGAGGATCTAATTTATCACAGACTAGTAGATGAATGAGGAGAAGTGAGCAGCATGTGTGTTCCTCTGATCCCAACCTTTCTATCTATTCTGTACACTCCATATAGTTAGGAAAAAAACGAATGTAAAAATAAGCAAAGGCTAAATCTAACAAAGTACAATAAATGGTACTAAGATTTTGTTAAAATTGTATAACGTCATAAGCTATCATGAGGCGCCCTCATTCATATGGGTCCATAAACTATATCTATACAATACAATAGGACACTGGGTCTTTGTGCCTCTTTTGGTGCCCACTTTTTTAACTTAAGTTTCTGGTTAACCTCCTCATCCACAGTCATCCATCTTCCTGCCTATGCGCTGTATAAAAAAGATCACCTATGGACCTCTAGTGAAACCAAGATACTCTGAAGGCATTGATAACTACTGGTGATTCATCCAATGCCGAGCAGGTAAGGAACTGCGAGATTTAACTACAAACCGGATTCCCAAAAAGTTGGGACACTATACAAATTGTGAATAAAAACTGAATGCAATGATGTGAGATGGCAAATGTCAATATTTTATTTGTAATAGAACGTAGATGACAGATCAAATGTTTAATCCGAGTAAATGTATCATTTTAAAGGAAAAATACGTTGATTCAAAATTTCACAGTGTCAACAAATCCCAAAAAAGTTGGGACAAGTAGCAATAAGAGGCTGGAAAAAGTAAATTTGAGCATAACGAAGAGCTGGAAGACCAATTAACACTAATTAGGTCAATTGGCAACATGATTGGGTATAAAAAGAGCTTCTCAGAGTGGCAGTGTCTCTTAGAAGCCAAGATGGGTAGAGGATCACCAATTCCCACATGTTGCGCAGAAAGATAGTGGAGCAATATCAGAAAGGTGTTACCCAGCGAAAAATTGCAAAGACTTTGCATCTATCATCATCAACTGTGCATAACATCATCCGAAGAGTCAGAGAATCTGGAACAATCTATGTGCGTAAAGGTCAAGGCCGTAAAACCATACTGGATGCCCGTGATCTCCGGGCCCTTAAACGACACTGCACCACAAACAGGAATGCTACTGTAAAGGAAATCATAGATTGGCCTCAGGAATACTTCCAGAAACCATTGTCAGTGAACACAATCCACCGTGCCATCCGCCGTTGCCAGCTGAAACTCTACAGTGCAAAAAAGAAGCCATTTCTAAGCAAGATCCACAAGCTCAGGTGTTTTCACTGGGCCAGGGATCATTTAAAATGGAGTGTGGCAAATGGTCAGACGAGTCACGATTCGAAGTTCTTTTTGGAAATCTGGGACGCCATGTCATCCGGACCAAAGAGGACAAGGACAACCCAAGTTGTTATCAACGCTCAGTTCAGAAGCCTGCATCTCTGATGGTATGGGGTTGCATGAGTGCGTGTGGCATGGGCAGCTTGCATGTCTGGAAAGGCACCATCAATGCAGAAAAATATATTCAGGTTCTAGAACAACATATGCTCCCATCCAGACGTCATCTCTTTCAGGGAAGACCCTGCATTTTTCAACAAGATAATGCCAGACCACATTCTGCATCAATCACAACATCATGGCTGCGTAGGAGAAGGATCCGGGTACTGAAATGGCCAGTCTGCAGTCCAGATCTTTCACCTATAGAGAACATTTGGCGCATCATAAAGAGGAAGGTGCAACAAAGAAGGCCCAAGACGATTGAACAGTTAGAGGCCCGTATTAGACAAGAATGGGAGAGCATTCCTATTTCTAAACTTGAGAAACTGGTCTCCTCGGTCCCCAGACGTCTGTTGAGTGTTGCAAGAAGAAGGGGAGATGCCACACAGTGGTGAAAATGGCCTTGTCCCAACTTTTTGGGGATTTGTTGACACCATGAAATTCTGATTCAACATATTTTTCCCCTTAAAATGGTAAATTTTCTCAATTTAAACTTTTGTTCCGTGATTTATGTTCTATTCTGAATAAAATATTAGAAGTTGGCACCTCCACATCATTGCATTCAGTTTTTATTCACGATTTGTATAGTGTCCCAACTTTTTTGGAATCCGGTTTGTACAATATCAACTTCTTTACCAGTTTACGGAACTAACTGTACATAGGAATCTTATTCCAAATCCCAAATCTAAAGATCAACCACGCAATATTTTTCTATCTAGTCCTAGAACATACTGTATACAAGAATACCTTTAATGCACATTTGGGTCAGGCTACTTTTACACTAGTGTTTCTATTTTACGGTACTGAGATCCGTCATAGGGTCTCAATACCGGAAAAAAATGCTTCAGTTTTGTCCCCATTCATTGTCAATGAAGACAAAACGTAATTGAACAGAAGGGAATGCTCCAAAATGCATTCTGTTCTCATACCAGAGAGCAGCATTCTGCAGTTTGCTTTCTGTCATGGGATGTGGAGCAAGACGAATCCGTCATGACCCACAATGCAAGTGTGGAAGAGGTGAGAAGATCGGATAGACTTGCTGCACGTGTGGCTATCTGACAGGTCTCTCTGTTTTCCTCTATGTATGTTGTTGTTTGGCAGGATCTCACCTCTCCTCAGGTGCTGCTCGTTATCAGTGATGAGGCTCTATTTAGATCCGCCTCACACTGCTGACCATGCGGTTGATAGTTTCTGCTTGGAGTTGCTAGTGCTGGTTTGTCTTGGATCTCCTGCTTCACCATTCATCTCTAAGCTAAGTACTTGTTGCCTTCGCTATTTCTTATTATTTGGAGTGTGTTGTTTCTAGGCCTCAGGGAGACGCAGGTTCCTTCATTCATCCCCTGCTACCTATCCTAGGGCTCGTCAGTATTAGCAGGGCTTTAGGTATCCGGTGTATGAGTATTTCCACCATCAGGATCTGCTCATACTGGCAGGAGTTAGGGAAAGGCCTAGGGATTACTAGGAGGTCATCATCCCTCTTCCTTAGCTTTTGAGGCCTAGATTGTTGTCTATTCGTTGTGGTGTGTATTTGGTGTTTTCCCTTCCCCTTAACCTGTGACAGTTATCCTGCTGCTCGCTATGCTCCCCAATACCCCCAAATACTATCCTGAAGAAAAATTTGTGCCATACAGATAGTTCCCCCATATTAATTGTGCTCCTCAAAGTCCCACCAATAGTAATTCCCTTCTAGAGTGCCTAATGTTTCCTATATTTAAAATGCCCCTACAGTACCCCCAGTATTTATACCACCCCCTACTGTTTTAATACTTGCCCTGAAGTGCCCCCAGTATTTATAATGCCCCCTGTAGTTATATTCCTCCCTTTCATGCTGTCAGAAATTATAATTCTTCAGCCCCTTCACCATACAGTCCCATGTAAATAATATTATTTCCCTCCCTCTGCCGTAGAGTCCCATGTAAATAACATCACTCCCCTCCCTTCAGCCACTCCAATATATAGTCCCATTTAAATAACACTATTTCCCTCCCTCTACCGTAGAGTCCCATGTAAATAACATTACACTATCTCTCCAGCCCCCTCCAAAATACAGTCCCATGTAAATAACATCACCCCCTCTCCAGCCTCCTTCAACATACAGTAACATGTAAATAATATCACCCCTTCCCCAGCCGCCTTCAACATACAGTCCCATGTAAATAATATCACCCCCTCCCCAGCCATCTCCAACATTCAGTCCCATGTAAATAACATCACTCCCTCTCACAGCCGCCATCAACATACAGTCCCATGCCCAGGCCCCGAATGTTTTAACCTAACAAAACCCCTGGGAAGCAGCGCTCACTGGAGCACCATAACCTCTTCAAACAGCTGATCTGCAGGATTGTAGGGACCCCCACCAGTCAGATACTGATGACCTAAAACAATTCCTTCCCGACTCCAATCAGGCAATCAGAATAACTCCCTGGATGAACGACCCCTCTCTAGTAGCTATAGCCTGTAATATTATTACACTCCAGAAATACGTCCAGGCCCCTCTTGAACTCTTTTAGTGAACTCACCATCACCACCTCCTCAGGCAGAGAGTTCCATAGTCTCACTGCTCTTACCGTAAAGAATCACGCAAAAAGTATACAGCACCAGTCACTATCCTTTCTACGTATTAGGCCTGTTTCACACTTGCGTTTTGGTTTCCTCTGCTGGATCTCAAAAGCGGACCAAAATGGTTCAGTCTGATATTAACACATTTATCCATTCCATTAGGATGCAGTTGCGTTACATTAAAACGGAAAAAAAAAATGGATCCAGCACTAAAATTATTGTAAGTCAATGGATGACAGATCCGTTTTTTTACTTACATTGGTTTCGCTACCGGATACGTTTTTTTCCATTTCGCAGACCGGACAAAAAACCGCAGCTTGCAGCAATTTTGGGTCTGGTTAAAAAACGTAACAGAATGCATCCTGATCAGTTTTCTCTCCATTGACAATGAATGGGGACAAAACTGATCCGTTTTGGGACAGTTTTGAGATCCTCTGCTGGATCTCAAAACAGGAATGCCATAACGCAAGTTTGAAACAGCCCTTAAGAAATAAAGCAGCGCAGAACTGGGAACCTAATAAAATTGTAAAGAAATGAAGGCGTTCATGAGTGAACATTCACTTTTAGGAATCGTCTTATATACAACACATTTCTAAAACAGGCACCACAAAGATTAGCTGACCACCATGGCGCCGGCTCCCGACACCCCTGGCAAACATATAAGCCATCAGTCAAGCCTCATATGCAGTATGACACGGCGGTTAATCTGATCAATGGTGGTCCATGTAATACAAGTGCCGTAAGCCTGGGATAACTGAGCGGAGGATGGGAGTGGTAGGGGCTCTGGCTGTAACAGTCAATCACAGTGGCAATCCTCACACCGCTGCTCCCTAGGTCCAGCGCAGTGATAGGAGGGCACACCTTTTCTTTCCTTAGGGCACACCCTGATGTTGGGGCTCCTGCCTGGTGGTGATTGGGGTGCCCGTGAGGTTATGTATTTTGTCAGGGTGCAAGGCAGGAGGTGCAGGTGCTGTGGCCGGCGTATGATGCTGGGGTCAGTAACCAGCCGATTGTAGAAAATAAACAGGTCTCTTTTTAATAAAGTGCAGAATAGAAGTTGTAGTACATCCAACGATATTAAGGCAGAGTTCCAAAAATTTACAGTGCAGTCTCTTCCTGATAGCTGTACATAGGCAATTGTCAACAATGATGCTAATAGGGGTAGTAGTCCCTGAGCTCTATCTAAACACTTTAAAACCTTTCCAAGATGATGGCAGTCATGCAAAACTCAAAAAAATGTGGTAGACGTCCCAGACTACAAACTATCCGTACACATAGCAGGAAAGTGGGGTAGGCGATTATCCTGTGGATGTCTTAACCACTTCAGCCCCGCTAGGTGAAACCCCCTTCATGACCAGAGCACTTTTTACACTTCGGCACTACACTCCTTTCACCGTTTATCGCTCGGTCATGCAACTTACCACCCAAATGAATTTTACCTCCTTTTCTTCTCACTAATGGAGCTTTCATTTGGTGGTATTTTATTGCTGCTGACATTTTTACTTTTTTTGTTATTAATCAAAATGTAACGATTTTTTTGCAAAAAAATGACATTTTTCGCTTTCAGCTGTAAAATTTTGCAAAAAAAAACGACATCCATATATAAATTTTTCGCCAAATTTATTGTTCTACATGTCTTTGATAAAAAAAAAATGTTTGGGCAAAAAAAAAATGGTTTGGGTAAAAGTTATAGTATTTACAAACTATGGTACAAAAATGTGAATTTCCGCTTTTTGAAGCAGCTCTGATTTTCTGAGCACCTGTCATGATTCCTGAGGTTCTACAATGCCCAAACAGTAGAAAACCCCCACAAATGACCCCATTTCGGAAAGTAGACACCCTAAGGTATTCGCTGATGGGCATAGTGAGTTCATAGAACTTTTTATTTTTTGTCACAAGTTAGCGGAAAATGATGATGATTTTTTTTTTTTTTTTTTTTCTTACAAAGTCTCATATTCCACTAACTTGCGACAAAAAATAAAAAATTCTAGGAACTCGCCATGCCCCTCACGGAATACCTTGGGGTGTCTTCTTTCCAAAATGGGGTCACTTGTGGCGTAGTTATACTGCCCTGGCAATTTAGGGGCCCAAATGTGTGAGAAGAACTTTGCAATCAAAATGTGTAAAAAATGACCGGTGAAATCCAAAAGGTGCACTTTGGAATATGTGCCCCTTTGCCCACCTTGGCAGCAAAAAAGTGTGACACATCTGGTATCGCCGTACTCAGGAGAAGTTGGGGAATGTGTTTTGGGGTGTCATTTTACATATACCCATGCTGGGTGAGAAAAATATCTTGGTCAAATGCCAACTTTGTATAAAAAAATGGGAAAAGTTGTCTTTTGCCAAGATATTTCTCTCATCCAGCATGGGTATATGTAAAATGACACCCCAAAACACATTCCCCAACTTCTCCTGAGTACGGCGATACCAGATGTGTCACACTTTTTTGCTGCCAAGGTGGGCAAAGGGGCCCATATTCCAAAGTGCACCTTTCAGATTTTGCAGGCCATTTTTTACACATTTTGATTGCAAGGTACTTCTCACACATTTGGGCCCCTAAATTGCCAGGGCAGTATAACTACGCCACAAGTGACCCCATTTTGGAAAGAAGACACCCCAAGGTATTCCGTGAGGGGCATGGCGAGTTCCTAGAATTTTTTTTTTTTTGTCGCAAGTTAGTGGAATATGAGACTTTGTAAGGAAAAAAGAAAAAAAAAGAAAAATCATCATTTTCCGCTAACTTGTGACAAAAAATAAAAAATTCTAGGAACTCGCCATGCCCCTCACGGAATACCTTGGGGTGTCTTCTTTCCAAAATGGGGTCACTTGTGGCGTAGTTATACTGCCCTGGCAATTTAGGGGCCCAAATGTGTGAGAAGTACCTTGCAATCAAAATGTGTAAAAAATGGCCTGTGAAATCTGAAAGGTGCACTTTGGAATGTGTGCCCCTTTGCCCACCTTGGCTGCAAAAAAGTGTCACACATCTGGTATCGCCGTACTCAGGAGAAGTTGGGGAATGTGTTTTGGGGTGTCATTTTACATATACCCATGCTGGGTGATAGAAATATCTTGGCAAAAGACAACTTTTCCTATTTTTTTATACAAAGTTGGCATTTGACCAAGATATTTCTCTCACCCAGCATGGGTATATGTAAAATGACACCCCAAAACACATTCCCCAACTTCTCCTGAGTACGGCGATACCAGATGTGTCACACTTTTTTGCAGCCTAGATGCGCAAAGGGGCCCAAATTCCTTTTAGGAGGGCATTTTTAGACATTTGGATCCCAGACTTCTTCTCACACTTTCGGGCCCCTAAAAAGCCTGGGCAGTATAAATACCCCACATGTGACCCCACTTTGGAAAGAAGACACCCCAAGGTATTCAATGAGGGGCCTGGCGAGTTCCTAGAAATTTTTTATTTTTTGCATATGTTAGCGGAAATTGATTTTTTTGGTTTTTTTCTCACAAAGTCTCACTTTCCGCTAACTTAGGACAAAAATTTCAATCTTTCATGGACTCAATATGCCCCTCAGCGAATACCTTGGGGTGTCTTCTTTCCGAAATGGGGTCACATGTGGGGTATTTATACTGCCCTGGCTTTTTAGGGGCCCTAAAGCGTGAGAAGAAGTCTGGAATATAAATGTCTAAAAATGTTTACGCATTTGGATTCCGTGAGGGGTATGGTGAGTTCATGGGAGATTTTATTTTTTGACACAAGTTAGTGGAATATGAGACTTAGTAAGAAAAAACAAAAACAGGGTGATCACCCCCCTGTCACGGATCACCCCCCCTGTAAGGCTCCATTCAGACATCCGCATGATTTTTTACGGATCCATGGATACATGGATCGGATCCACAAAAAACATGCGGACGTCTGAATGGAGCCTTACAGGGGGGTTATCAATGACAGGGGGTGATCAGGGTGATCACCCCCCTGTCACGGATCACCCCCCCTGTAAGGCTCCATTCAGACATCCGCATGATTTTTTACGGATCCATGGATACATGGATCGGATCCACAAAAAACATGCGGACGTCTGAATGGAGCCTTACAGGGGGGTGATCAATGACAGGGGGTGATCAGGGTGATCAGCCCCCTGTCACGGATCACCCCCCCTGTAAGGCTCCATTCAGACATCCGCATGATTTTTTACGGATCCATGGATACATGGATCGGATCCACAAAAAACATGCGGACGTCTGAATGGAGCCTTACAGGGGGGTTATCAATGACAGGGGGTGATCAGGGTGATCACCCCCCTGTCACGGATCACCCCCCCTGTAAGGCTCCATTCAGACATCCGCATGATTTTTTACGGATCCATGGATACATGGATCGGATCCACAAAAAACATGCGGACGTCTGAATGGAGCCTTACAGGGGGGTTATCAATGACAGGGGGTGATCAGGGTAATCAGGGTGATCACCCCCCTGTCACGGATCACCCCCCCTGTAAGGCTCCATTCAGACATCCGCATGATTTTTTACGGATCCATGGATACATTGATCGGATCCACAAAAAACATGCGGACGTCTGAATGGAGCCTTACAGGGGGGTGATCAATGACAGGGGGTGATCAGGGAGTGTATATGGGTGATCACCCCCCTGTAAGGCTCCATTCAGACGTCCGCATGTGTTTTGCGGATCCGATCCATGTATCCATGGATCCGTAAAAATCATGCGGACGTCTGAATGGAGCCTTACAGGGGGGTGATCAATGACAGGGGGTGATCAGGGAGTGTATATGGGTGATCACCCGCCTGTCATTGATCACCCCCCTGTAAGGCTCCATTTAGACGTCCGTATGCGTTTTGCGGATCCGATCCATGTATCCGTGGATCCGTAAAAATCATACGGACGTCTGAACGGAGCCTGACAGGGGGGTGATCAATGACAGGGCGGTGATCAATGACAGGGGGGTGATCAGGGAGTTTATATGGGGTGATCATGGGTGATCAGGGGTTTATAAGGGGTTAATAAGTGACGGGGGGGGGGGGGTGTAGTGTAGTGTGGTGTTTGGTGCGACAGTACTGACCTACCTGAGTCCTCTGGTGGTCGATCCTAACAAAAGGGACCACCAGAGGACCAGGTAGGAGGTATATTAGACGCTGTTATGAAAACAGCGTCTAATATACCTGTTAGGGGTTAAAAAATTTGGATCTCCAGCCTGCCAGCGAACGATCGCCGCTGGCATGCTGGAGATCCACTCGCTTACCTTCCGTTCCTGTGAGCGCGCGCGCCTGTGTGCGCGCGTTCACAGGAAATCTCGCGTATCGCGAGATGACGCGTATATGCGTGACTGTGCGCCAGCCTGCCACCTCCGGAACGCACATGTGCGTTAGGCGGTCCGGAGGTGGTTAAAGAGGTTGTCTCACTTCAGCAGATAGCATTTATCATGTAGAGAAAGTTAACACAAGACACTTACTAATGTATTGTTATTATCCATATTGCTTCCTTTGCTGGGCTGGATTCATTTTCCCATCACGTTATACACTGCACGTTTCCATGGGTACAGACCCCCGTGCAATCTTTGAGTGGTGGTCGTGCTTGCACAATACAGGAAAAAGCACCCGCCTATGTGCGTCCCCATGGTCCCAGCCACCAGAGAGGCTGACGCTTTTAACTATAGCGTGAAAGCACGACCACCACTGATGGATTGTAGGATGATCGTAACCATGGAAACCAGTAGTGTATAATGTGATGGAAAAATTAATCCAGCCAGCAATGGAAGCAATATGGACAATCACAATACATTAGTAGGTGCCTTGTATTAACTTTTTCTACATGATAAATGCCACTTACTGAAGTGAGGCATCCCCTTTAAGCTTAGTCCGGCTGTCTATACCTGCACCAGATTTATCACAGGGGCTCAGGCTGGATGATAAACATGGTGCAAGGAGAAACACTTTTGCCTAATTTTACACCAACTATTGATTGGCTTAGTTTGAAAAAGTCTTTAAATGGGTTGTGTTAGGTCAACACTAGCACCTGGCACCCCCACTGATCAGCTGTTTGAAGAGGTAGCGGTGTTCGTGCAAGCTTCTGCTCCAAAATGACCTACGTATCATCTCACTCGCACAACTGCTTGTCCCATTCAAGTGACATCAAAATAACGGTGGCTACATCTGCATACCTTCCAACCTTCCCTGATTCCAGTCCGATATTTCAGTGGTTGTCCCATGGTCCCAGAACGACTGAGGTATGTCTCGCTCTCAGCTGTAGGACATCCGTAGGGCGCAGAGAAAGTTGCTTGGCATGTCAGTCTCGCCATTATTTTGACAGCTGCGTTGCAATGCAAATGAGATAAAAATTAGCCATACTTACTGATTGACTGAGGCCGCATGAACTGGTTCGCACCCGTTTGCGGAATGGATGGGGACCCATTCATTTCAATGTCCGCATCTGTGATTCCGTTCCAGGGCTCCACAGAAAGGAGAGAGCATGTCCTATTCTTGTATGCAATACGGCTGTCTGAATGAGGCCTAAAGCAGAGAGAAGACGATCACTCACACGTTGAACCCCTTCTGTGCAGGTATTTGACCATTTTATTGATACCATAATTGTCACGATAATTGACTCGCGTAAAGGCGCCTTTAGTGAAATTCATCGGTTGCAATTGTATTTGTTATACAATTGTCTTTTTTTCTTCGCGGCTAGGCGACGCGGCAATATTTTCTATGAATATTGAGTTTTTAAAAAATACCTGTTTCTGACAGAAGTGTCCCTGTAAGCAATACGTGTCCATTAAGCTGTGCTGCCCCAGACATTTGCCCAATTTGTGTATATTTTTTTGACTGTGAAAGAGCAGAGCATCTGGCCACGTTTCCGTTCACACACAAAGCCAATTATAAGCTGTCAGTCACTGAGACAATTATTTCTGGAGCCAAATGTAACATCCTAGACATTCAGAGGTTCTACTGCTTTGAAATTGGTACCTGACAAGGCAGTGATCTGGATTTCACATGGCAATGAAAGCAATAGGCTCTTAAAACTTGACAATTTACTATGAGAGCAGTGTTGTGAAGCAGATACTTGGGAACAAGAAGCTGGAAATTATAGTGTTTATAGGGAATTAAGCACTTTACTTGTAGTTCACAGTGTATTACACTGCCACAAACTTAAAGGGGTTTTCCAAGACTATACCGATCTCTTAGCAAAAATGATGTTACTGTGCAGCTGATAGAGTTAAAGTTTCACTAACTTTAAAAAAAACTTTTGATATGTCATAGAGACATATCAAAACCTTCAGGACGCAGCTTAATTTAGCAAATCTGACCAGTGTCACTTTATGTGGTAATACATTTAAAACGCTTTTACTTATCCAGGCCATTCTGAGAATGTTTTCTCGTCACATATTGTACTTCATGACAGTGGCAAAATTTAAAAAAATTAGCAAATTTCCAGATTTCAATTTCTCAACTTTTCTAATAGATTGTAATACCTCCAAAAATAGTTATTACTTTACATTCCCCATATGTCTACTTCATGTTTGGATCATTTTGAAAATGAATTTATTTATTTTTTGGGGACGTCAGAAGGCTTAGAAGTTTAGAAGCAAATCTTAAAATTTTTAAGAAAATTTCCAAAACCCAATTTTTTCAGGACCAGTTCAGATATGAAGTCACTTTCTGGGGCTTACATATTATAAACCACCCATAAATCACCCCATTTTATAAACTACACCCCTCAAGGTATTAAAAACAGATTTTACAAACTTTGTTAATCCTTTAGGTGTGTCACAAGAATTAAAGGAAACTGTAGATGAAATTTCAGAATTTCACTTTTTTGGCAGATTTTCCATTTTAATCCATTTTTTTCGCTAACAAAGCAAGGGTTAACAGCCAAACAAAACTCAATATTTGTTACCCTGATTCTGTAGTTTACAGAAACACCCCATACAGTTGCAAGAAAAAGTATGTGAACCCTTTGGAATGATATGGATTTCTGCACAAATTGGTCATAAAATGTGATCTGATCTTCATCTAAGTCACAACAATAGACAATCACAGTCTGCTTAAACTAATAACACACAAAGAATTAAATGTTACCATGTTTTTATTGAACACACCATGTAAAAATTCACAGTGCAGGTGGAAAAAGTATGTGAACCCTTGGATTTAATAACTGGTTGAACCTCCTTTGGCAGCAATAACTTCAACCAAACGTTCCCTGTAGTTGCAGATCAGACGTGCACAATGGTCAGGAGTAATTCTTGACCATTCCTCTTTACAGAACTGTTTCAGTTTGACAATATTCTTGGGATGTCTGGTGTGAATCGCTTTCTTGAGGTCATACCACAGCATCTCAATCGGGTGGAGGTCAGGACTCTGACTGGGCCACTCCAGAAGGCGTATTTTCTTCTGTTTAAGCCATTCTGTTGTTAATTTACTTCTATGCTTTGGGTCGTTGTCCTGTTGCAACACCCATCTTCTGTTGAGCTTCAGCTGGTGGACAGATGGCCTTAAGTTCTCCTCCAAAATGTCTTGATAAACTTGGGAATTCAATTTTCCTTCGATGATAGCAATCCGTCCAGGCTCTGACGCAGCAAAGCAGCCCCAAACCATGATGCCCCCACCACCATACTTCTGTCACGACCATGTTTATGGCCGTGACTCCTTGAGAGCCGCATACAGTTGCCCGCGGTTTGGGTTGTAGTGTCAACCGCAGCTGGAGGCATAATGTTGTTAGCCTCAAGTGCGGTTGCCGCGGACAACAGTTATGTGTGCGGTCCCCTTGGAGTTGTGTGCGTGTTTGTATGCACTTTTGTATGTCTGTGTGCACTCTGTTTATGTTTGGTGTGCACTGACATCTTTCCTTCACTGTGGCTGTCCGTGGCAACGTTTGGTTGTATGTGTACATGTGGTGGCAGTGTCCCGGCCTTCGGGCTGACTCCCAGGACATGGATGCCACCCATGTCGTTGCCTGCGGCAACAGCCACAGTGTGTTCTTGATTTGGAGACTTCCCCTTTAAGTTGTGTTTTCCCCTTTAAGTTGTGGTATTGGAAGGGTTAACTCCCTTTCTGTGTGTGTGAGTCAAGGGGTGTGTCAGACTGATGGGTGTGGCCTCTTGGCTCTATAAAGCCTCAGTTGTAGGCAGTAGTCAGAGAGGGTGCTTCAGCCATGCTTGCTGGAGACATCCTCCTGGTTACTTACCAACTGCCAGTGGGGGCCATCCTTCTGGTCATAGCAAAAATATAATGTCGTTTGGTGTTTGGAAGATGTGTTTGTCTTCATGCTCCTTTATTGCACCTATGGTCCTGGGTTCCCATGTGATGTGTGTTGTGTGCTGAGTCCTTTTGTTTGTGAATAGCAGTACTTCCACATGGGTTCCAGGCTTTGTGTCTGTGGCAGGTGAGTGTTATGTTTGTGGCAAGTACCTGCCATTGCCATAGGTTGTATTTGTTCTCCCTTCCTTGCAGCTTGGCCAGTGAGACTCCTGTTCCTCCGTATCCAGAAGGAACAGGTTGTCTTACCCTGACTCCTAGTCCAGGGACCGGTCGGAGGGTGAGTTAGGGCTCCGAGGTTCCTGAGCATGGGTCCTCCTACCTTAAAGGTCGGCCCATGCAGCTAGGAGTTAGGGTCAGGTTAGGGACGCTTTAGGAGGTGACCTGCTCCCTAATCCTGTTGTCCTGGTCGAGCAGCGACCATCTTCCAGCATCGCACGGCTGAGGGTTTTCCCCATCCTCAGCCGTGACAACTTCACAGTTAGGATGAGGTTTTGATGTTGGTGTGCTGTGCCTCTTTTTCTCCACACATACCGTTGTGTGTTTCTTCCAAACAACTCAACTTTGGTTTCATCTGTCCACAGAATATTTTGCCAGTACTGCTGTGGAACATCCAGGTTGCTCTTGTGCAAACTGTAAACGTGCAGCAATGTTTTTTTTTGGACAGCAGTGGCTTCCTCTGTCGTATCCTCCCATGAAATCCATACTTGTTTAGTGTTTTACGTATCGCAGATTCGCTAACAGGGATGTTAGCATATGCCAGAGACTTTTGTAAGTCTTTAGCTGACACTCTAGGATTCTTCTTCACCTCATTGAGCAGTCTGCACTGTGCTTTTGAAGTCATCTTTACAGGACGGCCACTCCTAGGGAGAGTAGCAGCAGTGCTGAACTTTCTCCATTTATAGACAATTTGTCTTACCGTGGACTGATGAACAGCAAGGCTTTTGGAGATACTTTTATAACCCTTTCCAGCTTTATGCAAGTAAACAATTCTTAATCGTAGGTCTTCTGAGAGTTCTTTTGTGTGAGGCATCATTCACATCAGGCAATGCTTCTTGTGAAAAGCAAACCCAGAACTGGTGGTGTGTTTTTTATAGGCAGGGCCAATCTCATCTCATCGATTGCACTCCAGTTGGCTGACACCTCACTCCAATTAGCTCTTGGAGATGTCATTAGTATATGGGGTTCACATACTTTTTCCACCGGCACTGTGAATTTTTACATGGTGTGTTCAATAAAAACATGGTAACATTTAATTCTTTGTGTGTCATTAGTTTAAGCAGACTGTGATTGTCTATTGTTGTGACTTAGATGAAGATCAGATCTCATTTTATGACCAATTTGTGCAGAAATCCATATCATTCCATAGGGTTCACATACTTTTTCTTGCAATGTCAGGGGTGGCAAACCTTACAGACACAAAGAGCCAGAAAAAAAATTGTATGACTGCCAGGAGCCACAAGCTATCCGTTTACACAAATTTGCATGCACACGACAGTATTACTGCAATTGAGTTATCAAACATTTAAAAGTGCATTTAAATCACCTTTCCTACCTGTAGTGTAGACGGCTTTAGTGAGACTTCTGGCAATCTTTTTTTTTCACAATGTGTTTCAAGATTTCTCAGATGACACCCCATGCACAGATGAGACCCTTATGCTCAGATCACTGCCCATGCTCAGATGACCGCCCCATGCTCAGATGACCGCCCATGCTCAGATGACACCCTATGCACAGATGACACCCTTATGCTCAGATGACCGCCCATGCTCAGATGACTGCCTTATGCTCAGATCACCGCCCCATGCTCAGATGACCGCCTTATGCTCAGATGATGCCCCATACTCAGATGACGCCCCATGCTCAGATAACACCCCTGCTCAGATGACCGCCTTATGCTCAGATGACGCCCCATACTCAGATGACGCCCCATACTCAGATGACGCCCCATGCTCAGATAACACCCCATGCTCAGATGACCGCCCCTGCTCAGATGACCACCTTATGCTCAGATGACGCCCCATGCTCAGATAACACCCCTGCTCAGATGACGCCCCATGCTCAGATGACGCCCCATACTCAGATGACGCCCCATGCTCAGATGATGCCCCATGCTCAGATAACACCCCATGCTCAGATAACACCCCATGCTCAGATAACACCCCATGCTCAGATGAACCCCCCACCCCCATTCTAAGATCATGTGTGGGGGGGTGATTTGACATAGGGGAGATGAGAGCATGGGGTGTCTGATTTTTTGTGTTTTGTGTGAGCACTGGGTAGGCTAATTTTGTGGGTCTGATGAGGATTTGGGGGTCTTATCTGAGCTCATACTACCCCCATGTCAGATAAGACCCCCCATGATCAGTACTTTAATAAAATAAAACTGTGTAGGAGCGGGCTTATCCTACCTCTGCTGCCGCTGCTCTGAAGACTGTGGCGCCCTCTCCACAGTGACCTGACGTGCACAGCGTCAGGTCAGAGCGCGGGCCTTCAAATATTAAGGGGGGATACAGGAGGCGGGTGCCGGCAGAATCACATAGCCGACACCTGGCCTCTATTATGGCGCTGCGATCCCCGGCAGTTACCCCTCAGGTGTGGCACCTAAGGTGTTAACTGCCGCGGATCTCAGCTACCTCTTATAGAGGTCGGGTGCAGACTATATGATTCTGCAGCCAGCACCTGCCTCCTGTATTTGAATAAATTAGTGAGTTAACTTCATTGGTGGCAGTGGCCACAGACCCTCCCCTCCTCTTCCCCTCTGCATTCTCATTGGTGGCAGCGGCATTAGAACGGGGGGGGGACAACTGCTTTATTTTTCCTTCTCCCCTGTGCTGCTAATATTTCGATACCTGCGACATCCTTGGCCCGCTCCCCTGCGAGCCGCATATGTAGAGGAGAGCGTGCTCCTCTGAAAGCCGCAACTAAAGCTGCGAGGAGCCGCACGCATGACCACCCCTGCCATATGTGGTCGTAAACTGCTGTACGAGCACATGGCAGGGCGCAGAAGTAAAGGAGCGCCATAAGGTTTTTGGAAGGCAGATTTCACTGGGATAATTTTAAGTTGCCATGTCACATTTGAAGACCCCCTGATGCACCCCTAGAGCACCCCAGCCCAGGTTTCACCCATAGTTCTTATCTCTATGGCCACTTTTATACATCCATATAGGCTTCTACCCTTATCTCTCACTCATTGTTATACAAACCGGATTCCAAAAAAGTTGGGACACTCGTGAATAAAAACTGAATGCAATGATGTGGAGGAGCCAACTTTTAATATTTTATTCAGAATAGAACATAAATCACGGAACAAAAGTTTAAACTGAGAAAATGTACCATTTTAAGGGAAAAATATGTTGAATCATGGTGTCAACAAATCCCCAAAAAGTTGGGACAAGGCCATTTTCACCACTGTGTGGCATCTCCCCTTCTTCTTGCAACACTCAACAGACGTCTGGGGACCGAGGAGACCAGTTTCTCAAGTTTAGAAATAGGAATGCTCTCCCATTCTTGTCTAATACAGGCCTCTAACTGTTCAATCGTCTTGGGCCTTCTTTGTTGCACCGTCCTCTTTATGATGCGCCAAATGTTCTCTATAGGTGAAAGATCTGGACTGCAGACTGGCCATTTCAGTACCCGGATCCTTCTCCTACGCAGCCATGATGTTGTGATTGATGCAGAATGTGGTCTGGCATTATCTTGTTAAAAAATGCAGGGTCTTCCCTGAAAGAGATGACGTCTGGATGGGAGCATATGTTGTTCTAGAACCTGAATATATTTTTCTGCATTGATGGTGCCTTTCCAGACATGCAAGCTGCCCATGCCACACGCACTCATGCAACCCCATACCATCAGAGATAAAGGCTTCTGAACTGAGCGTTGATAACAACTTGGGTTGTCCTTGTCCTCTTTGGTCCGGATGACATGGCATCCCAGATTACCAAAAAGAACTTTAAATCGTGACTCGTCTGACCACAGAACAGTCCTCCATTTTGCCACACTCCATTTTAAATGATCCCTGGCCCAGTGAAAACGCCTGAGCTTGTGGATCTTGCTTAGAAATGGCTTCTTCTTTGCACTGTAGAGTTTCAGCTGGCAACGGCGGATGGCACGGTGGATTGTGTTCACTGACAATGGTTTCTGGAAGTATTCCTGAGCCCATTCTGTGATTTCCTTTACAGTAGCATTCCTGTTTGTGGTGCAGTGTCGTTTAAGGGCCCGGAGATCACGGGCATCCAGTATGGTTTTACGGCCTTGACCCTTATGCACAGAGATTGTTCCAGATTCTCTGAATCTTCGGATGATGTTATGCACAGTTGATGATGAGAGATGCAAAGTCTTTGCAATTTTTCGCTGGGTAACACCTTTCTGATATTGCTCCACTATCTTTCTGCGCAACATTGTGGGAATTGGTGATCCTCTACCCATCTTGGCTTCTGAGAGACACTGCCACTCTGAGAAGCACTTTTTATACCCAATCATGTTGCCAATTGACCTAATTAGTGTTAATTGGTCTTCCAGCTCTTCGTTATGCTCAAATTTACTTTTTCCAGCCTCTTATTGCTACTTGTCCCAACTTTTTGGGGATTTGTTGGCACCGTGAAAATTTGAATCAACGTAATTTTCCTTTAAAATTATACATTTACTCGGATTAAACGTTTGATCTGTCATCTACGTTCTATTACAAATAAAATATTGACATTTGCCATCTCCACATCATTGCATTCAGTTTTTATTCATAATTTGTTTAGTGTCCCAACTTTTTTGGAATCCGGTTTGTATATCGGTCTCCATTCTACCTGGCCATTTAGCTAGCCTATTATGTAATATATTTTTTGTTCATTACTATAGGATTTTTGTTCCCTTTCTCATTAGTGACTTGTGTGACCAAGGTCTGAATTGACCAAAACGTCAAAATTTGGAGTCACAAAAATGTATATTCTACCTAAACCTATGTATTCACTATGTAACCCTGAGTGTGTAGTGGTATTTCTCTTACTATTATTTACTTGGACTACATCAACTCTATTTTGGGGTGCATTTGAATTTTTGGGGTGATATGGCTTTTTTGAAACCGTTTTTATTTTATCTTTTTTACAGTGTTTATCTGATGGGTTAGGTCATGTGGTATTTTTATAGAGCAGGTTGTTACGGATGCGGCGATACCTAATATGTCAACTTTTTTTGATGCTGACTTCGACTGCTGTGCGCTACCTGAAGCGCAAAGTGGATAAAAGTCCCCGTGTAACTGCTGAGGAACTGAAAAAAGATTTGTCAGATGAGGGTACTGAAGTTTCAGCTCAGACAATAAGGCGCACACTGCATAATGAAGGCCTCCATGCCAGAACTCCCAGGCGCACCCCCTTGCTGTCTCCAAAGAATAAGAAGAGTCGACTGCAGTATGCCAAAAGTCATGTGGACAAACCACAAAAGTTTTGGGATAGTGTTCTATGGACTGATGAAACAAAATTAGAACTGTTTGGGCCCATGGATCAACGCTATCTTTGGAGGAGGAAGAACAAGGCCTATGAAGAAAAGAACACCTTGCCTACTGTGAAGCATGGCGGGGAGGTCAATCATGCTTTGGGGCTGTTTTGCTTCTACAGGTACAGGGAAGCTTCAGCGTGTGCAAGGTACCATGAATTCTCTTCAGTACCAGGAGATATTGGATGAAAATGTGATGCAGTCCGTCACAAACCTGAGGCTTGGGAGACGTTGGACCTTTTAACAGGACAATGATCCCAAGCACACCTCCAAGTCCTCTAGAGCATGGTTGCAGATTAAAGGCTGGAACATTTTGAAGTGGCCATCGCAGTCACCAGACTTAAATCAGATTGAGAACCTCTGGTGGGACTTAAAGGAAGCAGTTGCAGCACGCAAGCCTAAGAATGTGACTGAACTGGAGGCTTTTGCCCATGAAGAATGGGCGAAGATACCCATAGATCGCTGCAAGACACTTGTGTCAAGCTATGCTTCACGTTTAAAAGCTGTTATAACTGGAAAAGGATGTTGTGCTAAGTACTAAGATTGAATGACACTTAGGGGTTGAATAAAACTGATAATGATGTGAGCACAGAAAAGACATTTGTGGTTATTTCATTATAAATGTTATGTTATATTTGTCTGACTTACAAGTGCCTCTGTGATTTAATTGTAAGCAAGATGTCAAACTGGCCAAAACACTCGATTTCAGTGGGGGTTGAATAATTTTTAACACAACTGTATATATATATATATATATATATATATATATATAAAGAAGGACGTATGTATGTATGTTCCATGATTACTCAAAAACGCAACCATCGATTTCAACGAAACTTGGTATACATATCCCTTGCTACCTGGAAAGAAATCTTGTGGGGGTCACAGCTCTCTAGCACATACGGTTCATGAGATAGTCCCAAAAAAATGCTAATATGGCACATCACATGACCTACATTAGCCAATAGAAGCCTGCAGGTCTTTCTCTTCATATACCAACTGCCATACACATGGTCACATGTTCCTTATCAGCCAATAGAAGCTCTCAGGTCCTTAGTATCCACATACACACAGTTTTACACCAGGTTTCTATAACAACCCAGCCATTTTTCATCACTGCTGCAGGTCAGCTTTAAAGGGGCAGGGCACTATGGATGACACTGTTAAGGGAGCGGAGTGCTGTGGAGGTCACAGTTCAGGGGCAGGTAGGGTGGCCATTCAGGCCACCCTGAAAAGAAGGACTTGAAAGTCCCGCTAAGCCATGCCCCTCCCACTCCGCAGCCGACGGGGATTGAAAAAATGAAGGTAAAAATCGACTTCAGTCAGTAGCAGGGGATCGAGGGAGGGTGAATTTCTCCCTGCAGCTCAGACAGTACAGTGCTGCTGTCTGAGAGTGAGCTGTTCAAAAGGACATGCCTGTGTCCGTCCAGGCCCTGCGCCGGACGGAGGACAGGGAGTCTTAAAGCCGGACTGTCCAGCCTAAAACCAGACTTCCTGCCACCCTAGGGGCAAGCTGCTGTGGAGGTCACAGTTGAGGGGACGGTCCGATATGGAGGTCAGTGTTAAGGGGCAGATTGCTGTAGAGGCCACTGTTAATGGGACAGGGTGTTGTGGAAATCACTGGTAAGCCTCGTTCACACATCAGTGTTTTGGTCAGTGGTTTCCATCAGTGATTGTGAGCCAAAAGCTGGATTGGAGCCTCCACAGACATAATGTATAAAGGAAAGATCTGCACTCGTTCTGTGTTTAGAGCCGCACCTGGTTTTGGTTCAAAATCACTGATGCAAAACACTGACCGAACACTGACGTGTGAATGAGGCTTTAAGGAGATAGGGTACTGTGGAGGTCACTAATGAAGGGGCGGCCGCTGTGGAGGTCACTGTTAAAGGGGCGGGCACTGTGGATGTTACTGTAAAGGGGCAGGCACTGTGGAGGTCTCTGTTAAGGGGACAGGGAACTGTGGAGGTAATTGTTAAAGTGGCGGGGTACTGTAGATGTCACTGTTATAGTGGATACTGTCGATATCTTTTAATGACATACACAAACATTAAATGTAATAGATGAAATATAACCTAGGGCTATTACAGATATTGGTCAGATAATCTGTTGGTGTATTACAGGCCTTAGTCATGTATTGATATCACATAATGGTACTAGTGCTCTACATGCACAGCTAGTGGAGACTTGAATGGGGTTGTCCAGGTTCAGAGCTGAACCCAGACTACCCACAATTTCACCCAGGCAGCCCCACTAATATGAGCATCGGAGCATTTCATGTTGAATCGCAAAGGGCAAAGGCATTTTATGGAGTTCCGGTGACGTATTAGGCTCTACATAGGGACTGCCAGGCAGAGACTTTTGCGTGATGTGACTGGCACTAATGGGCGGGCTTTAGCGCTGCCATAGCCTGTAAAACAGTTCTTTTTTTTTGCACTGTCACATTATAAGGAGAATTATTTCTACTGGGGGGCATTATGGTGGGCTTTATTACTCCCCCATGGTATGACCCCCTAGTAGCAGCACCAGCCTCTCCCTGCTCTGCTATCCCTCTGCCCCTTCTCCAAATCCTTATTATGAAATCTTTCTCATTAGGATAAAACACAACATCAGCTCCGCCGAGCCCCCGGCCAAGTGTGGAAGTGGCGTCCGAGATCCCCAAGGGCCAAGCCAAGTAACAATTGTAAGTTTTCATGTGGAGTATGTTTATGTTATACACATATAGCATACACTGTGCCCACAATATACAGTATACCTCTACACTGTGGAGTCTGTTCTATAAGCAGCATTGTTTTGTGGCGGCGGACAGAAAATAATCTGGAAGTGCCCCTCCCGAGACCAGGCTCTGGATCCACCACCTGCACAGCGCATGCGTTATTATACTTTGTGATAATGAATATGCCCCTCCCCTTCATTACATTCTCAGACACAAGCAGAGCATGGATGTCAATAAAATTATGCCCCCCCTGGAAACATTTCTACGGACGCCCATGGCCGGTGACGTCACCGAATACACTGCTGGGCAGAAGCCTCCTCCTAGCAGTGTGCCTAGGTAAACAAACAAGCCCTTGCCCTCCGTGATCCAGCGCAGGGCAAGGGAGAGCATCGGAGCATGAAATGCTCTGATGCTCATATCACAGGGTCTGGAGAGGTGAGATCTGAACCCGGACAACCCCTTTAAGGGTGTACTAGACACCCTGATGCTGCAAGCGTCAGATATCTATTACATACAGCGATGTCCTCCATAGTGTGGGGAGGAACCATCACTATTCCATCACTCGTCCCCATGCAGGATAGCGGTATGCCAGCGGCAGATCCTGATTACACAGCACGATCTGTCGCTGGCAAATCCAGATTTATTAGCATGCTAAAAGATCAAAATTGCCCATAATAATAAACCCTTTATTCACACTAAACACATAACATAGTCTCACAATGGTCAGCAGCTGATAAATAGAAAGTACCACATAGTCAAAAGCACTGTACGTAACGTGGCCACTTATGGCCCCATTTCAGCCATATCCACTGCTAAGAGGTGCATAAAATCAAGCTATCAAAAGGGATGCCATTGTTTTGCCATTACATTTTTTTTGGTGGTTTGAGTTATTCTGAGAAATGAAGCAGCCTAACCCTGCCAAAAGTATGCAAGATAAAATACTTTTGGCATGTTCCTGCCCAATAGGAGCCTAAGAGTATAGTACAGTATCCACCGGAATACTTTTCATCTGAATTTTTGATCTACTCAATCACTGTCAACTATGTGACCAAATGTGGCGTACACAGATCTCATAGGGCCTCATTGCAACACTTGGTATCCCCCCCACCTCTTCCCCTCAAGTGAGATTTGCAAACTTACAATATTATATAAATATATATTTTTTTTATTATTATTTTTTATCTGGTGGAGATATTTTTTAATAATGCCAAAAATATTGCAAAATAATGGCAAAAATATCTTACCCATTTTACCCTACTTCTATGTAAGAAAACGTGGAATATGTGCTTCATAAATATGGCTCTCATTCTGAACACCCTATTTCTCAGCTGGTATAAATACATGAATAAATCTGTAACTCACTGCATCCTCTTACATTATTCACCACTAGGGGGAGCTCAGTGCATAGGAATTTATAGTTACTCAATGGGAGCAAATCTGGAAGGTCATTTTTTCATCATAAACATTGAACAATAAATTTATATTCATGCCACTACTGACCCAGACAGCCGAAACACCCGTATATCTACTGTGTTATTGTTATTATTTTACACACTTACAGGTGAAACTCCAAAAATTAGAATATCGTGCAAAAGCTCATTTATTTCAGTAATGCAACTTAAAATTTGAATATTGTGAAAAGGTTCAATATTCTAGGCTCAAAGTGTCACACTTCTAGTCAGCTAATTATTCCATACTCCCTGAGCTAAGGGGACCTGAGATTGTGACTTTGGGGTTTTCATAAGCGATAAGCCATAATCATCCAAATTATAACAAAGGCTTGAAATATCTCGCTTTGCATGTAATGAGTCTATCTCATATGTTAGTTTCACCTTTTAAGATGCATTACTGAAATAAATGAACTTTGCACGATTTTTTTAAGTTTCACCGGTATATAGCACTGACACATTCCACAGCGCTTTACGTTATGCATCACACTGTCCCCAATGGAGCTCACAATATAAGTTTCCTATCAGTAAGTCTTTGGAGTGTGGGAGGAAACCAACACAGGGAGAACAAACTCCATGCAGATGTTGTCCATGGTTGGATTCAAACCTAGGACCTCAGAGCTGCAAGGCCAACAGTGCTAACCACTGAGCCACCATACTGTTCTGTTAGAAAAGGTTTGCTTGCCGTTTTTATCAGGAATACCAGTCTAGTGACACTAAGGTAAAAAAAAAAACTAAAAAACAATATGATGGTCAGAAGCATAATAACAACCAAGTCCAATAAAGATGAGATAGAAAACAAAGCGTCCAACTAATCTCTCCACAGGGGTCATGACCGAGAACCCCAAGGATACCTGTCCAGCAGAAAATCAAGTTTACCAGCAGAAAATCCACACAGATTTCGGTGTGGTTTTCTGTGCTTTTCCACATAAAAATCCATGTGTTACTTGTGGTTTCTGGTGCGGATTTAATGTCGTTTGGCCGCAGATCTCACCCTTGCAGTGAAAATCCGCACAAAAGAACCACACAAAGAATTGCCATGCTGTGGATTTCAAAATCATCAAGGCAGGTCAATTCTCGCATGGAATCAAGAAGCAAAGTGTTTGTAAGATTGGTGATATCTCATACGCTTTGCTGGTACTGTGATACGCTGCGGTTTTTCCACACGAGAATCTGTGCAGAAAAACTGAGCGTAATCCACAACGTGTGCAGGTAGCCTAAGGGAAAGCCTAGTTAAAATAAAACCAGAGGGCATAAAAGAAAAAGTTAAAGAGCACTTGCAGCACGCCAGACCTGCAGGGTATTGCGACAGTGAGGTCACGGTATGGGCAATCGAGGGTTACTCACTTTTCTGAGGAGAACCCTGGGCAGGCATGCGACAGTGAAGGAGAGGTAGACACTAGTTCCTCTGGGGCACACTCTGTAGATAGGGACCAGGCCTGATGGTGTGTGAGGTGTCCTGGATGTTGCAGGTATTTTGAGTGCCTTAGGTTAGGTCCCTTTAAGGATCGTGACGCCAGTGCCTGTAAAGGTGGCACACCGGTTTGCAGGAGGATTAATGAAGTACACAGTTGGTAAACCAAACGTTGCTTTACTTTAGACAACAGTCCAACTTTATACAATCAGTTGCAGTGGTGTATAATGCAGTCCTTTACAGTACAAGATGCACAGCAGGTTTACTTCACAGCAGGTTTCAATCTTGCAAGATACTTGGAGGGTAAACAGTTAATGCTTTGCAGTACAATGCTGCTCTATCCCCACAGCTATTCTAGCTGGCTGGATCCCAAGGCCCGGATGCCTAATTGCTGGCTTAAATCCTTGGTATAAAAATCCTTCCTCCAGTATTGGCACTTGCTTAAGGTTACAATACCTTCTTTTCCTAGCTGGCTTCACTGCTGGATGGGAAAGGTGGCTGCAGGTTTCTCCCAGGAGGTGCTGTCCTACTACTGGGGTATCTCAACTGAGCTATCCTTAGCCTCAGGAGCTTCAGGCTGACTAGGTGACTCCTCTAGTCCCCTGGAATACACTCCGTCTCCAAGCAGGCTGTACTCCTTCTAGCCTCCTGGTGCAGCTAGGAACCAGGACTATCTAGCTGCATGTCAGGAGAAGGCCCTCAGCATATCCTGGGCTGGTGCCTTCTCACTTCTGACTCCTGACTATGACCTAACCCCTCCCTGTCTGGGCCTGGACATTTATACTAGGGGCTCCCTATCTCCCTCTAGTGTCTGGGATGTCTAACTACACCCAACTAGGCCTGCAAAGCATATAACAGGGAAACCATACATTTAAGAACACACAGTAAATTACATTACAATGCATGGATAAATACAATATCACTGTCCCTTGTGAGCAGAAGTAACACGTGACCCAATTGACCCTTGTGTAGTGCCCACTCCTACCTAGTGGGACACTACGCACTGGAATAAATGAGACATACAGACCAGGAGCTGGAAGGGGGCAAAAAAAAACCCTGAAGTACGTTTTGCCTCGCTTCCTCTGGGATCGTATCCATCTGAACTAAACCCATGCTATATATACCCTGTAAGATACAGATAATCTCTCCTTCTACATTATCAGTAAACATTCACCTGTGGTCTAGAGGAAATATACCATAAGCCATGTGTGGCTATGATGGATGGCGTCTCATGGAATGGTGGCAGAATCCCGCAATATAACATGGGATCGTGTCCGAAAGCTCAGACACGTGACCGGACATCGCGATATCAGCCAGGCCAGCTCATTCCCATCCCTAAGATACCGCACATGCGCACCCAGGGCCGGTGCTATAATAAGGCAGACCAAGCAGCTGCCTTAGGGCGCAGAAATGGGGGGGGTGTAAAAAATGAAACTTTTTTTAACCCCTTAAGGACTCAGCCCTATTTCACCTTAAAGGGCTTCTGTCACCCCACTAAACTTTTTTTTTTTTTGCCTACTTATAATCCCTACACTGCGATTTATGGCTACATGATCAAATTAATCATTTTGGTCCTGTAGATTTAGTTTAAAACAAGTTTTTAAAATATGCTAATTACCTTGCTACTAGCAAGTAGGGCGGCTACTTGCTGGTAGCACCCGCGTCCTCCAATCGTAAAGACGCCCCCTCCACATTGGGATTGACAGGGCCAGGGAATGGGATCGTTCTCTGCTGGCCCTGCCTGTTTGCATTTAAAATCTTGCGCCTGCGCCGCGGCCGTACCTGTCCTCAATTGGCGCAGGCGCACTGAGAGGCGGCCGCTCGCTCGGCCCCTCTATCCTCAATGCGCCTGCGCCGATGACGTCACATCTACACCCGGCGCAGGCGCTTTGAGGATGGAGCGGCCGCCTCTCAGTGCGCCTGCGCCAATTGAAGACAGGTACGGCCGAGGCACAGGCGCAAGATTTTAAATGCAAACAGGCAGGGCCAGCAGAGAACGATCCCGTTCCCTGGCCCTGTCAATCACAATGTGGAGGGGGCGTCTTTACGATCAGAGGATGCGGCTGCTACAAGCAAGTAGCCGCCCTACTTGCTGGTAGCAAGGTAATTAGCATATTTTAAAAGCTTGTTTTAAACTAAATCTACAGGACCAAAATTCTTAATTTGATCATGTAGCCATAAATCGCAGTGTAGGGATTATAAGTAAGCAAAAAAAAAAGTTTAGTGGGTGACAGAAGCCCTTTAAGGACTTGGCCATTTTTTGGAAATCTGACCAGTGTCACTTTAAGTGCTGATAACTTTAAAACACTTTGACTTATCCAGGCCATTCTGAGATTGTTTTTTCGTCACATATTGTACTTCATGACACTGGTAAAATGAAGTCAAAAAAATTAATTGTTTTGCATAATAAAATGCCTAATTTACCCAAACTTTTGAAAAATTTGCAAATTTCAAAGTTTCAGTTTCTCTACTTCTGTAATACATAGTAATACCCCCAAAAATTGTGATGACTTAACATTCCCCATATGTCTACTTCATGTTTGAATTATTTTGGGAATGATATTTTATTTTTGGGGGATGTTACAAGGCTTAGAAGTTTAGAAGCAAATCTTGAAATTTTTCAGAAATTTACAAAAACCCAATTTTTAGGGACCATTACAGCTCTGAAGTCACTTTGCGAGGCTTACATAATAGAAACCGCCCAAAAATGACCCCATTCTATAAACTACACCCCTCAAGGTATTCAAAACTGATTTTACAAACTTCGTTAACCCATTAGGTGTTGCACAAGAGTTATTGGCAAATGGGGATGAAATTTGAGAATTAATTTTTTTGCCTAATTTTCCATTTTAACCCATTTTTTCCACTAACAAAGCAAGGGTTAACAGCCACACAAGACTGTATCTTTATTGCCCTGACTCTGCCGTTTACAGAAACACCCCATATGTGGCCGTAAACTACTGTACGGCCACACAGCGGGGCGTAGAGTGAAAGGTGCGCCGTATGGTTTTTGGAAGCCAGATTTTGCTGGACTGTTTTTTTGACACCATGTCCCATTTGAAGCCCCCTGATGCAACCCTAGAGTAGAAACTCCATAAAAGTGACCCCATCTAATAAACTACACCCCTCAAGGTATTCAAAACTGATTTTACAAACTTTGTTAACCCTTTAGGTGTTGCACAAGATTTAATGGAAAATAGAGATACAATTTCAAAATTTCACTTTTTGGGCAGATTTTCCATTTTAATATTTATTTTCCAGTTACAAAGCAAGGGTTAACAGCCAAACAAAACTCATTATTTATGGCCCTGATTCTGTAGTTTACAGAAACACCCCATATGTGGTTGTAAACTGCTGTACGTGCACACGGCAGGGCGCAGAGGGAAAGGAATGCCATACGGTTTTTGGAAGGCAGATTTTGCTGGACTGTTTTTTTTGACACCATGTCCCATTTGAAGCCCCCCTGTTGCACCCCTAGAGTAGAAACTCCAAAAAAGTGACCCCATTTTAGAAAGTACAGAAAAGGGTGGCAGTATTGTTGGTACTAGTTTAGGGTACATATGATTTTTGGTTGCTCTATATTACACTTTTTGTGCGGCAAGGTAACAAGAAATAGCTTTTTTGGCACGTTTTTTTTTTTGGTTATTTACAACATTCATCTGACAGGTTAGATCATGTGGTAATTTTATAGAGCAGGTTGTCACGGACGCGGCGATACCTAATATGTATAATTTTTTTTTATTTATGTAGGTTTTATACAATAACTTCATTTTTAAAACCCCAAAATTTTTTAGTGTCTCCATAGTCTAAGAGCCATAGTTTTTTCAGTTTTTGGGCGATTATCTTAAGTAGCATCTCATTTTTTGCGGGATGAGATGACGGTTTGATTTGCACTATTTTGTGGTGCATATGACTTTTTGATCGCTTGCTATTACACTTTTTGTTCTGTAAGATGACAAAAAATTGCTTTTTTTGCACCGTTTATTTTATTTTTTTACGGTGGTCACCTGAGGGGTTAGGTCATGTGATATTTTTATAGAGCCGGTCGATACGGACGCGGTGATACCTAATATGTATACTTTATTTTTATTTATGTAAGTTTTACACAATGATTTCATTTTTGAAACCAAAAAAATCATGTTTTAGTGTTTTCATAGTCTAAGAGCCATAGTTTTTTAAGTTTTTGGGCGATTATCTTGAGTAGGGTCTCATTTTTTGCGGGATGAGATGACGGTTTTATTGGTACTATTTTGGCGTACATGCGACTTTTTTGATCACTTTTATTACCTTTTTTGATCATGTAGCCACATGACCCCCCTAGCATTGTGACAGGATGCCGGCATCCTGTTCAGATTAACCCCTGGGGCGCCGGAATGGCTATTTAAAGTTAGGACGTACCGGTACGCCCTGAGTTCTTAAGGACTCGGGAAATAGGGCGTACCGGTACGCCCTGCGTCCTTAAGGGGTTAAAATACCCTGGGTATTATGGGGTGAATACTAATGAAGCGCTTCCATTTTGGAAGCGCTTCATTAGTACCGGAGTACCGGGAATCGGTGAAGGATCTGTACTTACCACTTCCTGATCCTCCGCTCGGCTGTCTGCTGTGCAGGGCTACGCACCATGTGACCTCACTCTGCGCAGCCTTCACAGCTGACAGCCGAGAACCAGGAAGAAGAGAGAGAGAACGCTGATGGTGAGGAGCGGCGGCATCCAGGAGTAGGAGAGGTAAGTTATTATTTTTTATTTTTTTGTGCTGATGGCTGACATGGGGGGCATGATTTATGGCGGGCATGATGGCTGACATGGGGGCATGATGGCTGACATGGGGGCATGATGGCTGACATGGGGAATGATGGCTGACATGGGGGCATGATGGCTGACATGGGGGCATGATGCCTGACATGGCGGCATGATGCCTGACATGGGGGCATGATGCCTGATATGGGGGCATGATGGCTGACATGGGGGCATGATGCCTGACATGGGGGCATGATGACTGACATGGGGGGCTTATGGCTGACATGGGGGGCTGATCTGAGGCATTGGGGGTCTGAGGTCTGATTAACATTGGGGGTCTGATTGCTAGTCTGACCTGAGGTGCAATGGAAAATATTTTTTTCTTATTATCCTCCTCTAAAACCTAGGTGCGTCTTATGGACCGGTGTGTCTTAGAGGGCAAAAAATACGGTCCTTAAACCAGCGATTGTCTGAAGCAGAGAGAAGATACCAGGACCACACAGAGGAGAAGCCAGCTTCTGCAGACGGGACCAGGGCCAGGTGAGCTGCGAGGGGGGGGCGCCAAAATGTAGCTTCGCTTGTGTTGGCAAAAATCCTTACACTGGCCCTGTGCGCACCCAAGGGGGAGGAGGCTGGGAACCACGCTGGAAAAATAGAGAACAAGGGAGTAGATCACATTTAGTATCCATCTCATCAACAACATCAGCCAGTGAGGCAGGGAATACCTCTGATCAAGAACTAAGGGGATAACCCAAGAGGTTTTTGGTGAAATTCCAATTTTGCTGATTTCCAACAACAGGTGGGCAAGAGACATCAGGGGACGAATCAACAAGCACTACAGGTAATCAATTTATCTGATCATAACCTTATTCCGTCAGGAGCTCCGTCAGAGATTCCGTGAGAGAGGGTACAGTGCACAATCTATAGAGGCAGGATATCAGAGAGCTCGCAGATCTAGAAGACCAGACCTACTCCATAAAAAGGAGAAGAAAAATGAGGCAGAAGAGATACAATTCATCACCGGATACAATACACGATGGAGGGATATCCGTGGAGCACTAGGTAAATATTGGTAACTATTGAGGATCGACCCCAATTGGGTAAAATAATACCACCGTACCCACCTATTACATATCGGATAGACCATTTGGTCAAAAGTCATACTGTTGAGAAACCTGGGATGTTTGGTACAAAAGGTCCCCCTTGGGGAAATAAAGATTGCGGCAAATGCTTCACATGTACCAACACGGATAGGGCGGAGAACTTTTGGGATTCCTCACATAGTAGAAAATACTAAATAACACACAATAACTTGTACAACCATTGGGGTGATCTATTGGGCTACATGCCCATGTGATATGATCTATGTAGGGATGACATTGCGCCAATTCAAAAGGCGGATTAGAGAACATGTATTGGCAATACAATCTGCCAAGGAGTTGGAAGATACAGAAAATGTACAAACCATCCCAAGACATTTTAAAGAGAAACACAATTCTGATGGCTCTCTTCTTCACTTTAGGGGTATTGATCATGTGATTATCTCCCCCAGAGGTGGAAATTGGAAAAAACTTCTCTGACAAAAAGAAACACGATGGATATTCTTATTGGATACCATCACACCATTAGGACTTAATGAAGGTAACAGCTTTGCCCCTTTTTTATAGCTCCCGGGCTCTTCTGGCCGGGACCGCTACCAATAGATAGTATTTTATTTTAACTGGTTATTTTAATTGGGTACAATAGAATGTTTTTAACTGTTGTTTTTCTTTTATATCTCTCTGACTTACCTGTTTTGCTATTTTTCTAGAACAAGTTGCCCCCCTAGTCCAGTAGAGACCGATATATGGGATGAAGGTTGGAGACATATGATCTTCAGATACATAGGCTGGAGAAGCATATATACAGTGAGGCACAGAAGTATTTGAACACCCCACCCTGTGATTTTGCAAGTTCTCCCACTTAGAAATCATGGAGGGGTCTGAAATTCACATTGTAGGTGGATTCCCACTCTGAGACAGAATAAAAAAAAAAAAAATGTGGAGATAACATTGTATGATTTTTTCAGAATGTATTTGTCTTACATACCTGAACATAAGTATTTGAACACCTGGCTCTCAAAGACCTGTTACTGTGCCTTTAAAAAGTCCACCTCGACTCCACTCATTAATCTAACTTAGTAGCATCTGTCTCAGTTCTTTAAAAAACCCTGTCCACCCCACAGTCAGTCAGACGCCAACTATTACCATGGGCAAGACCAAAGAGCTGTCAAAAGACACCGGAGACAAAATTGTAAACCTCCACAAGGCTGGAAAAAGCCACAGGGCAATTGCCTAGCAGCTTGGTAAAAGTAGATCAACTGTTGGAGCAATTGTTAGAAAATGGAAGAGGCTAAAGATGACTTTGGAAGATGGAAGATGTCTCCTTCGGACTGGGGCTCCATGCAAGCTCTCACCTTGTGGGGTATCACTGATGATAAGAAAGGTGAGGAATCAGCGCAGAACTACAATGGAGGAGCTGGTCAATAACATGAAGAGAGCTGGGACTACAGTTTCAAAGGTCACTGTCAGTAGAACACTACGCCATCATGGTTTCAAATCATGCATTGCACGTAAGGTTTCCCTGCTTAAGTCATCACATGTCCAGGCCCGTCTGAAGTTTGCCAATGACCATCTGGATGATCCAGAGGAGGAATGGGAGAAGTCATGTGGTCAGATCAGACCAAAGTATAACTTTTTGGTCTAAACTTCACTCGTCTTGTTTGGAGGAAAAAGAAGGATGAGTTGCATCCCAAGAACACCATCCCTACTGTGAAGCATGGGGGTGGTAGCATCGTGCTTTGGGATGCTTTTCTGTGAAGGGGACAGGACGACTGCACTGTATTAAGGAGAGGATGAATGGGGCCATTTATTGTGAGATTTTGAGCAACAACCTCCTTCTCTCAGTCAGAGCATTGAAGATGGGTCGTGGCTGGGTCTTCCAAAAAGACAACGACCCGAAGAACATAGCCAGGATAACCAAGGAGTGGCTCTGTAAGAAGCATATCAAGGTTCTGGAGTGGCCTAGCCAGTCTACAGACCTAAATTCAATAGAACATATTTGGAGGGAGCTGAAACTCCATGTTGCTCAGTGACAACTCCGAAACCTGACAGATCTAGAGGAGATCTGTGTGGAGGAGTGGGCCTAAATCCCTGTTGCAGTGTGTGCAACCTGGTCAAGAACTACAGGAAACGTTTGACCTCTGTAATTGCAAACAAAGGCATCTGTACCAAATATTAACACTGATTTTCCCAGGTGTTCAAATACTTATGTTCAGCAGTGCAAGACAAATACATTCTTTAAAAAAAAATCATACAATGTGATTTCCTGAATTTTTTATTTTTTTATTCTGTCTCTCAGAGTGGGAATGCACCTACAATGTGAATTTCAGACCCCTCCGTGATTTCTAAGTGGGAGAACTTCGCAGGGTGTTCAAATACTTCTGTTCCTTACTGTATGGATTGGTAGCATTTACTGATAAAGCGTTTTTGATCCATGGAGCTCTCCCTCTATTTCACTATGAGCTGGTATACCTTATTCTGGTGGCTGACAAGTGATGGGAACAGACTTGGTATTCTAGGACTACATTTGTATTGATGTTGACATCATGTACAAGGGGACTCTTTTGGGGGGTTTTCATCATAGAGAATTATGTGTTCACTAGAATGCAATGAATATTTATTATAATTGTCACAATGATTTTTACGTTCTTTTCTATCACTTGCATGGTCACGGTCACTGCACGAGCACTTTATCACTTAGCACTTTTTCACTTTCACTTTATTATAGTGAAGAATATTATGTATTAGGCATGGGTTTTGTTAATCATGTTGTTTATCTGTTTTACACATCCATCACTTTTAATAACAACAACCATGGGTTTTATGATTAGGATTATGTGCCCCCTGTTGATATTATAAGTCTTTGTATGAACTATTAGTTTTTACGTCAATTTATTCCTATGTCATATGTGGATCAAGTATATATTTTATATACATGTATTATAGTGATTAGTATATGTACCCGATTGATAGTGGCTGGGGAAAGTATAAGTTCGTCCATGTATGGAGTTATATCTTGTATGTCTACACTACGTGCAGAATTATTAGGCAAATGAGTATTTTGACCACATCATCCTCTTTATGCATGTTGTCTTACTCCAAGCTGTATAGGCTCGAAAGCCTACTACCAATTAAGCATATTAGGTGATGTGCATCTCTGTAATGAGAAGGGGTGTGGTCTAATGACATCAACACCCTATATCAGGTGTGCATAATTATTAGGCAACTTCCTTTCCTTTGGCAAAATGGGTCAAAAGAAGGACTTGACAGGCTCAGAAAAGTCAAAAATAGTGAGATATCTTGCAGAGGGATGCAGCACTCTTAAAATTGCAAAGCTTCTGAAGCGTGATCATCGAACAATCAAGCGTTTCATTCAAAATAGTCAACAGGGTCGCAAGAAGCGTGTGGAAAAACCAAGGCGCAAAATAACTGCCCATGAACTGAGAAAAGTCAAGCGTGCAGCTGCCAAGACTGATTTTTCTAAAGTTTTATGGACTGATGAAATGAGAGTGAGTCTTGATGGGCCAGATGGCTGGATTGGTAAAGGGCAGAGAGCTCCAGTCCGACTCAGACGCCAGCAAGGTGGAGGTGGAGTACTGGTTTGGGCTGGTATCATCAAAGATGAGCTTGTGGGGCCTTTTTGGGTTGAGGATGGAGTCAAGCTCAACTCCCAGTCCTACTGCCAGTTTCTGGAAGACACCTTCTTCAAGCAGTGGTACAGGAAGAAGTCTGCATCCTTCAAGAAAAACATGATTTTCATGCAGGACAATGCTCCATCACACGCGTCCAAGTACTCCACAACGTGGCTGGCAAGAAAGGGTATAAAAGAAGAAAATCTAATGACATGGCCTCCTTGTTCACCTGATCTGAAGCCCATTGAGAACCTATGGTCCATCATCAAATGTGAGATTTACAAGGAGGGAAAACAGTACACCTCTCTGAACAGTGTCTGGGAGGCTGTGGTTGCTGCTGCACGCAATGTTGATGGTGAACAGATCAAAACACTGACAGAATCCATGGATGGCAGGCTTTTGAGTGTCCTTGCAAAGAAAGGTGGCTATATTGGTCACTGATTTGTTTTTGTTTTGTTTTTGAATGTCAGAAATGTATATTTGTGAATGTTGAGATGTTATATTGGTTTCACTGGTAAAAATAAATAATTGAAATGGGTATATATTTGTTTTTTGTTAAGTTGCCTAATAATTATGTACAGTAATAGTCACCTGCACACACAGATATCCCCCTAAAATAGCTAAAACTAAAAACAAACTAAAAACTACTTCCAAAAATATTCAGCTTTGATATTAATGAGTTTTTTGGGTTCATTGAGAACATGGTTGTTGTTCAATAATAAAATTAATCCTCAAAAATACAACTTGCCTAATAATTCTGCACTCCCTGTATATCATGAGGCATCCAGTCTGGAATTATATGTCTGTTCCTTTATAATTGTGTCGGCTACTCTAGTTATTGGATTGGTTATCAATGTAGTCTCACTGCACTGTAATGTGGGCATATTTCCCTTTTCAAAGATGGCGCCCGCGTTGGTGGTGGAGGGAACTGCAGTGTATTCTGTGCGGCCTGGTTCCCAGCCTCCTCCCCCTTGGTGCGCATGTGTGGTATCTTAGGGATGGGAATGAGCTGACCTGGCTGATATTGCGAGGTCTGGTCATGTGTCCGAGCTTTCGGACGCGATACCACGTTATATTGCGGGATTCCGCCGCCATTCCATAAGACGCCATCCATCATAGCCACACATGGCTTATGGTATATTTCCTCTAGACCACAGGTGAATGTTTACTGATACTGTAGAAAGAGGGATTATCTGTATCTTATTGGGTATATACAGACGTGGACAAAATTGTTGGTACCCTTTGGTCAATGAAAGAAAAAGTCACAATGGTCACAGAAATAACTTTAATCTGACAAAAGTAATAATAAATTAAAATTCTATAAATGTTAACCAATGAAAGTCAGACATTGTTTTTCAACCATGCTTCAACAGAATTATGTAAAAAAATAAACTCATGAAACAGGCATGGACAAAAATGATGGTACCCCTAGAAAACACAGAACATAATGTGACCAAAGGGACATGTTAATTCAAGGTGTGTCCACTAATTAGCATCACAGGTGTCTACAACCTTGTAATCAGCCATTGGGCCTATATATATGGCTCCAGGTAATCACTGTGTTGTTTGGTGATATGGTGTGTACCACACTCGACATGGACCAGAGGAAGCAAAGGAAAGAGCTGTCTCAAGAGATCAGAAAGAAAATTATAGACAAGCATGTTAAAGGTAAAGGCTATAAGACCATCTCCAAGCAACTAGATGTTCCTGTGAGTACAGTTGCACATATTATTCATAAGTTTAAGATCCATGGGACTGTAGCCAACCTCCCTGGACGTGGCCGCAGGAGGAAAATTGATGACAAATCTAAGAGACGGATAATCCGAATGGTAACAAAAGAGCCTAGAAAGACTTCTAAAGAGATTCAAGGTGAACTTCATGCTCAAGGAACATCAGTGTCAGATCGCACCATCCGTCGTTGTTTGAGCCAAAGTGGACTACATGGGAGACGACCAAGGAGGACACCATTGTTGAAAACGAATCATAAAAAAGCAAGACTGGAATATGCCAAACTACATGTTGACAAGCCACAAAGCTTCTGGGAGAATGTCCTGTGGACAGATGAGACAAAAATCGAAGTTTTTGCCAAGGCACATCAGCTGTATGTTCACAGACGAAAAAATGAAGCATATCAAGAAAAGAACACTGTCCCTACTGTGAAACATGGAGGAGGCTCTGTTATGTTCTGGGGCTGCTTTGCTGCGTCTGGCACAGGGTGTCTTGAATCTGTGCAGGGTACAATGAAATCTCAAGACTATCAAGGAATTCTAGAGAGAAATGTACTAGCCAGTGTCAGAAAGCTTGGTCTCAGTCGCAGGTCATGGGTCTTGCAACAGGACAATGACCCAAAACACACCGCTAAAAACACCCAAGAATGGCTAAGAGGAAAAAATTGGACTATTCTAAAGTGGCCTTCTATGAGCCCTGACCTCAATCCTATTGAGCATCTTTGGAAGGAGCTGAAACATGCAGTCTGGAAAAGGCACCCTTCAAACCGGACACAACTGGAGCAGTTTGCTCATGAGGAGTGGGCCAAAATACCTGCTGAGAGGTGCAGATGTCTCATTGACAGTTACAGGAAGCGTTTGATTGCAGTGATTGCCTCAAAAGGTTGCGCAACAAAATATTAAGTTAGGGGTACCATCATTTTTGTCCATGCCTGTTTCATGAGTTTATTTTTTTACATAATTCTGTTGAAGCATGGTTGAAAAACAATGTCTGACTTTCATTGGTTAACATTTATAGAATTTTAATTTATTATTACTTTTGTCAGATTAAAGTTATTTCTGTGACCATTGTGACTTTTTCTTTCATTGACCAAAGGGTACCAACAATTTTGTCCACGTCTGTATAGCATGGGTTTAGTTCAGATAGATACGCCCCCAGAGGAAGCGAGGCGAAACGTACGTCATGTCTCATTTATTCCAGTACTCCTTAACTTTTCCTTTCATGCCCTCTGGTTTTATTTTAACTAGGGAGGCGTTCTAGATCTCTTGATTATTATGGTAGCAGTTTGGTCTGATTATTTCTCTATTATATATTGATACTCATGACAATATTATAAAGTGTTGGGGAATGGATTTAAACACTACTTCTTAGTTAACATGGCACTGGTGTTGGTGAGTGACTCAGCTCATATATTTGTATTACTGAGTACTGAATATTCAATACTACTAACTATATTTTTAAGTGAGAGAGATTAATAATTGGACCTAGAACTTGGTGGGGCCATCATTCTCACAGCATTGATGTGCACTGCTTTTTACTTATTATATACTTTATATTTATGTATTGTATGTCCTTTTGGATATGACACAATAAAGATGATTTTTGTACTACATGTGTGGTGTTTGTAGTTTGGTCCTGCAGTTATGTTCCTACGCTTGATTTTTTGCTTTATGGTTGTTTTTGTTTGGTTTTCTAATATGGCTATACAGTTGCATACTTCAGAGGTACATGCTGCAGGCCGTCCCCTCAGGTGGAGAAGTGCCAGAGTGTAGGATGCAAGTGGTATACAGTGACCTAATATTTGTGTCACGGTGCTCCTATCTTCAGGCTGTCGCTTCCTGGGGGTCAGTCTCCATTAAGTTGAAGAAAGGAATGAAATTAAGTTCATATTTGAAGAAGTTTAACTTTTCTTTACTTGGAAAAGACTTGCAGTAACAGAACAGTACTTGATATTTCTCTTTCTTGGTTCCAGCAGTATGCACGATTCTGGCATTTGGCCTTGACTGTTTATTTCATAATGCTATCTTTAGTTTTGGTAACTGTGTAAAACAGAGTGGGGTGTCTTGGAGTCGTCCCCCTCAAGTCTAATGAATATCAGGAGTGGATGCTCTATGAGCTGCTTTCCCAAAGCTCCTACAGCTGGAGGTGAAAATGCTTCCCTCATTGTGCCTTGTCTGGTCTCTTTAGACCAGGCATCCTCAAACTGCGGCCCTCCAGCTGTTGTAAAACTACAACTCCCACAATGCCCTGCTGTAGGCGGATACCTGTAGGCTGTTCGGTCATGCTGGGAGTTGTAGTTTTGCAACAGCTGGAGGGCCGCAGTTTGAGGATGCCTGCTTTAGACTCTCTCACTCAACTTCCTGAAAACCCCTCCTTTGGTGGAAAACAGGAAAAACCACTTCTGCCCAAAGGGGGGCAGAATTAAATGGTTAGGTCCATGATTTCTAAAGGAATCTGCCAGAACAATATGCCACCTGCTGGAAAACCAGGCATATCACATGTAAAAACAGTTGCTTAACAATATTAACTGCTTCATTACCTTTGCAGCAAATAACTGAATAATTTCTCAGCCAGCCTACATGTATTTGATATTTTTTTACGGGACACCTTAGAAATTTCTTTTGTGTGATGATTGATATAATATATATTTTTTTTATATTTTAGAAAAAACTGAAAATTATGAAAATTTTTTTTTTTTCCTTTGTTATTAATTTTAAAATGTTTCTAAAACCATTACCATACGCTTTTACCTTGAAAATGGACACTACTTATGTAATTTATCTACTGGCTGAGCCCGCCGCAAGACATCAAAAGATTTTGGATATTGGCGGCCTATTTTTCTATTGCTGGTTCTATGGCATCGTACTGCCAGAAAAAGCTTGTACAGCGTCAAAACGTTACAAGCTCCTTCAAATTGACTTTTTTATGTTGTTCCCCTAAGATACAAAATACCTAGACTTTTTTTATAAAAAAAAAGTGTGCAGGGGGCTCATGCACATAAACGTATATTCTTTCCGTGTCCTTTATTATTTTTTTTGCGGACCGTATATGGAACCATTCATTTCAATGGGTCCGCAAAAAAAAACGGAAGTTACTCCGTGTGCATTCCGTTTTCGTATGTCCGCATTTCCGTTTTGCAAAAAAATAGAACATGCATGACGGACAAGGATAGTACTGTTCTATTAGGGGCCAGCCGTTCCGCAAAATACGTAATGCACACGGATGTCATCAATATTTTTTGTGGATCCGTTTATTGAGGACCGCAAAATACATTATCATTTGCATGAGCCCTATGTTTGTATATTTTACATGCACAAATTCTACTATACTATTGCTAAAACTAATATATATATATATATACACCGTATTTTGCAGTGTATAAGACAACTTTCTAACACTAGAAATTATTTTAAAAAGTTGGGGGTCGTCTTATACGCCGGGTATAAACTGATCCGATGGTATATTCTAACCCCCAGATGTTCCCATGGTGAAGGGGACGCTTGCCTGGGGGGTTAGAATATACAATCTCACTGAGATCGTGAAAACTCAGATCCGATGGTATAATATTACCTTACAATAAAGCTCCGGTAACAGGCAGAGTGGGTGGCGGCGTAATGTCACTCACTCATGTGACGTGCCTGCTCCACCCACTTTATGAATGAAGCAGGCGGAGCAGGCGCATCACGTGAATGAGTGACGTTACGCTGCCGCCCGCTCTGCCTGTTACCGGAGCTCCATTGTAAGGTAATAAAGATCAGAGCGCTGATTTAAAGTTCTAGTTACTGCCGGTTAAGGAATAGTCTTTAGATATTATACTGCTGTGAGCGGAGGGGCCGGTGTATTGGGGGAACACTGTTATGGGGGAGATCTGTGGATGACACATATAGCACAGATCCCCATCCCCATAACAGTGCTATTCACAGATCCCCCTCCCCATAACAGTGCCATTCACTGATCCCCTTCCCCATAACAGTGCTATTCACAGATCCCCCTCCCCATAACAGTGCCATCCACAGATCCCCCTCCCCATAACAGTGCCATCCACAGATCCCCCTCCCCATAACAGTGCCATCCACAGATCCCCCTCCCCATAACAGTGCCATCCACAGATCCCACTCCCCATAACAGTGCCATCCACAGATCTCCGCCCATAACAGTGCCATCCACAGATCTCCGCCCATAACAGTGCCATCCACAGATCCCCCATAGCAATGGACCCACCATCTTTTCCCAGCCCCTAGTAGTTCCTATGTGGGAAACTGGGAATGTGAAAAGAAAAATATAGGTTACCATGGCAGCCAGGACGCTACTGAAGCCTTGGCTGTCATGGTCAGTTCCCTGGACTGGAGAAGATCGCCTTGGAGACAGGGAGGGCTGGGAAGGCAGGGGTAGTCTTATACGGCGAGTATAGCCGTATAGTTGTCTTATACGCCGGAAAATAAGGTATATTTTTTATTTCTTTTGTGAACGAAAAAGGGGAGGGATGCTTGTATGGGTGTGTACCTAGATATACCTGCTATAATATTGCTAATACTAGTAGCGGTTATAACTTTTTTTTTTTTTGGCTGCATTTCTTTTCATAAATTTTTACATTTCTTTAATTATTTATTTTTTACTTTTCATTTACTTTATTAAGTGAATGAACCTCTTCGTGCCACAGTCAGGGCAGGAAAGGGTTAATTCACAGCCAGCAGGTAGCAGTCTTACATAAGGAAAAACACTATAGGTGATAGGTGCTACAAGCATCTATCATAGCCAGACCCTACCGCTGACTTACGGACTTCTCCCTTTGACTGCAGCTGTCTAATAACAGCGCAGTCACAGAGATTTGCAACGGCGTGGGCCGCCAGCAGATCACATTGTAATCTGGCGCATTTATACCTCGGGTTACTGATAGGAGCCTACCGCCAAAAAGTAAAAAGTTAATATTAAATGTCTGACAGCCATAACTTTTTTTATATTTTTATCCACAGAGCTGTATGAGGGCTTGTTTTTTGAGGTACAAACTGTAGTTTGGTACCATTTTTACGAATACACCACACATACGACATTTTGATCACTGATTAAATTTTTGGGGTGGAAAGGGGACAAAAAAATTGTGAATTGTGTGTTTTTTTCCTTTACAGCAATCACCACACAGAAATAAATAAAAAAATTTTTTTTATAATTCTGAAATTTTTGGATGCGCAAAACCTGATATTTATTATATTTATCATTAATATATTTTTATATGTAACATAGGGAAAGGGGTGTGATTAAAATATTAAATTTCATTGTAAATTTTTTTTTACTTTTTATTTAATAACTATTAGTCCCCTTAGAAGGCTAGAGCCACATCCCTCTGCCTTGCCTCACGGGTGTCGCGATCAGCGTTTATCGTGGCACCTGAGGAGTTAAATGATGGGGTTTGACCAGGGATTGTCGTTCCCAGTCGATACAGCCTGGACAGCTCACGGCAGCATCCTGTTCCATACACTACCTCAACCATCGGTTGCGTCATGGTGGTTGAAGGGGTTAATCTAAACCTTGTTTCTGTTCCCAGCACTGAATGCTTCCATTCAGGTTGCCGTGCATGTAATCATAAACATACACAGTCAAGTCACATTATTATGACCATTTCCTACTTTTGATGTCAGCAGCGTGTACAGATGTAGCAGAGTTAACAGTCATATCTGGTGAGTTATCACATCTAGTTAACACATTATACCAGACTTAACTCTGCTACATCTGTAGCTCATGAAGGAAGTGACGTGTGGTGAGTATATTAGGTGTTCGATAGGCTGTCTGCAGACATATCCCTCAATGCTGTCATGTGTAAAAGAGACAAAAAGCCATGTGGAAACTGCCCAGTACCACGTGCCACTGATGTGAGAGGGCAATGTCGGCTGCAAAGGTGCACGAGGGCAGAGCAACACTCTACAGTGAATCAGCTCACAGACACGCGTCTAAAACAACAGTTCAGAGAACCCTACTGTATTTGGGGCTCTGAAGCAGATGGATGGTCTCTGAACCTCTGCTATTGAAGTTGCAATCGGCAGAAAAGGCTTCAGTTTCCGCGCCGGTATCAGAATTGGATCTCCGCTGATTGGCAAAGTGTCGTCTTCTCAAATGAGTCATGTTTTCTGTTTCACCCTGAAACCATTGCTGGAAGAACACAAGCTGGTGGTAGCAGCGTTATGGTCTGGGGAACATTTTCGTGGCTTTTTCTGGGCCCACTCATCCACGTGGAAGGCACGATCTACTGATTTGTGTATGAATCCATGCTGGCAGATCACATACACCCATAGATGACAATTGTCTTCCCTGGGCAGATGGCATATTCCAGCAAGACAATGTGACATGTCACATGGCTAGCAATGTCCAACAATGGTTGGAAGAGCATGACCAAGACTTCCATGTTCTACCCTGGCCCCATAACTCCCCAGACTTCAACCAAATTAAGCATTTGTGGAACCACCTCTATCATTGTGATCGCTTACATGAATGATTTTACAAGCGTTGAACGGGCATTTTCAGTACAGTCGTTCTGCTGCTACAGACATTTACCCTGTATGATTATGGTCCACAGGGGTGGACCATGAACTTAATGTGGCCCTGGAGAAAATACTAAAAAAGTGTCCCCGTTTTCTAGTTGGGTCCAAATTGATGGAAGGCAGGGCCAACAATACCATATTATACCACCCTAACAGTGCCAAATACCAGTCTAGGGCTGAAACAATTCATCGATGTAATCAATTCCAAAAAATTGATTCCTTTAAATCACGTGACCACGGAGCGCGAGTGAAATGAAACCTTTCACTCAGCGCTCAGTGGCCTCTAGTCAGCACCGCGCCAGAAGGCCTGGCGTGCACATAGTCAGTGGGCTGGCTGACGCTGTGTGTGACGTCAGGTCCCTCCCAGTGCATGTTGGGAAGACGACTTGTTAGTCTCCTGCGGACTCCATGTCAGCGCACTGCCAGGAAAGGCAAGTATAAAATAGCACTAGCAGGGGCGCGAATCTGGGGGGGTGGGGGTTAGATGGGAGCGCAGATTTGAAGAGGGCACCTGTGATTTGAAGTGATGGCACTGGTGGACATGGATGGCAAATTGGCAGTGGCATGGAGGGGCTTATGATATCTGATGGCACTGGGGGACATGGATCATTGGCAATGACATGGAGGGGCTGATGATGATATCTGATGGCAATGGGGGAGTGAGGGACATGAAGGGGCTGTGTTACTGTGCAGCATTTTTTGTCCAGAGCCCCATTATACTCAATGGGCATCCAGCCAGTTAACTCCGGCAGTCTGTTCCTCCGACAGAACAGACTGATGGAGTTCACAACATAGCCTTGGAGTATACCGTATTGGGTATAGCCGGATACAACCAGCTATATGCTCTCATTGACTATAATGTGGTCCAAGGCCATCTGGCCATGTTCCGGCATACATGCTGGGTATCGTCCAAAGCTTTTTTTTTTGGTCCGGCCAAAACCCAGCCCCATTACAGTCAATCACTGCTGCTGCCGGCAGTATCCAGCTATACCCGATACGGTACATTCTGGCCGGCTGTTCTTCTTAGAGAATGTACGCTATATTGCAGCTGTGAAAGTAGCATTATGTGTGTGCAATTATTTGCTATACCACTAATAATTAAAAATAGTTTTTATATAAAAGCAATATGTTATTTTAGGAAGGTTTTTCTCAATAGAGTACTCGATTAATCGTAAAAATAATCGGTAGAATACTCGATTAATAAAATAAATAGTTTACTGCAGCCCTACCACAGTCCATAAAAAAATACTGCCAGCAGCACAAAATACATCCCACAAAACTTCCACTGGCCGGCCGTGAGGGGACCAGACGGCCCACCGAGAAATTTCCTGGTCCAACATGAATGGTTACTGTTCAAACGGTAAACGTTATCTGCTCATAAAAATCCGCTGTATGCCCTGCTACTCCATTTTGCACCCGGAAGGAATAAAAATGACACAAACTAATTAAAAGACAATATTTATTTAATTTTTTATGACAGCAATCTGAATTTCTGAAGGAAAAAACCCTGAAGTTTAAAAAGGAACGATTACAAAAGAATAAAAACGCCTAATTTGGAGGCATTGTAACAGGAAACACTTCATTGCAAACCCAAAAGTGTGGCTGATATTAGCTATTTAATGCTCAGACTAACAGATACAAGCCAATTTAAGTTGTTGTTCAGGATTTTATTATTCATCAATCTTATCAACACGCCATGCCGATTAGCTGTCCTGCAATAGCTCCGGAACGACACAGCTCTAACCACTATGTAAGCACTGCAACCATTGAAGTGAATGGGAGCAATGGATGGAGCGGTGTAGTTCTGTCGCCGGAGCCAATCAGAGGGGATGCAGGGTGTCTGATCCACGCTGACCAGATACCGTCCGATTGCCTAACAATAGTAAAATCCTGGCATATCCCTTTAAGGCTGCATTCAGATGGCTGCAATACGGCTCCACACAGGATCTGGATGGAATCCAGTACAAAAGCAGGAAACCTCTACCAAAGGTTTTGTTTGGTAGAGGTTCCCTTGAAGGAGCGTATCCCGTTCCCATACAGTTTTGCATATTGAGGAAATAATTTAACCATACAAAAACAGACAAGAATAAAAACAGACAACACAAACAGATGAATACAAGACTCATTCCATCATTGTATCCCCCACTTATACAGTAAATATTTTTTCAGTAAAGTGCATCTTCTTTAAGATTTGTCTAGTGAAACAGCATTGTTTGCCAATCTAAAACTTAACACAAAACGCAAAGGAGGAGGAGAGATGTTTTTTTTTTTCCTTTTTTATCAACTTTTCACATCATTTAATGAATCGGAATGGATGCTTGGAACTTGGCAAATGTTTACCTCGGAGAAGAGGCAAAAATAATAAAGGCATGATTAGAAGAGAACGTTTCTTGGTGTGATGGCATATACAGCGTGAACAGTTAGATCTTGGGGAGTTTTGGCGCAGTTATGACTGGGTTGCTTTCTTGCAGATACCTCCTACCCGCTGTTTTGTAGTCAAAGGTACAACTGTGAGTTTCTGCGTAACGGTGGGTGGCACAAAAATTGTTCCCACACCTAGATAAAAAGTATCACACATATGTTATTAATGTACAGAATGGACATAAGCGTATCTAAGCAGGAGACAGCATCTAAGTGTCACAAGCCTGTAATGCTTCATTTCACCTGCTGGGGTGCTGCAGGGAAATTGAGCACTTGCTAACAGATAGCACCCTCTTTCACACCCTTTTTTGTTAATTTATATAATTTAAGGGAATCACCAGTTTTATGATGTCCCAACTTAAGGCAACATAAACTAGTGACAGATCAAGAGTTGTTAAAGGGGTTGCAGTTGCAATCCTTCCTGTGATAATGACATGACTGCTGAAAAGTAATCTGTTCAGTGGCCAGTGCAAAAACTGAAAGATTGTAGGATTTTTTTTTAAATATAAGTAGCGATATGGAAAATGAAAAATAAGGGTACTTTCACACTATCGTTTTTCTTTTCCGACGCAGAGTTCCGTCAAAAGGGCTTAATGCCAGAAAAGAACCGATCAGTTTTAACCCCAATGCATTCTAAATGGAGAGCAATCAGTTCAGGATACATCAGGATGTCTTCAGTTCAGTCGTTTTGACTGATAAAGCAAAAGATAAAACCGCAGCATGCTACGGTTTTATCTCCAGACAAAAAAAACTGAAGACTTGCCTGAATGCCGGATCCGGCATTTTTTCCCCCATAGGAATGTACTAGTGCCGGATCAGGCATTCAAAATACTGAAATGCTGGATCCATCCTTCCGGTCTGTGCATGTGCAGACTGAAAAGAAAAGGTGAAAAAAAAATAAAATAATGCCTGATCCGTTTTGCCGAATGACACCAGAAAGACCGATCCGGCATTTCAATGCATTTTTCTGACTGATCAGGATCCCGATTAGTCTTGGGGTCCATTCACACGCCATTCACGCGTTCCGCATTTTACATCGCCGGCACTTATAGAAAATGCCTACTCTTGTCCGCAATTGCGGACAAGCATAGGACATGTTCTATTATTTTATTTTTTTCCGGGAACGGAATTGCGGACTCGGAAGTGCGGATCCGTAATTCCAGATCCAGGCAGCACATCGTGTGGCCCCATAGAAATGAATGGGTTCGCAATTCCATTCCGCAAAATGCGGAACAGAATTGCGGACGTGTGAATGGACCCTTACAAATGCTATTAGTTGGTATACGTTTTGCCAGATCCGGCGACGGAACTGCTTGCCAGATCACTCTGCCGCAAGTGTGAAAGTAGCCTGAGTTCACTACAAATTTATAAAAAAATACGTTTTACATGAACAATTGATTTAAAATAGGTCGTTTTTCTGATGACAAATTCCCTTTAAACAGAAGTGTCTGGGAACCTGGGTGACAACCCCAGTAATAGTTATTTTGGTAAATGTGGTTGTCACCGTTTACCATAACCACATGCAGCATGAAACAGCCATGAAGAATTATAATGACAAAGATAATACACAGTATACGACACAGGTCCTTCTTTCTTAGACTGGGTTCACACACAATACATTTGGTGTGAAATCTAAATCCATCAATGTACTGTACTTCTATTTTACATTTTTTAAATGGGTTGTCCCATGACGAATGTGGTTTACAGTTAAATCCAGCCCACAATTCAGAATATTTTTTGTATTTACACTTATTATAAAATGCTTTAATCCCCATATATTCCAGGAATAATGTTTGCATCCCTAAGGCTACATGCACACAATCAGAATTGCGTGCGGAAAATCCGCACAGTAGGTCATGTACATTGTTTTCTATGAGAATTTGAAATTCTCAATGCACATGATGCGGATTTTGACCTGCGGTGTGGATTTTAAAATCCGCAGCATGTCAATTTATTTTATTTTTCCTGATCGGATTTTCTTCATTCACTTAGTGAAATCTGCATGCGGAAAATCCGCACGCAAATCCGCACCAATTAACGCGGATTGACCGCACAGATTTGCCTACGAACACCTGCGGATTTCAGTGCGGATTCTCCGCACATGAATCCTGAACGTGTGCATGTACCCTCAATGTGCAGAGAGAGAGGCAAAACAGAGAACGTGTGTCCACCACTGCACATTTACAGAGGTGGACACAAAGACTCCTCTACAAAAACAGAAGGTGGCGCTATACTAAGATTATTCCTGGATTATCTGGGGGTCGCAAATAAATACAATAAGTGTAAGATATAAAAAATGTTTATAAATCAGTCTTCGTGGGACAACCGATTTACAAAGTCCACGTGTTGAAATAGCAATAAAGAGCTGGTTTGATTGAAAGATGAGCTGTGGACGACTATGTCTATCAAACAGGGAAACGGCACTGTGAGAACAATGCCTTACAGCCGTTTCCTGACCTAGTTTTATTGAGCCTGCCAAGCCTAGCAGCTATTCTGGATCTGAACAGTTACCTGCATTCATAGCTAGTTGCCAAGCCAGTTTTCTTCCCACAGAGAAAGCAGTGCTTGGATGCCTTCTTCTTACTCCGAATAGCAGACTTAACAGGAGGAAAGAGATGTGTGGCTTCAACTGTACGGGAGGACAAGGAATACTGTAAAGCACAGCCAGCTACTATGAAAAAGGTTTCCAAAATGTCACATAGCAATTAGGTTTTCTCCATTTTTTACAAATTGTCCTAGAACGCCAAATCCACATTGCCCGCTGTGATGCCCCCATTGTTTACAATGCCAAGAGATTTTTTAACTGCTGACAAAAACATGTATCCAGCTGCTGTGGTCAGTCGTTGGTCTCGGTGGTGACCCGTGACTCCTAGAGACACGTCACTTCTGAGGCCAGCGACACACGTGGCCGTGTCTGGATATATAATAGTAATATACAATGCTCAAGGCAGTGGTACATATCAAAAGGGTAAAATAGACATATCTACGGGTTCATGATGTACTTAGTTCATTTTCATGTAGATTAACAAGTTTAATTCACAGACAAGCAACCAAATTTGTTTTTCTAATTCCTGCAGCTTCCGGTGTCCTATACAGCATTTTGTGGCTATTTTTGATCCAGTTCTGCCTTAAAAATTGCATCTAGGAGGAAGGAGATGTGCAAGTCCTTCTTTTCAAATTTTTATTGCATTTCAAGCAACTTCTGACTTTGGCTCAAAGAAACTGCATCAAAAACTTTAAAATTCACAGTTTTTCTTTGAAGCGTTAGTTTGAGACTGTTTTTCAGCCACACAATGTTTTACTTGCTCTGTTTTCCGATTTTTACTTTCTAAGGGGAAATCTGAGAAATTCATGACAAAAAAAAAAAAAAGGAAAAAAAAAACTAAAAACACCACACCCAGAGCTGTGATTTTAGAAAAAAGCCCCCCCCCCACAATAAAAAAAAAAAAAATACGAAAGTGCGGCCCCTGTACACTGTGAAACCCACCAAAATAAACAGAGCGGCGGGGTTGTACAAGCGCATGGTAAATTTATTCATTTTACAAGCGTTCTGAAGATAGCGGAGTGTTGTACTCTACTATCTCCGGAACTCCCATAGAAATGAATGGAGTGGCCAAGTACATGCCTAACTGGCTGCTCCAATCATTTTGGGGGGAGCCATGGCATATGGAGATGGTATAACTTTATATAACTGGAATACCCCTTTAATTCCCTTACCTGTGCTTTTTCCGCAGCTGGCATTAATCACACTTTGTCCAAGTCCATGAGGTGCCTGGAAAGACAACACAGCTTCAATGGAGGACACAACGATGATAGGACAATACAGAATGGACCAAATTTACCATGGTAAGTATGCCGCTTTCTTGGCATTGTTTGTGCAAAATCTGTGCGCTTCATTTTTGACACATTATTCAGATATGCCACAAAAATGACTTCTAAACCAGAATGTTGGCGTGATCAGACCTTGTCCACCTCCTACACATTAATAAAGCTGAACTGGTGCAGGATACTGGTGCATAAATATGGCACAGATTAGACCAACTTGAGTTGGTGTAATCTGGCTATTTGGACACATTTTTGGCATAAACTAAGCCAACAAATAGGTGATATAAACTAGACAGTAAAACCAGATTTAATATACAGAATTTGTGTACATTAATTCTGCGAGAAAACAAATGCTTCTACTAAGCCGTCTTGAGAGAAAAGATGTCTGTTTACTGAAGGATCGGATTACATGTTGCCCACAGAAGTCTATGGAGAGGGGAGAAGTGAGCTGCTGGAGAGAGAAAAGGACATTTTCTCTGATAAGATGTATTGCAAAGTTTCTTATATTCACCTGTGCTATCGATTTATACAAAGTTTGTTGAAATGGGACCAATTAAGTTTTCCTTCAAACAGTAACTCATAAAATTTTTTCCCATAAGTCAATAATACAAGCAATCATAAGAAACTTTATATCTTACTGCAGAGTAATACTTTTTTTCTCCACTTATAAGCAGAATATAAGTCATATAAATGCCTAAAAATACTGGGGGAGATTTAATAAGCTAAATTAAGTTGCACAAAAACTGCTTTGCACCAGATTATGTATGTAATAATAATAAAAAAAATGTATATTTATTTTAAGCCTCCTGGTTTGCAACTTTTTGAATGCCTGTGTGCCTAAATTTGGGCGCATGCTACATTTCTACACTGCCACTGAGGATTGCTAGGGGCTGGAGTAGATTTTAATCTAGACGCCCCAACCTCAGGAGGATGCGCCTAATTTATGACAAAGCCTGCACCTAGTCATAAATTAAAGGGATTCTGTCACCAAGTTTTGGGCTATAGAGCTGCGGACATGCACGGCTAGATCGCCGCTAGCATGTCCAGAATATATCTGTCCTATAGGGCTGTGTGGTTTTAATTTCTTTAAAAAAGGATTTTATAGATATGTAAATGAGTCTTGTATGTGTCCAAGGGGCTGTACTAACCTTCCTGGAGCCCAGCCGTGCCCAGCCACGCCCACCTGTGAAGGAGCCCAGCGCCGCCTATGTCCTCCGAATCTCCTCCTTTCATCAACTATAGATTGCCGTAATCTCGCGATGTGCGAGCTCGCGCATGCGCAGTGCCGGTATAGTGTTCCTTCCCTGTGCTGGCACAGCCTCAGGGAAAGAACTGCGCATGCTCGCGCATCGCGAGATTACGGCAATCTATAGTTGATGAAAGGAGGAGATTGGGAGGACATAGGCGGTGCTGGGCTCCAGGAAGGTTAGTACAGCCCCTTGGACACATACAAGACTCATTTACATATCTATAAAATCCTTTTTTAAAGAAATTAAAACCACACCCCTATAGGACAGATATATTGCGGACATGCTAGCGGCGATCTCGCTGTGCATGTCCGCAGCTCTATAGCCCAAAACTTGACAGAATCCCTTTAAGTGCACCTTTCGGTTGTGATGCAGTAGGAAAGTGGCATAGCTAATTGAAAAAGAGGGAGATACTTAAGTGCTAATGTGTGTCAAAATCTGCCACAAATTAAGCCAACCAAAGGTAGTGTAGTGTAAAGTTACACAAACTGTCTAAAGATGCATCCAATTTATCATTTAGCCCAAGCCACTGTAAAAATGTGCTACATCTTTAGATTTTCTAGGCCAGTGATGGCGAACCTTTAACAGACTGAGTCCCCAAACTGCAAACCAAAACCCACTTATTTATCGCAAAGTACCAACACGTCAATTTAACCTGAACACTGAAAAATACTGGCCAAGTTAAGCTGTGGGGACGTGGCTTAACATAGGCCCCAGTAAAAGGAATGCCCCCGTTGATGCCCTCTAGTATTAATAATACCCCAGTAGTAGCCCTAAATATTAGTAAGGCCCCAGTAAAATTAGCGCTCCCTAGTATTTTTCCGCCATTAGTGGCTCCCAGTATTAATCATGCCCCAATTAGAGGCCACAGTATTGTTAAATGCCCCTTCCCCACTTTTCTTGTGCAAAAAAAATAAAACTCACCTCGCTGCTCATTGGATACGCAGGACAGGACCTGCGCTCCAGCGGGATGACATTTCGCAGGTCCTGCTGCTTCCAGTCAATGCTGCGAAACGCCATCATGCCAGAGTGCAGGTCCTGTCCTGCACATACAGTGAGCAGCGAGTATTCTCTGCGGTGTGATCAAATGGATGAGGAGAGTTATTTATTTATTTATTTTTTAACACAAGCAGATGAGGGGGGCAAAGACTGTACTAATGAGCGCTCCACAATGGAAGTGCTCATTGGTAATAGTGCACAGGTGGCAATCCTACCCATGGCCGGCTCCGAGTGCCACAGATGGCATGTGTGCCATAGGTTCGCCACCACTGGTCTAGCCTAATAAATGTAATCAGCTTCACTGTTATTCCACATGCACACACTAAAATAAGAGTTACTTTTGAAAGTGAATCTGTCAGGTTATTTATGCTGCCCTGTTTGAGAGCTGAATATGGCATCAGTGTACACAGGAATCCACCTGTGCGGGTTGGGTAATCAGGACTCTCACTGTCTCTCTAGGAGTCCTGTCAAGGTTTTCTTGGCTATCCTGCTCCAAATCATATAAACCTGCCTATCAATCACTCAGCTCAGCTACTCTCCCCTCTACAGGGCAGCAGAAATTGTCCAGCAGGTTCACGTTAAGTGCTGCAGTTTTTCTTATGCAGGCATATCTGTACTGCACGAAAAAGTTTCCAGTGGAGATTTTTGGGGCCACAATGCTGAAAACAGCAGCATTCGAGAACCTGTTAATCAGTACTTTTGGATACTCACGTTAAAGACGTTCAAACTGTCGTGTAAAGAAATTTTCTCTTCCTGGAGAGTGGTTGGTGGAGCAACAAGATTTCGTAGTCTCCCGGGATTGCTGGAGCTGTTTAAGTTGTCTCTACTTGCGCTTCGAGCCAGCGAAGCAAAAAAACCTAAGTTATTAAGTGACCCCATGGGTTCTTTCGATGCTTTATTAACCAACTCTGTCATGTCTCTAGCCTCCATTTTGGTAATCACATCTGATCGCTTTCCTGGAGATTCCACTTTCACTCCTCTGAATCTAGTAGTCCTAGAAAATGCAGGATCAGCCATGTTTCGGAGTTGCAGGGAATGGAAATGACTGTGAGAAGCAGGTGGTCTCAGGCTTCCCAAATCGAAACATTTAGGCTGACACGTCTTAGAAAAAGTGGCATTGTTCAACTGTGGAGAAAAGTGGATGGGTGACAGAAACTTGCTTCTCGGTGGACTTATTTCAGCAGTATTGATAAGAGAGGTCTCCATCAGTTCAGCGTTCAGCGATTTGGAGAGTGCCGTCTGATGCGTTTCGACGGCGGAGGCTTCGTCGTTGACTTCTGTCAATTCAAAATCAGACTTAATTTTTCTCAAGCTACACAGTTCTCCATACTGCTCAGAAGTACCTGCCTCAGCCAACAACGCAAAGGATTCTGAAATTGATCTAGACGTATCTTCCGAAGAGAAAAGGTTTAGGTTTTGATGTAAGAGGGAGTCACTGTCTTTTGTCAGCCCATCTTTCTTGGGCAAAGGAGTAACAGGGGAGAGGACTGTATTTGTTGATTGACTCGCATTTTCAAGTTCCACGCGTGAAACCTTGGGAGGTAAATTAATATTAGTGAGTGATGGAATTAATGCTGAGCTTTCCCAGGTCTCCTCTTCTTCTTTGAGAAAGTCACTAGTGATAGAAGGTATTGTTCTAGTAGCAGCAGTAAGGTTAGAAAGTGCATTGTGGGAAGACTCGGACACGTACGGGTTCCCGGGAGGTAGAAACGTTTGTCCAATGTGGGGGAGAACTCTGAGAAGTCTGTGACGGGCAAAATGCATTGAGCCACTTGTAGGCCGTGGGGCATTAGGAGGCCGGGGTTTCAACTTAGAGGACTTCTTCGGCTACAAAAACAAAATGATTGAAGAAAATTATAGTGTGCCAAGTGACAAACATAGACTTCAATAAATTATGGTAAAGGTCTCAGGCAGTGACACTACAAAAATAAAAATTATACATTAGGAGAAGACAGGGTGTATTCTATATAGGCAGCTTCAGCCCTATCTTGAGACATTTAGATACCTTTAATACTTCTGGTGAAATTACTTACAAAACTGTAAAACCTATAAGGAATCCAGCTATCAAGTAGTTCATCCACCAGAAACAACCACTAACTTGATAGGTATATACCTCCAATAACATAATACCTAAGGGAGTACTAGAACCTGCATACAATACAATGCCATGTTATATCAAGTACAGTTTGGAGAAGACAGCTTTAGGAAACAGTCACACTAATTCAGAGAAAGCATTCACTGCTTTAAAGACCTTTTTATTGAGGTTCATGCTCTCCATCTTTGATTTCAACAACTTCATTTTGTTCATAGTGATTGAATTTTCTATAATCTGTTGGCCAGATGGAGAAGCCTCATATCCATCCTCATCGTCTGCGTAGAAGTTATAGACCGAACCTCCACTATCGAGAAGACAGAAACAGATCATGTACAGGATAAAAGAAATGTACTCAGAAATAATTAATGTTTCAAGCGGATGTAGTGTTTGTTTTTCTGGATGATAATGTGCTGGCAGATCGAGTAGATGCTCCAGTATCAGTCCTCTCAGAAAATGTCACTGGGTAGTAAAGTCTGCCCACTTGACAATTTGGGTGCTACAACTAATGGCGCCAGTTGCGAGCAAACTAGTACAAAAAATTAAAAATGACTGAGCCAGCTGAAAGATATGTAGCCAGTTCTAAGGTGGCCACACACATCAGTCTAAAGTTGATCGTCTGAAAAGAAGTCAGCCATATATCTGTCCGATGAAAGACCTTTCATTCAAAGAAAGATCTTTGTGAATGAAAGATTGTTCCAAGAAATATCTTTTGTCCATCGCATGGTTTCATTGAACGTATAATAACTGTTATGGTAGCTATGGACCAAAATGTGTATGGCTGTGTCTGCAAAGTGAAGGTTCACCAGATGTTCAACCATCAACCAACTTCTATCCAATTTCTATGACCAACTTATGCCCTCACAGAACTAAACTGGTCCTCTTCAAGGCCTGCTAATTATTTTGTATCTACGGTATCTTGATGCTCTCCTGGGCTTTGATACCTATTACACTGTAAACTGAAGGCAGATGGTGACTCCTAAAGTCCAGAGTATGTTGTTCAGCACCTGCAATGTGGCCCTTTTGGGCCTCTGCTCACAGGGGAAACAAAGACGTCAGGCAGGACGTTCAATCTTTCATTAAACTCCCTTCTCAGACAAAGGTGGAGATGAACGTAGACGCAACCTGCCAAGTTCAGCAAACCTAAGGCAGCACACCTTAAGGCCTCTTGCACACTGCCGTGTTTCACGGCCGTATGCGGGCCGTGGAACCGCGGCCTGGATCCCTCCTGAGAGCAGGAGCGCACGGCGTCACTGGTTGCTATGACGCCGTGCGCTCCCTGCTGCCGGCACAGTACAGTAATACACTGGTATAGATCATACCAGTGTATTACTGTACTGTGCCGGCAGCAGGGAGCGCACGGCGTCATAGCAACCAGTGACGCCGTGCGCTCCTGCTCTCAGGAGGGATCCAGGCCGCGGTTCCACGGCCCGCATACGGCCGTGAAACACGGCAGTGTGCAAGAGGCCTAAGGCTAATTTCACACTAGCAGTAAATTGTTCTGGCTGAGGAACAGACTAGTGGAAGACACTATATCCGGTCTAGCCGGAAAACGCCAGCGCACCACCAGGCAAAGCAGCGTCTTTATTCCGGCCAAATCCTAGCAATAATGCCGGAAGCAGTCCAGATATCCAGCAAGTTCCATTATAGTCAGTGGGCTCTGGCAGGGTCAGGTATGTGTACGATGTCTTCAGCACGCTGTTCCTCTGGTGAAAAAGCCTGTCAGAAGAATTTACCGCTGGTGTGAAACTAGCCTAATGCATCATAATTCTAGCTGAAGGGGTCAAGAACGGTCAGGTTGGATTTCAACATGCCTAAACCTATGTTCTCACAGAAGATACGCTACCAATACAAATGCAAGTTTCTGGCTGCAGCTTATTCTCTTCTCTCTATTGAGAACACATGCAAGCTTGGATGAACTGTGCATGCATGTGTATGGGGGGGGTAGCTTCATGAGGAATAGCTTGGCCGAATAAGCAGTTGAATATATACTGGAACACCTTCCCAATTAAAATATACCTTTTAATAATATTCTATTAAAATCTGGCCTACAGCCGGACTACACACACACACACACACACACACACACCCCCCCACACAAGGAAGGTCGACAAACAATGTCCTATAATGGCAACGAGGTATATTGGAAATGGCTACAGTTACACCTATATAAAAGGTAAGAATACAGGACTGGTGAGCAATCCTGGGGATTTTGATTACCCCCACACGAGGTACTCTAAGTGTGGGGCACAGCTGAGGACCAAGAAAAATCGTTAAGGAAACCAATATATTGTAGTTCACTGATGACCTTATTTGCATGGGTTCACATGATACACATTCCGTGATTAAGCAGTTGACAGCTACTGTATCTAAAGGTGCATTTTCCCCTTAAATTCAGGGACTTAAAAATTAATGAACAATCCTTTGGATAGGCCATCAATATCAGACTGCTGTGGTTCCAGCTCATGACCAATTAGCTGATAGGAGGAGTTGTGGCACACCGGAACCAGCACAGCGTCTTACACTGCAGAGACCGGGAAATGTACTGCAATCTCCGTGCCATTCACTTGTAGTATACAGGTCAATCAATCAATTCTGGAAACACCTTAAAGTTTAAGAGATCACTCAGTAAACAGCAGTAAATTTGCACATCAGTCTAGTTCTACAGATGACTGAAGTGAAAACTGGAAATTCTTGTCACGGTCAGATAGGTACAAGGCTTTTGTGGCACACCCATAGGTCTACCTAATCCTCTTCACAATGCGAGACCATAGCCGAACTAAGCGCAGACCACAGAGCTCCTAGATAGGAGACACCTCTGACATATGATATTAAAGGCTCATTCACACAACCGTATGAACGGGTCCGCAACTCGGAACAGGTGCGGACCCATTTATTTCAATGGGGCTGCAAAAGATGCGGACAGCACGTAGTTATGTTCCGCGGCCCCGTAAAAAAGATAGAGCATGTCCTACTCTTGTCCACAATTGCGGACAAGAATAGGCATCTCTATTATAGTGGCGGCCATGTGCGGTCCGCAAATTGCAGAACACACACACACGGGCCGGTATCCGTGTGAAACACTACGGTCGTGTGAATGAGCCCTTAGATATGCTGCCCGATGACCACAGGTGCCATTCAGACACATGCATGTACTTACCTAGATCCTTACAGCAAGGGATCCATAGGCTTGGGAGCCAGGAAATCTGCCACACAACATATTCAGAATCTAAAAAGTGACCACAGAATTCTACGGCCACTTAACGGCTCTGTGTGAAAATTGTAGGCATCAAGGTATTCTATAAGTCCCACATGACAAAAAGCCCTCAAAATATGCTTGATCGGCATTAACGCCATTCTGTACACTGCGGGGGTCACCCTATTAAAGCTTGTCTGGCGTAAAACAAAAACAAACTGAATTTTTGCAACTATTTTAATGCCCAGTACAACAGATTGACAGGATGGGGGCAGAGTGTGGGTTTGTTGGGGGTTGGAACTCTGGCCCCAGCAAATTTACAGGCTAAGGCCTCCTGCACAATTTTTTTTTTCAATTTACGTTCCGTCTTTTGCGTTCCATATACGGAACCATTCATTTCAATAGGTCTGCAAAAAAAACGGAAAGGTACTCAGTATGCCTTCCGTATTTCCGTTCAAAGATAGAACATGTCCAATTATTGTCCGCATAACGGACAAGGATAGTACTGTTCTATCAGGGGCCAGCTGTTCCGTTCCGCAAAATAGTGAAAAAGCCATACAGTCGTGGGCAAGAAGCCTAAAAAAGTCGTCGAAAAACGACACCAGTCCATGCCGACGTAGTTTTTTTTTTTTTTTAAGACAGGTGCATATGTATGCCTCATCATAAATTAACCATATACTTCGGCAGCACAGGGGGGACAACTAATATGGGCGTGAAAATTTCGCAAAGGTCCCCCAGTAGATATGTGGGCATAAAGTCATAAAGTGGTGTTTACCTGAGAGATTCCGATAATGGAGTCAAGGTACCATCTCCTCGGTCAACTACTCGGAAGAAATTCAGTTGATCTCCTTCACGGTATACCAAAAATGTAACCTGCTTATTAGTGGCGGCCTTTTCCCACATCTCGTCTCGTACTGGGTCCATGTACTCCGCTAGGTCTCTGACCGGGTCATCCAATGGCACTGAACACGCAAACAAACGAAAATAACAGATAAAACCATCCTATTAGTTTTCATGTGCGGCAGTCTTGGGTGTGAATTGAACCTCATTGACAGTCACTGGCTGCTGCGAGCGACCCCAGCTGAACCGGCGGCAGACTAGTCCCAAAGGGCAAAGCCCGGGTGTGTAGAATTTGCATCCAGAGCTTATTATAAAAGAGACACTCCGGGCACTTACAGGGAAGCACCTGCTCAAGTCTGGCATGCTGTTCCCACTGACAGATATCCAAATGATTTATGTCACTGGGAAAGGGCGCAGGATGCTCATTGTTTGACTCCTGGAAACGCCCTCTTCCTGATAGAACGCCATTGCGCCGTTTCATATCCCCCAGGTCACATATTTTAATGTTAAATGCTGCTAGTCTGCATAATTTTCCAAAAAAAGCCTAGGAATTGGTTTTGGGTAGATCGAAAATATTAGACTGCGCAGGTATATGAAATGCTATGTGTTCATGCCTCAGTGTTCGATTAGGGCCACCCGGATACTCTTTGTAGTGCTACCGATGGACTATCGAGCTACAGTCCAAAGAACACACTGCATGTGATGCTGCATTACAGAATCTAATCCGTAGTGGAGCAGCCAGTCCTAGGGCCCTTTTACATGGACCACGGATCAGACTATTTATCGGGAACGAAGCAGATGCTCCTGATCACTGTCAGGTCATCTATGGAGGAGACTGCTGCTTTTACATGCAATCACATCCACTGTATGGGGACAAGTGACTGAAACAGCGATCACTTGTTGTCCCCATAAAAAATTAATACATAAATAAAATAAAATCATCTTTACTATGCAGCAGATCTTTGCTCATATACCACAATGCGTAGGAACAACGATTTTTTGTTTCCGGCAGGATGACATTATCTCCCGATGAATGAGTGTTTGCTTGTTCATCAGGTGACTGCCAGCGCAGGAAGATTGGGAACGAGCATTTACACAAACCTTCATCCCCGATGATTTGTCTCATAATCAGTCCGTGTAAAATGACCTTTAAGGCGGGTTTCCACGCTCTGAGGAGCAGCTTCCTTCCCAACAACTGGCTGCTCGTTAGTGGAGGTGACCACCAGCGATCACCTCCACAGTATGAGGACGAGTGGCTACTGCTATCGCTCATACAGCTGCGTGTTTTCTGGTCAGCAGAGGCTGGTTAGACAGCAAGATCTGATGCCCAAAAATGCCAAAAATTTCCTTTTTTGCACAAAAGGATCACCCAATGAATGAGCGTTTCACATGCCCCCATTAGAGCAGCCCCTAGACCTACTGCTCCTGCTAAAGTTTCATAATCTACTTACCTCTACGAGTGTTAATTGGACCTCCTCTCATAGCCAGCACCAGCTTCAGAGTGCAACCTTCAGAGATACTAGAGAAAAATTACAAAGCGTTGTGGTTGGTGACATAGACCAAAAAGAAAGTAGAACTGTCTTTTTTGGGGAGGGGGGGGGGGGGGGGGAGTATTGGATTGTGGTGATTAATATCTCCTAGGTGGCCAGATTTAAACTTTTCACTGTGTATTCAATTACCCCTTAATTCCACATTTTTGTTCCCTGTACTGCCTACTTTTACCTGTGCTTAAAATAGGGTTGCTAGTCATGGTCCGTCTATGTGTTGAAGGACGGAGGACGCAGAAGCACGCAGCGTGCAAGGTCACATTACTGACAGCCAGGGACTGTAAGTAAATGATTAAAGCCAGGTCCTCCCCAGCAGCTGATAACAGTGCCTGGGCTGTGTGCACTTCTCCCTGTCCCTACGCTTGGCAGACGCTCCCTCAGCTGGAGAAGCAGAGTTGAAGCAGCGCAGAGCAGGGAAGGGAGATCTGCCATCTGCTCAGTGTATAAATGAAAGCAACCTGTGGTAAGAGGACCCCTTTGTGCTGCAGGAGATTAACCCTTTAGGGGGAGGGCTCTGGTTACTGACACTTTTGGGGGGCTATTGTTACTGGCTAGTGAGGGCAGGCGGGATTAGCCTCAGGGTGAGGGCAGTGGCGGCCATCTTAACTGAATAGTAAGATTGCAGTTTTATGCAGACTGGTTGCTAAGGGCTGAATCTTATTAAATATGGGGTAAGTCAGTCTAATAGTAACTGATTCTGGAATATCATGTTATTAGTAACTACATATATGAAAATTAAAATTAGGGTCTAAGTGTGACAGTTATCCTTTAACAGCAAAAACAGAAAAAACGAAACAAAAAACAAATACTTACTTATAGTCGTTCAGGCTACACTCGTCCTCTAGTTCCTTGTTATTCCAAATCAAATGTTGTTGTGCAATGGGAATGCCTAAAAAGATGAAAGAGGTTAATATACGGTAATAGATGTGGGCAGGTTACAGATCATTACCATCACTGTGTTAATCCCTAAGGGCAGCATAGTGTAGCGATGCTGAGTTCAGAGGTCTGTCAGTACTTTTAGAGCACTGACCCGCCGCAGCGTGCGCCAGCGCTGAGAGGTAGAGGAGTCCGATGAGGCTCAATGTTCCTGCCCTCCTCCATCTCCGAACAATGAGTGGCAGTTTTTCTCCTTGTTGTGAATAGAAAAAAATATAATCTGTCAATAATCGCCCGGAGGCTGCAGAGCGTGGGGACAGTAAGCCTCATCGGACTCGTCTCCCTCGCAGTGCTGGCGAAGGCTGCAGGTCAGTGCTTCAAAAGGTACTGACTGCATCACAGCAGTGACAGACCGCTGAAATCACCCAGTCTGTAACTAAACTATAGTGCCCACCGTCCGTGCATCCTAGTGCAGCTGATGGGTTCCTTTTAAATGTTTAGATTTTTGGGGGGGAAATGTTTTATTTCCACATCATTATACTGCTGTAAAGCAAATCTAACTGCTAGACACAAGCCAAAGAAGTTAGTTATCAAGCTAGATGGCTGCCCCCATAACCAATTACACAAAATAAATAAATCTATAATCAGAAAAAAATAATTCACCATCCGATTTTAATTTGCATTAAAAACAGAAAACCGATACATTCCCATTACAAAAAACGCCAATTAAATGTACCCGCTAACAGTTAAGGCACAAAACACATGACGTCACTCCATAGCTACCACAAGGTTCAAATGGTTCCAGAAACCGCGCCACAAAGGCTGTTATTGGTACTACAGCTAAGCTTCAGGTAAATGGGGCAATGCTGAGATACCGGACAGCCCACTGACGAGGATGGCGTGGTTTCATAGTCTTATATGGCCCCTTTTCTGGTTGCTGCGCAGGCTCAGACCCTGCCCATGCACAGGAGAAGACATAATTTCCCTGGAAGCTTTGCAATGACTACAGACCACAGAAGTGAAGTGACCCCCTCAGAAGTAAAACCATTCTGCCCAGATAACATTTAGGTGGCGTCCAAAGTTTCTCACTTCCACGTCTAGATTTACAAAACCATGTTAATTTAGAAGATTCTCATCAACAGCATTTCCACTATTCCTCCGGGGACATCCTGAGTACTAGCAATGAACGATGGGCAGGACCCGCTTGGCTACACTAGGACATGTACGAATCAACAGGACCTTCTACAAATCCTCATCTTCTGGGGATATTTATCAAAACTAGTGTAAAGTGGAATTGGCTTAGTTGCCCATAGCAACCAGATTCTACCAAAGAAGCTCTGAAAAATGAAGGGTGGAATCTGATTGGTTGCCAAGCCAGTTCGACTTTACACCAGTTTGATAAATCTCTATCAAACAGTCTTTGTAAACTGGCGGCTCTACTTCAGCCCAACAGGAGATAACCCACACTGTGGTACTACACAAGGACGCTACTGCCAAATAACGACCATTTCCTATGACACAAATAAAGAAAAAAAAAAAACACACCACAAGAGTGACCTTCGGCAAGTGCCATGTACGGAGAGGTTTACCCATTGTTAGAACTCAGCAGGGGAGAAGAAGAGTGGACTTACTGGAAAGACTGTTTACGCCACGTCCCCTAGTGACAACACAATAATTAACGTATCTGGAAAACCAGCAAACACACCGACAGAAACAGCCGTAGACCGCCTGGACCAAGTCTTCTACAGTACCCAGACCGGTCGGCTGCCACTCTGGAGCTAGCCATGCCAGAAGCTGGATAAACTGCAAGATCATACACGGACAGGCACGCCAAACCTAGTACGGCCGCAGGCGACAATACTGTAGAAGTCGGAGGTCTTTTGAGAGTTGAAAACTCTTAAGGGATGTACACATGACAGATTTAGAAAACTTGCAGACAAAAAATAAATAAAAAGAAATTTAAGAAAAAATCTGCGTGGAATCCACACGTGTTTTCATATGCATTATTATTATTTTTTAAATCAATGGGTGTTGACTTCAATACAAAGCTGCATTTTCAGCTCAAGGTTTTTGGCGCGGATCCGCATAAAAAACACACGGACAATTGTAAAAGCAAATGCCTGCTGTTTCCCATAGAAATGAAATGAATGGGAGGCTGTTTTGAGGTGGTTTTTTTTTGGAGCTGATTTTAAGGCAGAAATGCTCCAAAGTCAGCACCCAAAAACTCGAACTGGCCCTAGGCGCACACAGCAAAAATCAGCGGCAGAAAAATCTGTAGCAGATTCCTAGTCGAAAACAGGTCGTCTTTGGTGGCAGATTTCTAATATATTGGAGGTTTTGGAAGAGTTTTTACAAGAATATCGGAAGAGTATTTGCGGTTTCTTGGTTTTTCACTTGGTTCTCCTCTCTATCTCTCTGGCCGCTCCTTTAGTGTATCATTCGTCGGCTCTTCTTCTCCTCTTCCTCTTGATGTCGGCATTCCTCAGGACTCAGTACTAGGTCCTCTACTCTTCTCCCTCTATACAGCCCCCATCGGACAGACTATCACTAGGCTTTAGATACCATCTCTATGCTGACGACACCCAACTATACACTTCATCCCCTGACATCACCCCTGCTTTACTCCAAAACACCAGTAATTGTCTGGCAGCTGTCTCATCATGTCCTCTCTGTATCTAAAACTGAACCTCTCAAAAATGGAACTTCTTGTCTCTCCCCCCCCCCCCCCCCCCCCTCTACTGACTCACCTAAACTTGATATTTCAATTTCGGTCTGCAACACTTTCATAACTCCTGTGCAACATGCCCGCTGTCTTGGGGCCACGTTTGACTCTGATCTTTCCTTTGTTCCCCATATTCAATCATTTACACGCTCTTGTCATCTGCACCTCAAGAATAAATCGCCAGAATCCACCCTTTTCTTACAGTGGAAACGGCAAAAACTCTTGTTGTTGCCTTGAATCATTCTCGTCTTGACTACTTCAACGCATTACTAATCGCTCTCCCTCTCACTAAACTCTTCCCCCCCCCCCCCCTTCAGTCTGTCCTAAAGGCTGCAGCCAGGCTCATCTATCCATCCAACCGCTACACTGATGCTACTAGTCTGTGCCAGTCACTTTACTGGTTGCTCATCCACCACAGAATACAGTTCACACCCACAAAGCTCTCCACAGTGCTGCACCTCCATACATCTCCATCTACCACCCTACTTGTGCTCTCCACAGTGCTGCACCTCCATACATCTCCATCTACCACCCTACTCGTGCTCTCCACAGTGCTGCACCTGCATACATCTCCTCCCTCATCTCCATCTACCACCCTACTCGTGCTCTCCACAGTGCTGCACCTGCATACATCTCCTCCCTCATCTCCATCTACCACCCTACTCGTGCTCTCCACAGTGCTGCACCTGCATACATCTCCCTCCTCTCCATCTACCACCCTACTCCTGCTCTCCACCAGTGCTGCACCTACTCCTGCTCTCCACAGTGCTGCACCTGCATACATCTCCTCCCTCATCTCCATCTACCACCCTACTCCTGCTCTCCACAGTGCTGCACCTCCATACATCTCCATTCAGAGCTGATAAATTCCCTTTAAAGGGGTTTCCAGATCCGCTTATACAGGTGACCTGGCCTCAGGAAGGTAATCAATATCTGATCGGCAGAGGTCCGACACCTCTGCAGTAGCTCAGACGCTGGAACTACAGCTCTGTCCATTGTGTGTCATGGAAGGAGCCGATTGCTGCCGCACTGCTCCCATTCGCTATGATGGCAGCAGTGCTGCAGTACCCTTTAATGTAACAGACCAATGTACAGTCCAAACAGATGCTACTAGTCCAACTACACTATACTGGCTATTATAAAAAATCTAAAATTATTCTAAGAAAAAAAAAATGTTGGTGCAGTCCACAGCAGCCAGTCATATCACTTCTTTTCTTTAGCTGAAATCTGATTGATTGCTATAGGTAGCCCTTTAGGCCAGACACACACAAGTGCATTAAATATGAGAAACTTGCAGCGTGCGTCAGTGCGAGGTCCCGTTCTGACCTCCGCTCCTCCGTCAGGATCACACAGCGTTCTAATGATTTATAAAGCTGTGTGGCCCCGAGAGTCCTGGAATCCATTGTAAGACACTGACAGCACTATGTCAGTGTAATTCAGTAGATTCAAGGACTGTCAAGGTCAGACAGCATTATAAATCATTATAACGCTGTGCGTTCCTGTCATAGGAGCAGAGGTCAGAAAGGGACCTCGCAATGACACACGCTACAAGTTTCTCATATTGAACGCACTTGTGTATGTCTCGCCTTACACTTTCATGCAGAAGGGCCATTGCTTCAATCTAACCTGGAATGCAAGTAACATATTACAAGTCAAACAGCCACGGTTCTGTCCAATCAATACCTTCGAGCCTCTGAATTTTGGCTTTTACACAGACAACGGTTTCAAAGGGCGACACCCGAAGTTCAAAGCAAGTCCCTGTAAGAGTTTCAATGAAGAGCTCCATGGTCTCATAAAAAGGAAGCTTGTAATGGAAGGATCCAAGGTTATCTTCGTTAAAAAAAGGAGGCTCCTTCTTGTTTGACATTGCATAGGATATAAAAGTAGCGAGAAGAATTAAAAGGAGGAACCCTCTAGACGGCGGACAAAGGGCAGATTATCATGCGCTCATTCTCCATTTTAAAATATGGCAACCTGCAGACAAATAAGAAAGAGGTTAGAAATAAAGTAAATGCGCAGCGCCGTGACAGGTCAATGATCACCACTAAATATACTCGTATCAACTACTCCTGCCATTCTGACCAGGCGACGATGTTTCATTGGGTGTTCCTGCAGGAAGAGAGAAGGGGCAAATGAGAGGAAGAGGACAGCATGAAGAATACAAGACACAAGTGGCCAGCGTAGACATGTAGGACTATAAGCTGATGGAGCCCATTATAAGTTAATGGTCTCAGTAAGGCGCCGTTGCTGGTGACGGATCCAGCACTCCGTCATTTTTGGTTTTCCGCTCCTTTGACAGAATAGAAAACTGGAACAGGCAATGTGGATGTGAACCCAGCCTGCATGAAGCTCTGTTCCTGCTTGAGTTCTTATTCTCATCTTTGACAGGCAGGGACACTGTGCCGTTCTTCTCAGTAAGAAAACGGAAACCCGATGGATCCAGTATAAGCCATCAGGATCTGTCAGGATTCATCATGTCTCCTGTATTAATGGAAACTATGAAGAAAACGTGAACAGAACTTTTAAGTAAAGGTTACATAACCATGTGCAAATGGGCTGTTTACCTAGCAATCTAAACAAGCAGAGCTGCAGTGCAGAGCATGGAGGAGGAACAGAGCAGCAAACTGAGCACCTGATGGGACAGGAGGTGAATCTGAGACTAAGGGCTCATGCACACGAACGTATTTTCTTTCAGTGTCCGTTCTGCTTTTTTTGCGGACCGTATTTGCGGACCCTAAACCACCAGCCACACGAACAGCAGCACAGCCCCCAATGAGGCAACTTCTTGGGATGCAATTCTGGCTTCAAAAGACGTCACTTAGTCTGTGTATTTTTTATTTTTTTTAACCACTATCTGGTGTTTTTCTACCACTAAAATTACCAAAATAACCACAGGCATTTGTTTTTTTGGGTGGCTTCTTTTGGCACAGTAGGGGAGATTTATCAAAACTGGTGTAATATCAGAACGCCTTTAGAAAATGAAAGATGGACCCTGATTGGTTGCTGTGGACAACTAAGACTTTACACCAACTCTGATAAATTTCCCCCAGTGCGTCTGACCAGAAGCATTTTTTTAATGGCGGTTTTCCCTTATACAAAAAGTGGCAAGAAAACAGAAAGAGCTCCAGGATGCTGAGTTTTTGAAAAGAAGCAAGAAAGACAAAAAACGTCACCTAAACAACAAAACCACCAGTAGCAAAAAAACGAACCAAAAAAAGTGCCCTACGTTTCACATTTCCCAAAGACCTGCAAACATCTGGAGCTGGTGCTGGTCATCAGACCCCCAGTGCCATCATCAGACCTTTGTGCTATCAGCTCCCCTTATGCCATCAGCTCAACCAACCCCCCAACCCCCCCCCCCGGTTGCCATCAGCTCCCTCCCAGTGCAATCAGTCCTTTGTGCCATCAGCTCCCCCCAGTGCCATCAATCCTGTATGCCAGTCACCCAGTGACATCAGGCCCCCCCCCCAGTGCCATTAGTCCTCTGTGCCATCAGCTCCCCCCAGTGCCATCAGCTCTATGTGCTAGTCCCCAATGAGTCTTTTGTGCCATCATCCCCTCCGATGCCAGTGTGCCCTCAGCTCCCCCAGTGCTACCATCTCCGCTCCTAGTCTCCAACAGCCATTAATACTTACCTCTCCTGTAAGGGTGCCGCTACACAACTCCTCTGTCTTCTTCTTCACGCGCTGCACTGTCACCCTGAAGTCACGCAGCGTCAGGTCATAGTGTACGCACGCATACGCGCACTATGTCCTGATGATGTGTCAGGAGGACAGTGCAGCACGAGGGCCGGTGGGTGACTACAAGTAGTAGCAAGCACTTTACTCCCACTCCGTGGTCACATGACACAAAAAATCCTCGATGCAAGAAATTTGCACCGAGGAATTTTTTGTGTCGAACTACTCGATTCAATTGAGTAATCGTTTCAGCCCCATTTTAGACAGTTCCGTGAATCTCCCCCCATTATACTTTTTTATACCAGTTCTGTCTAGATGATTAGTTTTACTTATTCAGGATTCATCCTGTAAAATAGGCAATAAAAAAGTGATGTGCCCCACGTGCATCATATCACTGGGTCACGTGAAGCATGGGGCACACGCTGCAGCGGCCACGTGACCAGTGTCAAACCGGATGACGACACGGAGAGACCCAAGAGCTGCAGTCGAGTCGGGGGAGAGAAAGAGCCGGAACCCAGAGACAGATCAGGTAGCACGATTCCCTCCGCGGGTCCGGTCACACTGAGGGGTCTGCCCAAAAGACCACCAGTGTGAACAACCCCTTTAGGGCTGGATTCACACCATTTTCTGTGGAGTTTTTGAAGGAAAAATGAAAATTCCCGATGTTTGGTGAAAGCCTATGGGAAATGTGAGATGAACAATATATAGGTTTTTACATTTTTTTAAAGCAGCATTTTTTTTTCATCCATGTGAAAAAATGCAATTCAAACAAGTCTTAAAAAATAAATAAATAAATGACTGAAAAAGGTGACTAAAAACATGCTCAAAACCACGTGTTTTTTCTGGCGCTTTTTTACTAGTAAAAAAAACAAACAAAAAAACCCTCCAAAACAACTGTGTATGAAGAGGGCATATTATTAAAAGGCATTGCATAGGGACATGCTCCCAACCAAAGTGACATCGGGGGGTGGGAAGAGCCAGCTGCACACTGGGCGCATTATGATACCGTGCATGATACCCATTACAGCACGCAGCTACGTCTTTCTTTTTTTTATAGAGTATGCCCGCACAACCCTGTAAGGGAACCTGTCATCAGGATTTTGTGTATAGAGCTGAGGACATGAGTTGCTAGATGGCCACTAGCACATCATGCTACCATTACACCCAGCCTCAAAAACCCTTCACTTGACCCATCTGCTTTCTCCAGTTATCGCCCCATATCACTTCTTCCGTATGCCTCAAAGCTACTTGAACATGTCCATTCAGAACTGTCCTCTCACCTCTCCTCCTGCTCCCTCTTTGACCGGCTACAATCTGGCTTCCGACCCCACCACTCGACTGAGACTGCCCTTACCAAAGTCACCAATGACCTACTAACAGCCAAAACCAAGAAACAATACTCTGTCCTCCTCCTTGACCTGTCCTCTGCCTTCGACACTGTTGACCACTCCCTTCTGTTGCAAACTCTCATCTCTTGGCATCACTGACCTGGCCCTCTCCAGGATCACATCATACCTCACCGACCGGATGTTTAGCTCTGTCCTAGGACCCCTGCTCTTCTCCATCTACACTTTTGGCCTGGGACAGCTCATAGAGTCCCATGGCTTTCAGTATTACTCTTATGCTGACGACACACAGATCTACCTCTCTGGTCCAGACATCACCACCTTACTATCAAGAATCCCACAATATCTATCTTCTATATCATCCTTCTTCGCCTTTCGCTTTCTAAAACTTAACATGGATAAAACAGAATTCATCATCTTTCCCCCATCTTGCTCAACCCCCCCAACAGACCTATCTATCACGATCAATGGCTGCACACTCTCCCCAGTCAACAAAGCCCGCTGCCTTGGAGTGACCTTGGATTCTGCCCTTTCCTTCCGACCGCAAATCCAAGCCCTTTCCACCACCTGCCGCCTCCAACTCAAAAACATCTCCCCCATCCGCGCTTTCCTTAACTTTGAATCTGCAAAAATGCTTATACATCGCCCTCATCATCTCCTGCCTAGACTACTGCAACATTCTCCTCTGTGGCCTTCCATCTAGCACTCTCACACCCCTCCAATCTATCCTCAACTCTGCTGCCCGACTAATCCACCTCTCACCCTATTACTCCTCTGCCTCTCCCCTTTGCCAATCCCTTCACTGGCTCTCCATTGCCCAGCGAATTCACTTCAAAGTACTGACAAACACATACAAGGCCGTCCATAACCTGTCCCCTCCCTACATCTCTGAGCTACTTTCCCGATACATCCCCACACGCACTCTCCGATCCTCACAAGACCTCCTTCTCTCCTCTTATCGCCTCTTCCCACAATAGACTCCAAGATTTCCCCCGTGCATCCCCCATTCTCTGGAACTCGCTACCCCAACATATCAGACTCTCACCTACAGTGGAATCCTTCAAAAGAAACCTGAAATCTACATCTTCAGACAAGCCTACAACCAGTGACCCTGCTGCCTCTATACCGCCATGACCAACTTAGCCCGCACCCACTGTGTCCTTCTCCCATACCATGTAGATTGTAAGCCCTCACGGGCAGGGCCCTCTCTCCTTCTGTACCAGCTTGTAACTAGTCTTGTTTATGATTAGTGCAATTGTCTGTATTATGCATGTATACCCCTTATCATATGTATAGCGCTATGGAATGAATGGCGCTTTAATAATAATAATAATTTGCATATGTATCAAATCAGTTTTTTTGACACAATAAAAGCACACAGAGCTATGGGGACTGGATATTGCGGATGTGCTAGCAGCCAATGTCCTCAGCTCTATACACAAAATCCCAGTGACAGGTTCCCTTTAAAGAAGAAGCCGCAGTGTTGCATCTTCAAACAGCTTGTCCGCAGAGGTGCCCGGGATCAGACCCCCACCCCCAATCAGATATTAATGGCCTGAGGGTAAGCCAACAATATTAAACTCCTGGTAAACCCCTTTAAGAACATGGCCGTTGCCCATATACTGCAAACCCACTGTTTGCGGTCCACAATATGGGCACGGACGGCCTATGGTTGTGTGAATGAGCCCCTAGAGGAATGGATTTTCACAAGAAGGGTACGGCTATGTTTCGGGGCACTTACCTGACATGGTTTTATGATTTTGGAGGTGACAGACTCCCTTTTACAATGGCCGCTTACTTTTCATAGGGCATTATAAATCACCCCCCCCCCCCCAGCATCATGACCACTGGTCCGTCCGAATAATTTTTGGACGCAGTTTTACCTGCTATCTGTTTCTCGCGGTAGACTGCGGAAGAAGCACAGCGTGAACACAGCCTAAAAGAAAAGCAAACAGAGCCTAACTCTATGGACACGATCTGCCCTGTCACCTGTATATGGGAATACTGAGCGCTCCTGCAATACAGGTACTATTTCTTAATACAGAGGGCAGGGCCAGGTGTGAACAGATCTTGAGTTAGGTGTCAGCAGCAGGACCCCCGCAGAGCACTGGGGGGCGGGGAGATGACATCTGCTTGATGAGAATACTCTAGTTATTAGAAGGTCAGGGCATACTAATACCAGGGCATACTAATACCAGGGCATCAATACCCCCCCCCCCCCCCCGTATGATGAAATATGACATCACCTCAGGGACAATGCATGCTCCATGTATAATGACCTAACCTTTGGACGATGACCACAAGAGCTTACACTTTAATCCTGAGAGGGCATGACCTACCTCCGCATGTCAGTCAGAAGATCACTCATCGGTGGAGATACCCATGAGAGTTGGCACTGATGGTAGGAGTACACTGGGTGAGAGTCACCAGCACTGCTGCCCCCTTCCCCCACCAATATTCGACTAACCCTTCTGTGCAGGGTGAATACACCCGCATATCACCCCCGACCCTCCAGCTATGTCCACATGGGGAGATAAGACCCCCACCCAACTCTCCCCCTCCAACACCTTCTCAGCGACTAACCCGAATTTGCTTCCAAGCCACGCCTCTCCTTTGTGACGTCAGGAAGACTGATAGACTTCCCGACCATTAAGCATCGGACTCGCACGTCGGCGACCCAAAGGCGTAGCGACAGCCAATCAGAGGAGTGGGCGTGGCCACTCAGACAGTGGAGGGAGGCGAGCGAGGGACGGGATCTACTGCTCTTGTTGTTGTTACAGAGATACCCGGACGTTAACCCCCGTCCTTAACAACGGCGGTCACATGACTCCTCCAAGCAGGAAGGCTACTGCTAGGTCATGTGATCAGGGACGCTCGGGGACGTAGATGATCAGAGCGAGTGGACCTTGATGATGTCATTGCCATGTGATCTATGAAGTCACGTGCTGTCCTCAAGGGGGTAAAGGACCTTTGATGATGTCATCATAACCATTTGCTCAGTCACATTCCATAAGAGAAGAACTGCTGTGGGAGGTTTTTGTCTTGAGCACTGTTCATCTGTATAGTATGATGCAGCAGAGCTGTGTGTGTGTGAACTGAAATGGCGCTGAGCTGCGCCCAGGCCACGTGACATAGTAGTGCCTAGTGTTGAGCGAACCTGTGTTTTAAGTTCGGCGTACAAGGTTCGGGTTATCTAAGAATTCCCTTATGGATTCCACTACCACAGACCATAAGTCTATGGTTCGTGGTAGCGGGATCCATAACGGAATTCTTAGATAACCCTGTACGCCGAACTTGAAACACGTTCTCTCATCCCTAGTCGCAACGTCACTGGCCGGCGAAAAGGCTGTGGCGCTACTGCCTTCTCAAACTGCGGATCAGCAGGGGTCCCAGATGTCGGACCGCAACTGATCAGATACTGATGACCTATCCAAAGGATGGATGATCAATAAGAAAACGGTAAAGACTCAATAGTCAAATCCTAGCCATGCTTGGTAAATAAAGGGTTATTCTGGGCTGAATAAAGAGCGCTGCAGTCCCTCTATACATCATCAGGGGTCCGGATGCCGGGATCTACCAGATTGAAGAAAGGCGATTATCCATAGTGGTGGACGGTAACGGTGCTGCTATTTGGTCTATGACATCACAACGATAGCCCTTGTATAAAAACATCAAACGCCACTGGCCCTGCTCATTCCTTTGCAGGACAACGACCTATGTGGTCGCAGGCCAAGGTGGGGGCACCATACCATGAAATGCGCCGATGTTCCACTCATAGGGTGAAGAAGGGGCTACGTCCAGGTAAAGTGGAAGGAACAGAGTGCTGGCGCCCCAGCTGCTTAAGAGTCCCTAAGATGAAGGGGCTATCCCCAAACGTTGTCAGAATGCTAGGGACACCCTGTGTATTGAAATTTTATTCAGCCGATATTTCTGAAGTGTTTCTGCCGGGATTCAAACTCCACCATCTACAGTTGCCAGTAAAAGTATGTGAACCCTTTGGAATGATACGAATTTCTGCACAAATTGGTCATAAAATGTGATCTGATCTTCATCTAAGTCACAACAATATAATCACAGTCTGCTTAAAGTAATAACACACAAAGAATTAAATGTTACCATGTTTTTATTGAACACACCATGTAAACATTCACAGTGCAGGTGGAAAAAGTATGTGAATCCCTAGACCAGGCATCTCAAACAGCGGCCCTCCAGCTGTTGCAAAACTACAACTCCCAGCATGCCCGGACAGCCTACAGGTATCAGCCTACAGCAGGGCATTGTGGGAGTTGTAGTTTTATGACAGCTGAAGGGCCGCAGTTTGAGATGCCTGCCCTAGACTAATGACATCTCCAAGAGCTAATTGGAGTGAGGTGTCAGACAACTGGAGTGCAATCAATGAGATGAGATTGGAGGTGTTGGTTACAGCTGCCCTGCCCTATAAAAGAAAAAAACACACACCAGTTCTGGGTTTGCTTTTCACAAGAAGCATTGCCTGATGGCAATGATGCCTCGCACAAAAGAGCTCTCAGAAGACCTGCGATTAAGAATTGTTGACTTGCATAAAGCTGGAAAGGGTTATAAAAGTATCTCCAAAAGCCTTGCTGTTCCTCAGTCCACGGTAAGACAAAATGTCTATAAATGGAGAAAGTTCAGCACTGCTGCTACTCTCCCTAGGAGTGGCCGTCCTGTAAAGATGGCTGCAAGAGCAAAGCGCAGACTGCTCAATGAGGTGAAGAAGAATCCTAGAGTGTCAGCTAAAGACTTACAAACGTCTCTGTCATATGCTAACATCCCTGTTAGTGAATCTACGATACGTAAAACACTAAACAAGAATGGATTTTCTGAAAGGATACCACAGAGGAAGCCCCTGCTGTCCCAAAAAAACATTGCTGCACGTTTACAGTTTGCACAAGAGCACCTGGATGTTCCACATTAGTACTGTCAAAATATTCTGTGGACAGATGAAACCAAAGTTGAGTTGTTTGTAAGAAACACACAACATTATGTGTGGAGAAAAAGAGGCACAGCACACCCACATCAAAACCTCATCCCAACTGTGAAGTATGGTGGTGGGGGCATCATGGTTTGGGGCTGCTTTGCTGCGTCAGGGCCTGGACGGATTGCTATCATCAAAGGAAAACTGAATTCCCAAGTTTATCAAGACAATTCGCAGGAGAACTTAAGGGATTCTGTCACCAGGTTTGACCCCTGTCAGATAAAAATATGCTGATGTTCAGGGCGTCTTCACGATTCCTAATGTGGGCTTATAAATGTCATCTGTAGGCTTATTTAGCTAAAAAAAACAGCTATTACTAACCTGTCAGTCAAACAAATAAGGTGCCCAAGGGGATGTTAATGGATGCAAGGTGCCGGCCGCACCCGTTCGTGCCCAGCGCTGCCTTTCCAGACTTCTGCGCCGCCTCCTAATCCTCTGTGCCGCCTCTCGCTCTCCCTCCCCCCCCCTCCTCCTGTAAGATCTCGCGCATACAGGGGTTGAGCGAAGTGCCGGCGCATGCGCACTTCGCTGTATAAATCCAAATGGAGAAGTCCGCACGGGAGCATCAGGCAGAGCCCTGTGCGCAAGCGCGAGATGTTACAGCAGAAGGAGGGGGGGGAGGGAGGGAGAGCGAGAGGCGGCACAGAGGATTAGGAGGCGGCCAGAGGTCAAGAAAGGCGGCGCTGGGCACGATCGGCGGCAGGTGCGGCCGGCACCTTGCATCCATCTACATCCCCTTGGGCACCTTATTTTTTTGACTGACAGGTTAGTAATAGCAGTTTTTTTTAGCAAAATGAGCCTACAGATGACATTTATAAGCCCACATTAGGAATCGTGAAGACACGCTGAACATCAGCATATTTTTATCTGACAGGGGTCAAACCTGGTGACAGAATCCCTTTAAGGCCATCTGTTCACCAGCAGAAAGTCAACAGAAGATGAGTGTTGCAACAGGACAACGACCCAAAGCATAGAAGTAAATCAACAACAGAATGGCTTAAACAGAAGAAAATATGCCTTCTGGAGTGGCCCAGTCAGAGTCCTGACCTCAACCGGATTGAGATGCTGTGGCATGAGCTCAAGAAAGCGATTCACACCAGACATCCCAAGAATATTGCTGAACTGAAACAGTTCTGTAAAGAGGAATGGTCAAGAATTACTCCTGACCGTTGTGCACGTCTGATCTACAACTACAGGAAACGTTTGGTTGAAGTTATTGCTGCCAAAGGAGGTTCAACCAGTTATTAAATCCAAGGGTTCACATACTTTTTCCACCTGCACTGTGACTGATTACATGGTGTGTTCAATAAAAACATGGTAACATGTAATTATTTGTGTGTTATTAGTTTAAGCAGACTGTGATTGTCTATTGTTGTGACTTAGATGAAGATCAGATCACATTTTATGACCAATCCATATCATTCCAAAGGGTTCACATACTTTTTCTTGCAACTGTACATTAAAATACAAGAACCTAAGCTATAGAGCACAATGTTAAACTGCTGCAGATATACTGTGTCTAAAAAACCTTATTCACATATAGCAGAATTTTATTTTATTTTTTAATAATTGCAATAAAGTAATGAAATGATACTTATGCTATAATGGTGATGAGTTTAAACCTCAACAGAAACACTTCAAAAATAGAGACTAAATAATACTCTCTCTGTCCCCAACAGTAAAAAGTTTGATTTTATATTAAAAAAAAGTGCAAAACGTAAAATATGATCAATTAACACCCATGTTAAGCCACACCCTCTTGTTTAACCTGTGTATACCTGTGTTGGGAAAGGTGGCAACCCTACCCAAACCCCATATCATCAATAAAGTTTCATAGATTTTGATTCAAATAAATAGACCCTATTGGCAAGTTATTGGATCCAAAGGCAGCTCGGAAAAGTTTTTTTCTCCTGGATCTTTGGGGCCCACTACAGATTTAATTCTGGGCACATGGACTACCGGAGGATGCCCTTCATTTATGATCCTCTGGTGGCACAGGGAATATAAAGACCGGTCTTGATAAATCACTCCCTTAGGCCTCACATAGGCGGTCTGTGCCCGTATTGCGGACCGTAAACCACCAGTCCACAATATACGGGCACCGGCCGTGTGTGCTCCGTAATATGGATGTGGCCCCAGTCACTAGAATTGGTCTGCAGGCTGCCAGACACGGCGCAGGGAAGCCCGCGGAGCGCTTCTGTGGGCTTTCTGTCCTGGCATCCGCTCCATAAAAACATAGTACATGTCCTGTTTTCTTGCGGTGCAAACGGATTGGAGACCCATTCGAGGGAACGGGTCCGCAGTTGGTGGCCACAAGGACGGTGCCCGTGCGTTGCAGACCGCCATTTGTGGTCCACAGCACAGGCACTGACCGCCCACAGCAGTGTGCATGGCACCTTAGTGTTATCTCACATCATTTCTAATTAAAATAGAGAAGATAGGTATAGAATTAGGTTTTATTTGTTAGACATCTGGATAGAATCACTGTATTCAGACAGATTTTACAGTATGTACGGTATTTTATAAATGTACTGCATCACGGATACAAGTTGGAACTCTGCATGATGTCAACTCCGTGTGAAATCCTTCAGGATGCAGATTGGGATATAATAAATATAATGAGATGGCTGGAACCTTCTTTCATCCCAGTTTGGAAATGATAACCGGAAAAAGGGATGGAAAACCTTTTTGACAATTGCTGAAGTCCTATGTAAGGCTAAATTCACACTATCGCTACAGCCTCCGACTGCAGTTCCGTCAGATTAGACCGGAAGAACTAAGGGGCGAACACTCAAACAGACCCCCACCGAGTCAAGGAAGCCAGTCAGGCCCCACTGGCAACCGTTATGGGATGGATCTGGCACGATCGTCATGGTTTCCACTAAAACAAAAACCATGATGGTAGTGTGAACAGAGCCTAAGAGAATGGAGACGCACACGGTTGTCACTTGCTTGGATGATGATATTGACGCGGTCCACTTTCCAACTTGATCTACGTTTAGCTATATTTTTACCTCCTCTGCAATCTACAAAGAAAGGCGTCTGAAGAATAGAGCCCTGACCTCTCGCTCTGAGAATACGCAAGAAATACGGAAACCGCACCCAGCTTCAGTGCAACTAAAAAAACACAGACGAGCTGACGAGTAATGGAATGTCTCCTGCCACGGTCAGGACGAGGCCGTCCAGTCCAACACGCCGGCCCTTGTTATATACACATCTGAGATGATCAGCTCTTCCAGGTAAGAAAGTTTGGCACAGACATTTAAGTGCATAAAAAAAAAAAATCTAAAAAACCTTTCCTTCTTTAGCCTATAATTTGTAAGTAAAATATTTGACTACTGATACTATGGCTTGAATATGAACCAACGACATGAAATTGTGCAAATATATTCTCTAGAGGCTGCCCGTTCCTTCTCATTTCCCAAGAGCGTTTAAGGGATCGTCAAACGCTGTGGAAACCTTGGCATCCGGCTTGGTTTCAGACCCCTGCTGAGATGACTTGGATTTTGACTTGGTCTTCTTCACACTGGGCACGGACGCTGAAAATATATCGTCTGAATGAAATGAAAAACAGTTTTTAGGGCACCGAGATACTTCAGAGGAAGCAGTGAGTCCTCCTCACTGCAAAAAGCCAGTCCTCACAACCATAGCTGGCCCTTTGAGCCAACTGCTCGACCCATTCCCTACTACGTGCCATCAGAAGAAAGTATTTTAAAGAGGTTATCCAATGATTAGCATTTATCAAGTAACGGACCCGCTGCGATCCAGAGAACGCGGGTCCCCGAGAGCCCTTTCTAAATGGAGCAGCAGTGCACATGTTGGTCAACTGCACCATTCGCACCTATGGGACTGATTTAGACGGCACTGTCCGTCCCATAGAAATAAATGGAGCAGTGGACCGACATGCACCAGCATTCAATTCAGAGAGGGCACTTGGGGACCTGAGTTTCCACCGTTGGGACCACCAGTGATGCAACATTTATCCTGTGGATAGATGATAAACACTGTTCATAAGATAACCCCTTCAATATTCAAGGTCAACCAGGAGAGGTGCCCGGTAGACTATCACAATCCTCTCCCTATTAAAACAGATCAAATTTGGTTGACCTGAGCATCTTATTCGTAGGGGGGAGGAGGGGGGCGGGGGGGGGAAAGAACTGCTTGGTCAGCTAGGTTATGATCAGCTTAGGCTTAGTTCACACTTCAGTTATTTGGTCAGTTATTGAGAGCCAAAACCAGGTTTGGGTCAAAAACACCGAATAGGAGCAAATCTTTCCATTATACCTTATCTCCCAGTAAGCTTCACTACTGGTTTTGGCTGGATGGATAACTGAAGTGTGAACTCAGCCTTAGGGTCCATTCACATGTCCGTAGAATGGGTCCGCATCCGTTCCATTGTGAATGGACCCTTAAAGGGGTTGTCCCACTAAAAATATGCTCTAGTTTTAAACCAGCACCTAGATCTGAATTTCATGTATTTACAAATGTATCATAGCCACCGAGTTAGGGCTCATCCACATGACTCATGTGGTCCGCAAATTGCGGATCTGCAAAACACGGATACCGGCCATGTGCATTTCCCAAGGGCGCATGCACAGAAATGTTTTTTTGTTCCGTGACCGCTCCTTTTTTTTTGCGGCCAGTATGCAGAACCATTCACTTCAATGGGACCACAAAAAACGGAAATTACTGTGTGCATTCAGTGTCCTATTATTGTCTGCATTAGAGACAAGCATAGGAATGTTCTATTAGGGGCCGGACGTTCCGCAAAATGCACACAGCGGATCGCAAAACATCCAACGGTCGAGTGCATCAGCTCTTATTTAATGAAATATGAGCATGCGCAGACCGCAAAAAAAGGATCCGTTTTGCTGGAACATTAATGCATGTCAATGGGAAAAAATGCCGGACCCAGCATTCTGGCAAGTGTTCCGGAATTTTGGCCGGAGATAAAACCGCAGCATGCTGCGGTATTCTGCCCGTCCTGAAAAGGCAAAAAGACTGAACTGAAGACATCCTGGACGGATTACTCTCCATTCAGATAAAACTGATCAGTTCTTTTCCGGTATTGAGCCCCTAGGATGGAACTTAAGGCCGGAAAAGAATAACGCTAGTGTGAAAGTCTAACTCTAAATCTAGCAGAACTATTGGAGCAATGAATGTGGAGATCTCTGGATCCATGCGAGTTACAGGGCTGGTTCTAGCTTTGTTAGAGATTGCCATTTAATATAGGGCTAATTTTCTTTTTTGATATTATTCATGGGATAACCCCTTTAACTTCACCCCAAGTAAACATTTTCTTGCTATTAGGTTTACAAGTACCAATACCTACCATTATAGTGGGGGCAAACCGCAAAATCTCCTGTATACATCCAAGTAGACATTAGCTATTCTGTACGTGTTAGCAAGATAGTGATTTCACCCATACATACCCATGTCATCATCAAATATGGATTTAGGTTCTGCCTTCTTTTTGGACTTCTTCTCTTTAGGATTTTGTGTGAAGTCAGCAAAAATATCTGCATTATCATCGAAGAGACTGGCTTCCGAGGCCCCTTTTTTCTCTTTTGCTTTCTTTACTGGTTTGATAGCTTCCGCTGCAAATATATCATCCTTAAAAACAAGGGACAGAAAAAAAATATATAAAAATCAGCGGTACTGTCATAGGGGCTATTCATTAAAACGTTGATACATCCATGCAAAAAGTATTTGGTTAGATATCTGAAGAAAAACTGTCCACTGTCAGGGGCGTACGCTTATATCTGCCCAGTAACCCAAATACTATAATCATGTTGCTATGTGGAAATGTTGGGCATTACGCCATAATCAGCATTCCATAACAGACTTAGGCCTCATGCACTCGACCGTGCAGTTTTATACGGTCCACAAACCGCGGATCCGCAAAAAATGGAAGCCGTCCGTGTGCCTTCCGCAATTTACGGAACGGGCGGCCCATTGTAGAAATGCCTATTCTTGTCCGCAAAACTGACAAGAATAGGACATGTTATATTTTTTTTGCGGGGCCACAGAACGGTGCAGCGGATGCGGACAGCACATGGAGTGCTGTCCGCATCTTTTGCAGCCCCACTGAAGTGAATAGGTCCGCACCCGATCCACAAAAAATGCGGCTCTGATGCTGACCACAAGAAAACGGTTGTGTGCATGAGGGCTTAAAGGGATTGTACGCTTTAGAAAATCCTTGTTAGAAAACACCCCTAACAATAGACTGATCAGAGGGTTTCCTGATGCCGAGACACCCGGTGATCATCTATAATCGGTGGAAAAACCAAGCAGCAACTGTTCGCTTTCCCTGCAGTACCACCACAGGGTAAATGAAGCATTACACAGTTCACATCAAAATCAATGGGCTGCACATATGTGTTATTGCTCATTTTGGACTAAAAATAAATGTTTTCAATTGGTCTTTATTAAAAATTTTCACCAGTTTTTGTGATACATGGGTTTAAAAATCAGTCTATTTGTAGACTATCATTATCAGCTGATGGCTCATGTGAAGGCTCATCTCTGATATATTGACCTCACGAACATTCACTAGAGCTAAACGCTCATCAAACTGATAAGAATATGGCTTAAATGAGTGTTTATGAGGTTGGGAGATCAGAGATAAGGCTTGACACAAGCCATCAGCTGATGGAACTCAAGAGTGACAGTCTGCAATAAAATGATTTTTAACCCCATGCATCACAGAAAATGCAGAAAATTTTTAAGACCATAAAAAGTTGTGAAATTCAATCATAAAATAAAATTTCCCCAAAGGTGTCCATAACCTTTGATCTTCCTGATCCCAAAATGAGAGATCATGAAAGATTGTACTCAATCTGAAGGGTTTAAATGTCCAGACTTGCAAAAAAAAAAACATACACCACTTACTTCAAACATGTCGCTGGCTGCGGAAGTCTCTTTTGGAACAACTGGCTGAGTATCTACTTTCTTCTGAGGTTTCTGAAACCCAAAAAGATCATCTTCAGGTTCCTTGTCGATCAGAGAGGTGGGCTGGGGTGTCTTCTTAGGTTTGTCTTTTCTGGACTTAAATAAATCATCATCACTACCGTCACCACCAAACAGCACAGCTGAAGATTTCTTCCCCGGATCCAAGAAAGGCTTTTCTGAAAAGTCGCCACCTGGCGATTCTTCTTTCTGTTGTCTGGATGCAACTGGCTTGGGTACCGAGTTATCTGCAAAGAGGTCGGACCCAAATAAATCATTGACATCAGGAGTCAGAGGATTTACAGGGGCTTTTCGATGTGTTCTGGGCTGTATATCATTTTCTGAGAAGGATAACTTCATGGTAGAAATTTCATCTCGATCTGTTCTCCAGTTTGACTCAGCTGGTCCAGTTTCAGGCTTTGCAGCTGATGTAGGGGATATTGGTGGCAACACGTCTTCATTGTCCCCGGAGTCTTGGGATGCGAGCTTCCGGCCTATTCGTGTAGGAGGTCTTCTTTTACCACCAACTTTCACACGAGTCTGATGAACACAAAGTCACAGCATGCTTAGGAAACTGGTAAAAAGCCCCTCAACAAAAAACCACACCTGGCCTTAATGGGATCCGATATGTGCTGGATTATCAGATATTCAGGTTTTTTTTCATGTATGCCCATTTCCTGATGACTGCTCGAATTGCAAATCACCAACAAAAGCAGAAAGCTAGTCACATCGGACTTGGTAACAAGGTCAAGATCAAGGAAGGCTACTTTCACACTAGCGTTTTTTTTGCGGATCCGCCATGGATCTGCAAAAACGCTTCCGTTACAATAATACAACTGCATGCATCCGTCATTAACGGATCCGGTTGTATTATGTCTTCTATAGCCATGACGGATCCGTCATGAACACCACTGAAAGTCAATGGGGGACGGATCCCTTTTCTATTGAGTCAGAGAAAACGGATCTGTTCTGACAAACAATGTAAGGGTACTTTCACACTTGTGTTAAACTTTTCCGGTATTGAGTTCCGCCATTTCCCCGTTATGATGAAGCCGCAGGTCAAGAATGCGTCCCGCCGCTCCATTCTTTCTCTACGAGACTGCTGGAAATATAGCGTTGTACTCGGCCATGCTGCAAAACTGTCAAGCATAAGGATCTGAGGGAGTCTGACCAGGGATAAATTGGGATGGCGACTGGGTCCAAAAAATCTTTTGCCACCACCGTGCAACTTACAGGACTTTAGAATCTGCTGCTTAAGTCCTGGTACCAGAGAGCTGCTTCGGCAGCACAAGGAGAACCTAATTCAAAATGACACATGTGGTTTTAATGTTATGACTGATCAGTGTTTATACTTTTCCACAAATCACTGATCACATAATCATATCTTTTACAAGATAACAGATCACTGATCTCCAACAAAAAGTCATTTTCGGCATTTAATTTGCCCTCTCTCCCCCAGTATGCCTTTAATGATCAACAGGACTGTGGCAATATAGGAATCTCAATATACCGTATAACCGCGTCTTCCATGAAGTACGCCACTTCCTTATTAAACATAACCCAAATGTACTTATTCTGAGTCATCTGACTCTTTATACTCTATCACCACTACAGGCGCCTTCTATTTAGGTGTACGTACTTATTACATACTATATATGTTTTTGTAATGTGTATTATACACCACTGTTGTATGTAAGCCATATCAAATTGTCCCCTGATAAACCATTGCCTAATGGGGAAAAGCGTTGGGACTTTGGAGTAGGGTACTCAACATTTCTGTAGATTTACTGTTCCCACCCAATACCTGTACTTATTGTGGTTTATACAGTAAATGTATTAGGGCTGAAACGATTACTCAGTTAATTGATTAACTGAACACCAAAAAATCCTCAAATCGAATTGATGATTCGTTTGTGCCATGTGACCACAGAGTGAGTGAAGAGCTTGCTATTACTCACGTACCGTGGTCACCCGCCTGCTCGCACAACGCTGCTTTGGATCCGGACGTACACACATCAGGACATTTTAGTTCACTAGCGCTGCGGCTGGGCACTGATGGCTAGGAGGGGGAGTGGGGGGAACTGATGGCAGTGGGAAAGGAAGCAACTGATGACATGGGGGAGCTGGTGGCATTGGAGGGGGAGCTGAACGTACTGGGGTGGGGGATAGCCGACGGCGGCACTGGGGAGAGTTGATGTCGGCACTGCGGTGGGGGAGAGCTGACGGCGGCACTGGGGGGGAACTGATGCACTTGGGATGATCGCACAGGGGGAACAAAGTTTGTTGGGGACTGATGGCAGGGGGTCTGAGTTTTTATAAAGGGAAACTGTCTATTAATTAATTTTTTCTTATTAGATTACTCGATTAATTGTAAAAAATAAATCGGTAGAATACTCGATTACTAAAATAATCGTTTACTGCAGCCCTAAAATGTATATGAAATGTGTTTGGTTTGATGAATGACTAGTGGTGCCTCAGTAGATTCATCCACTATCTGGGGTCATCTACTCTTTTTGTTGAGATTGTCATAATTACATCAAGAACGATATGCATTTTTCTCCCTTTGAAGATCAGTGATCTGTAGTTTTATGCTTTTCCAACCAATCGGAATTATTGCATAAATTCATGTTAGTTAAAAAAAAGAAGAAGAATCTGTTTAAATAGTCCTGAGGTCTCCTAATAATTTGTGTCTAGCGTTATTTCCCCTACATCTATCCTGTACTTCATGTTTACTATATGGAAGGAAGGAAAAGAAGACATTGGGAGTACAGCGGCAGGGCCAGACTACTATGGAGACACATCTCTTTGCATAGGAGCTGTAAACACACAAGGGCTCCCGTCACGTTGAACATGCTATCTGATAGAGCAGGATTCACCAAGTAGATTAATACATGGTTTAGTTTGAAAAAAGAGTCGGTAGAATTTTTAACCAATTCATTTAAATATCTGATCATTGTAGGCTTAGGAGTCTAGTGGGTGGTCTTACCCATGGACTGACCACTATGGACTCACTGAACCCAAAATGACCAGGCAATGAAAGAAAATTATAAAATCACCAGTTCTACTGAAACTTGTGTCCCAAAACTATAGATTGATCAGCTCAGCTCCTCCTGCTCTAGAACTCTGCACATTACATAGATGTTCAATAGGACAGCTTCCCTTTAAGGCTATTTGCACAGTTGCCTCTTTTTTTGTACCAATTGAAGCAATTAAAGAAATATTTGCAGAGGTCAACAATGCAAACTCCTCCCTTATGAAGTGTCTGTTTCCTCCGGTAGGACGCCCTCTGGAAAGTGTCGCCTTTACACTGGGTAGTGTAGGGTAGGGCCTGAAGCACACAGGCATATGTATCCTGAAGTCCGCAAAACGCGGATGATGTCCATGTTGCATGTTTATTTTTTTTCTTTTACAGACTATTGACTTCAATGGGTCTGTATTTTGCAGCCAAGTATACGTACTGTATGTGGAACAGACATACGGATGTGGAAAGCATGCCGATCACCAGTGTGCTTTCCTCATCTGTATATCCCTTCCGCAAAAGAAAGAACAGGTCCTATTCTTGGCTGCCAAATGCGGTCCACGGACCCATTGAAGTCAACGGGTCTGCAAAAAAATGGATGCCACACGGATGTCATCCGTATTTTGCGTATCCGCGTTTTGAGGATCACTAAATGCATAGGGTCGTGTGCATTAGGCCTAAAATTAGGTTTTCCATTGTGCTGAAGGAGCTACCATAATAGGCCTTACATCTGACCAGTGTTCAGATTTTTCCGGATGCTGGTCATTAACTGGATACACCCGGCAACTTACCTGCAATAACCAGAATTATTTTCTCCAAAGATTATTATTCAGTTAGTGGCAAATATTGCACAGTGTCCAGCAGTGACGAATGCACATTAGCAAGATCAATACTGGTCTATCGTACAATAGGTCTGCTACACTATATGTGAACCATAAGTCTATATGTAAGTGACTTACCTTATTCGCATTATGAAGAGTATCAACTTGTGCAGGGGCCTCAAAGCTTGCGCCACCCAATTTTTTTGAAGCCAAGTTGTCCTCTGCTGCTGGTGTTTGCGCTCTTGCTCCTGACGGCTTTGGAACAGCCCCAGGTAACAATGCGGCTGGGTTAATAAGCAAATTTTCCTGAAAACAGAATGTATACAATTTTTTATGCACTTGTTATCCAGTCCTAGTAATCCCGTGTGTAAGTAGTAATCATAGACATAGGAAGGAGAAAAAGCCGCATGCACTACACACAGGAAAGGCCAGTCCAGTTCCAAGCACCTCTAGTGGGAGAAAAAGCAAGGTCAGACAACCAGGAGCGAGTTCAATGAGAGAAACTTGCAGCGTGTCAGTGTGAGGTCCTGCATTACAATGGTTTATAATGCTGTGTGTCCCTGGGAGACCTGGAATCTATTGTATTACACTGACAGCATGATGTCAGTATAATTCAATAGCTTCCAGGACTCTCAGGGTCAGTCTTCTAAATCATTTAGAAGGCTTTGCAAGCCTGTCAGAGGAGCAGAGGTCAAAACGGGACTTCACACTGACCCCCGCTGCGAGTTTCTCGCACTGAACTCACTTTTCTGTGTCTGGCCTAAAACTGGAAGAAATGTAGGCTTCAAAGGCAGAATGAAATCATTGGAAAAAATCTCAAGGAAGAAGAAGAAAAAAAAGAATGGTAATGTTCAATAGTTACTTGGAGTTTTCCAATCCGAGAGGAAAGACTTTTGGTTTTAATTGGTGCTGGGTCAGTAGTTTTCTGTACAATATGGATTTAAACCAAAAAAGGAAGAAAATAAAACATCAAAATCAATAAGGTACTGAAAAACGATAATATGGATATATGCTAAGGGTCCATTCACCCATCCGTGTGTGTTTTGCGGATCCACAAAACACAGACAGCGGAAATGTGCGTTCCGCATTTTGCGGACCGCACATTGCCGGCACTAATAGAAAATGCCTATTCTTGTCCGCTATTGCGGACAAGAATAGGACATGTTCTATTTTTTTCAGGATCGGAATTACGGACCCGGAAGAGCGGGTCCGCAATTCCGGATTGGGGCCGCACAATAGAAATTAATGGGTCCGCAATTCTATTCTGCAAAATGCGGAATGGAATTGCGGATGTGTGAATGGAGCCTAATTCATAGACATCTTCACAAAAGGTACCAATTCTCCAAGCAGAGATCCAGCAAAAGTAGGAAGTCTTTAAAGGGGTTTTCGTAGGCGGAAGAAAAATGATACACAAAAGAAACAGAATGCTGTAAAAATGAAAAAATAAAGAAAGAAAATTAATACATACCGATCCCCTGCCGCTCATATTCCCCAGGCCCCTGCTGGTCTCCATTTCTGATCCGCCTCTGCCAGCGATCGGCTGTGCAGGCATTTCCTGAGAGTCGAGAGGCACCAGCAGGGGGCTGAGAAAGCTTTGAAAACGCGTGGCAGGGGATCAATGAGTGATTTTGAGGAATTTTTAACCAATGAGTATTACCCAGTCAATCCTTTTGAGACAATGCTCCCTGGGAAAAATATGCAAAATAGCTCTCCTCTAGAAGGATGACAGCTTCGTAAGGTTACCTTTAATTAAAAAGATTATTTGTTATTTCCAGCATCTGACAGACCCCATTGACTTACAACAGGGTTACTTACGTTCTGTCCAACAGCGCTATTCTACTAACTAGGCCTAAGGTCTATACATCTTCCTGGATGTAGCCGGGCGGAATGGGACATGGGTTACATAGCAGAGTTACTTCTCTTATGACTATGTAAAATGTTTAAAGAGAACCTGTCACCGTGAAACGCAATGCAATCTGCAGCAGGTTATAGAGCACGAGGAGCAGATCGGTAATAGTTTTGTGGAGAGAGATTCAATAAAACTTGTGATTTATTCATTTAAAGGGAACTTGTCACCTGGATTTTGGGTATAGAGCTGAGGACATGGGCTACTAGATCGCCGCTAGTACATCCGCAATATCCAGTCCCCATAGCTCTGTGTGCTTTTATTGTGTCAAAAAACGATATTATAAATATGTAAATGAACCTTAGAGGAGTTCTGTCTCCTCCATGCTTCAGAGATGAGTCCAGCGTTCTCTGACTCTGAGCCCAGCCACACCCACAGTGAAGGAGACCAGCCACACCCACTGTGAAGGAGACCAGCCACACCCACTGTGAAGGAGACCAGCCACACCCACTGTGAAGGAGACCAGCCACACCCACTGTGAAGGAGACCAGCCACACCCACTGTGAAGGAGACCAGCCACACCCACTGTGAAGGAGACCAGCCACACCCACTGTGAAGGAGACCAGCCACACCCACTGTGAAGGAGACCAGCCACACCCACTGTGAAGGAGACCAGCCACACCCACTGTGAAGGAGACCAGCCACACCCACTGTGAAGGAGACCAGCCACACCCACTGTGAAGGAGACCAGCCACACCCACTGTGAAGGAGACCAGCCACACCCACTGTGAAGGAGACCAGCCACACCCACTGTGAAGGAGACCAGCCACACCCACTGTGAAGGAGACCAGCCACACCCACTGTGAAGGAGACCAGCCACCACACCCACTGTGAAGGACACCAGCCACCACACCCACTGTGAAGGACACCAGCCACCACACCCACTGTGAAGGACACCAGCCACCACACCCACTGTGAAGGAGACCAGCCACCACACCCACTGTGAAGGAGACCAGCCACCACACCCACTGTGAAGGAGACCAGCACCGCCCCGCATCCTCCAAATCAACTCCTTGCTCCCTGACGTCACAAAGCTAGAGCGCCGTAATCTTGCGATGCACAAGCTAGCGCATGTGCAGTTCGTTCCCTGAGGCTGAAGCCAGCACAGGGAAAGAACACTATGCCGACACTGCGCATGCGCTAGCTCGCGCATCGCGAGATTACGGCGCTCTAGCTTTGTGACGTTGGGGAGCAAGGAAGAGATTCGGAGGATGCGGGGCGGTGCTGGGCTCCTTCACAGTTGGCGTGGCTGGGCTCTGGAAACAATAGTAGCCTCATTTACATATATATTAAATCGTTTTTTTGACACAATAAAAGCACAGAGAGCTATGGAGACTGGATATTTTGGATGAACTAGTGGCCACCTAGCAGCCCATGTCCTCAGCTCTATACCCAAAATCCAGGTGACAGGTTCCCTTTAAAACCCTCCTCTTTGCATTCTTAAAGGGGTTGTCTCACTTCAGCAAGTGGCATTTATCATGTTTTGGAAGTCAATACAAGGCACTTACTAATGTATTGTGATTGTCCATATTGCCTCCTTTGCAGGCTTGATTTGTCTTTCCATCACATTATACACTGCTTGTATCCAAGGGTTACCACCACCGCTGCAGTGCAGATACAAGGTGTGCATGCGTGCTTATCTGCGATCCCATGCTCCCGGCCGCCAGAGAGGCCTGTGCTTTTTCCCATATTGTACAAGCACGACCACCACCACTGTTGGACTGCAGGGTGGTCAGAAACATGGAAAACTAGCATTGTATAATGCGATGAATCAAACCAGCAAAGGAAGCAATATGGATAATAACAATACATTAGTAAGTACCTATTAACATTTGCAATGTATTTCCATTTAAAAAGAATCTGTCACCAGGAATGTCAGTTAAACCTTGTAGGGCTAGCTCAGGCAAATGTCAAAAGCCAGGAGAAAGGACTATGCAGGAGGAAGGGCTGGCAGAAGAAGCTGGAGGAGTAACGGTGCACAGAATGTCTTGGGCCCACCCACAGTGCACCTAACTGCTCATTTGCATTTGAATCAAAAGTACTTTTTCTCCAGAATGAAACAATGGATCGTTATGTGAAAGATACCATTACATTCAGCTGAGCCAGCCCTACAAGGCAATGTGCCTGGTTTAACAGTGAATTTCCTGGTGACGCACTCCCTTTAAATTCATATTGAGATACCAACCTCCGTCTCTTCAGTCTTTGTCACCTCATTAGCTCCCAATGGTCTGCCGGATTCCTTAGAAGTTTCCTTGATCTCTTTTTTTATAACAATTTTCTTCGCTTGAACCTTCTATAGTAGGAAAATCATATGCTAGGTCACCAATGACATACTGTACATGTCCAATATTTAAAGAGGACCCGTCACCTCTCCTGACATGTCTGTTTTAATAGCTTCATGCATTTCCCATGTAATAAAAGTAGATGCTCCAGAATTGTTATGTCTGTATGTTGTCCCATTCCTCTAATATTTCTACTAGAAGTCATTACTGAATTGCTAGCAGTCTGCAGTAAGGGTATAGAGGGGAGGTAACCAGTTGGGGGTGTGTACCTGCACTGTCTGACTCTATCCAATCAGTGCTGCCATGTTCAGACAGTGCAGGTACACACCCCCAACTGGTTACCTCCCCTCTGTACCCTTACTGCAGACTTCTAGCAATTCATTCATAACTTCTCATAGAAATAATAGAGGATTGGGACAACAAGGGACATAAGAATAGATGCCGCAGACTTGTTATTACATGGGGGATGCATGAAGCTATTAAAACAGACATGTCAGTAGTGGTGACAGGTCCTCTAAAGCCTAAGCTAAACTGTAACTACCCACATAACCCGCTTGCAGAATATGCCAACAAAGTAATGTGTAAGACTGATCGTCAGAATCCTGCTCTTGGGGAGGTACAGCCTTCAGAATGACCATAACTTTCTAGTCTGAAGGATTAACTAACCCTTTGTACAACTTTAGTTAAAACCATTCTAAATGCTCTAGTTAATATTTGTAAGATATTTTTTATTACCATTTTACAGACAAAATAGGCAACCGAAGTTCAAGGTGTCGATAGCGCTTTGGAGTGTGACCACCAGTACACTGCTGACATGTTTGCAGCTCCTGCCAGTACAATGCCCATTAAGGCTCCTATGCCCGCAGTACAGTGGAATCCGTACACCGCATAGATCAGAACTCCCTTAACTGTGGGGTGCCTATTTTATCTGTAAAACTGTATATAAAAAATAAAAAAAAAGTATTACAAAAATCAATTGTTAGAATAGTTTTAATTAAAATTGTACATAAGGTTAGTTACCCTTAAAATCAGTATAAAAAACTGAAAATCTATGCTTTGCTGATCTAATCACATATGGTAAAATACAGAAATATTCAGAGAAAAACAGACAGTAAGACCGGCTAAACAGCGTGAATCATTTGGGTAATATAATAGAAATGAAAGAAAACTGGGCACAGGTTCTCACGCCAGTAGCTAAGGTTCTACTGGTACAAAGCAGCTCCCAGAGATGAGATAACTGCCAGTCAAATGACCCCCCCACCCCCCCCCCAGATATCACAACCTGATACTGCCATTAACCTCTAATATCACGTGTTTTGGAGATTAAAGGGATTGTCCAAGATGATGTACCGAGTCTTATTTCCTTGGGTCAAGTTTCTTCTCCATATAGGACCGGTCTCTTTAAGGAGATCCAACACCCTACCTAAGCCGCATTCAAAGAGTCACACTTAGCCAGCCAGAATACTACTCCGTACTGACGAGCGGCAAGCACCCCGAAACAGCTGTTTACAGATGGATATTTGGCTTGGTTATATTCCCTTGTTAAAAAGTCAGATTTTGACTCCCAGGGAGCCACTTCTACAAGGTGGTGTTATCGAGATGGTTCTCTTCCAGTGGGATGCAATATAAAAGCTATTCCAGTCACCTGAGTTTCTAAGCTGTGATCCTAATACCGAGTAATAATGGCCCCACACAATATATAAATCTAACCTAATGACAAGAAATTCACGGTTATTCATATATTATGTATAGAAATACTTACTGGGGGAATTTTCGGCTTATCTGAACTGAAGAGGTCCTCATTGTCATCCTCACAAAACAATCCTGCTCCCGTTGAGAGTTTGGTGCTTTTGGGTCTCTCGGACTGGAACACAAGCCAAATATTTTCTTTAGTTTACTTTTAACATTCAGGTCATGGTTTAGTATCCCTTAAAGAGTTGGTACCAAGATCAAAACTTATCCTCTACCTACAGGATGGGGCCTGAACATATGACCGATAGGAGTCTGAGAGCTAGGACCTCCGCTGAACCCAGGGGCAGAGTTCTTGATTTCTCAGAATGAATGGCGCGGTGGTTAAGCATGCACTTCGAGATCCATTCATTGTCTATGGCACTGGTGGAGATAGCCGCCTATTCTATTCGACTACTCGTATGCAGCCGTTTCTGTCATCCTACAGAGGATGAATAGAGGGACATGCATGCTCGTCATGGCTCTATTCATTTAAAGGGGTTGTCCAAGTTATATTTATTGATTACCTATCATCAGGATAGTTCATCAATATCAGATCGGCGGGGGATCAGCCGTTTAAAGAGAAGGCGCCCGCCGTGCCAGTGCTGCCTCCTCTTCATTGTTTACCTGCTTGCCGTCGCATCTGCAGCGGTGAGCAGGTGTAATTGCACCCAAGCCGTTCCATTCATTTCAATGGGACAGCTCGTTCCTATACACTTCTATAGGACCAGCCCTGTACCTCACATGGATCGAGAGATCTCCCCGTTCATTGCTCCAATTGTTCTGCTACATTTATTTCCGTCTGGCAGTTCAGGGAAGGGGTGTCTGTCTTTTCTGCGATAGCTCTTACCCCGTAACTGCCACGGCTTCTAACAGAAGATAGGACTGGTGATTGTTGTAGATTCACACTGAGCATGTGCGACCACCTCAGTGAGGTGGACAAGAAATAAGCAAAATAACAAACAGCAGGTGGTGCTATACATTTTAAGTACAATTTTATTGAACAGCTCAGTAGCTATACTAAATTTTTCATTACATGCAATTACAAAATAATTCAAATCCAGGTGCTAATTTGAAAAAATGTGGAAAATTATTTTTTTAAGAGTAAGTACACTTTTTGGAAACTTTTGATACGTCACATGGACATATCAAAAGTGTTGATCGGCAGGGTCCCAGCGCTGCGACCCTCACCGATCTCTAGAACGAAGAGTCAGGTGCGCTTAGCCGAGCGCTGCTTCTCCTTGCTCCTGAGTGTGCTAGTGAACAAGGTCTCATTAGAAAGTCTATGTCTTCACTACTTTCTGACCCTCAGAGCTGGGACCCCCACCAATCAACCTTTATGACATATCAAACATTTTAATAAAGTGTAGTTACTCTCTAACTACTTTGTGCTAGCACTTTTCTACTGATGCTAGTGAGAACCTATCTGTATGAAGATCTCCACACAACGTTACACCACTTACTGATTTTTTATTGGCGCTGGCAAACAGATCGACATCTGGGTCATTATCCTTCTGTAGCTCTTGACTGAAGAGAAGTTCCTCATCTTGAAACACTCCTGTGCTCTTCCACTGAGCGCCTTTATCCACAGAGTCCTAAAAATGGTTTAAACATGTGACTGTTCTGTTCTCAATTACGTTTCCAATATACTCGGCAGAGGTTTCTACATCCATCTTGAACACAGCGCATTACCATACTTCTGTTTTTCAATGTATTTCCTTTATATGCCAACATATAGGATTCTGAGTTTTAACCCCAAGTCCCCAACATCTATATTCCCGTCAGATCTAGGATTGTGACCTCTGCCACTGATGAAGGAAGCATGCCCACATACAAGAACACAATACCCCCGCTTACCTTCACAGTGCCATGCTGTATAATATTAACTGCAAACTGATCTTCCATGTCATCCTCTTCGTCTCCAAAGAGACTCAGTACGTTTTTACTTTTCATCTTGCTGGCTTGCTTGGCAGGTTGTGGTGGTGATGATGATGCAAACAAATCCTCGCTATCTGACTCCTCAAAAGGAACTGGTTTTACCTGATAGAAGTGAAAAAAAAAGCAAAGAAATGTGTAAAAAACACACAATTTACAAAGGTGATGTCAAATTGTGAAATTTACGGTGCACCTGCTTTTCTTTTGAACGCAAACACGTTCAACTGAAATAAAATTAAGGGCGTCATTAAGGTAGATCAGCAGCTTACACGAGTTGGATTTCTTACTTAGTTAAAGAGAGCGATGTATATGTATATGATGTTGTAGGCTATGGTGGCAGCAAGCCACAGTGTAAGTCATGCCCATGAGTCTTCAAAAGACCTGCTGCATGTGCACTTGAGCCTCTAGGAGCAACGGGATCGTTGCCATTGCTCTTTGAGGTTCTGCTCTCTCTCTGCAATTGCGGCACCCTCTGCGCCTTAATTGACAGGGCCAGGTGTGATGACGTTTACACTCGAGCGGGTGCAGCAGTTGCAGAGAGAACAGAGTCTCTAGGTCTAACGGTAATGCCCCCTCCTTGCTCCTAGAGGCTCATTTGCACATAGTTAAACTTCATTATTCTAAAGAAACTTCATTACATCTAAAAGAAACAGGTCACACCTTTGAAGACAGTCAAGTACGTGTTTTGGATAAGGAGGGCGATTGGTACAAACGAGGCGTGAAGGAGGCCATCTACGTAAAAATGGAGAAGCCAAGCTTGAATAGAGGCCGTGGGGGGGGGGATTAGACATCTATTGTCTGCCACATACAATGCGGTCTTGACACCTTTTTCTGGGAGGTCATTATCACCTACTGACTCCAATTAGGATAATGGAATCAACACCTCTGACCCCATGCTGGGTATAATGACCTCTGACCCCATGCTGGGTATAATGACCTCTGACCCCATGCTGGGTATAATTACCAGATGTGGATTCAGTTACATATTTATTCCCAGAATTCTTGTACAGTCACTCAGAATTGAGAAAACTCGTTGGAAGAACGAGTGAAATGTTTTCAAGAAATCTACAGTACGTCCAGTTGCCTGGATTTATTCTTTACAGATAAAACTTCATTATGTTTTAATATATGCAAATTAGCCTCTAGGAACAATGGGGGCATTGCCATTACACCTCGAGGCTCTGCTCTCTCTGCAGAAGTGCTGTGCCTTCTGCACATTGATTGACAGTGCCAGGCAGGGAAAATGTCATCACACCGGGCCCTAACGTCTCACACGATTAAGAACATAATTGTTTGAAACGCGTCAACTGTTAACTGCCGTCTTGGTGAAGGGACTGTATCTGCGAGTTACTGCTATGTTAGGAAATAAAGCGCATTTGAAAATTTTAAGTGCTGGATTTACTTTCTTGGATTACTACGAATGGACTTACTTGGCCCTAATCCGTGCACAGGATTCATTATGAGGTGAGCTGGTAAATCTCTATTTATGTGAAGCAGCACAGATGCCTTCAGCTGCCAGGCGCACATGTAACAGGTCAGCCAGTGTCATGGGCACAAACCTGCTGACAGATGCCCTTTAAAGAGAATGTGTCTCAGAAAATGACCTATTATTTAAAATCACATTTTTATGTTTAACATATTTTTAAAGAATTTCTGATGGTTAAACAAAAACCATAAAATCCTGCAGGGCTCCAGACTAAAAAAAATCTCAAGGAGCCATTGGCTCCTAACCTGAAAAATTTAGGAGCCAAATGAAATTTTTAGTCGCAAAATTTAAAATCCATATAATATAGCTGGGATGCTAAGGAGCATGGGGTTTTCTAAGCTACAGCCCACCTATCTCTAGCAAAGGGCCCCCAAAATTAAGAAGAGAGAACCAAGCATGTGCGGCAGGCGCTCTCGGCTATTTTCAGAACTCCCATAGAAGTGAATGGACAGTGAACTACGCAAGCATGATCACCTCTCCATTCACCTCTATGGAAGTTCCAGGAAGTTTCGGCACTCCCATAAAAGTCAATACAGGGTGGGCGTGCATACATGGTGCGCCCTCGTTCACTTTGGGGACCGTACCTAGCCTATGCCACCAAAGTGCGAGATGGGCCAACCCCTTTAAAAGGGTATTCTGGTAATCTGATAATCCACAGGATAGTTTTATATTTCTGACCACAGTATTGGGACTGCCCCATACCCCGAAATGAATGGAGAGGCTGGTGGAGCATGCGCCTTGGCGCTACATTTAATCTATATGCGACCGCCAGAAATAGCCAAGCACTGTCCAATAGAGAATGAATAGGGTGGCAGGTACATACACTATCTGCTGCTGCATTTATTTTAGGGAGCTCCATAGGGCAGGGAAGGCCAACCTGAGGCTCTCCAGCTGTTGCAAAACTACAACTCCCAGCATGCCCAGAAAGTCTACAGCTATCAGCAGGGCATGGTGGGAATTGTAGTTTTACAACAGCTGGAGAGTCGCAGGTTGGCCATCCCTGCCATAGGGTATGGGGCCACTTTTTCATTATTGGAGGGGTTCCCAGACACCTAGCAGTATATACATGAAGATATCTTTATATCTTCTATAGACTGGATGGAACCGGCACTCAAAACAATCGGATTTCACGTGGAAGTTGAATAAAAATTTATTAAACAATCAACACTATATACTAGATGCACCAAGGTAAAATTCATATAAAATATATAAAAAATATAATAAAAAGCATATATCTCAGTGTTAGCCAAGCGAGTGGAATTTTCTTCAGGCACAGAGGTCTGAAGTGCTACGCACAGAGGGCTGCATCCGTGTCCCCCCAATTGGGTAGGCTATTGGATCACAGTCGTCCGTGACGGAGCTATACAGAGCTTATTGAATATTGTGCTTGGAATGGTCGCAGGTATTATTCACATATAAATTTCACATAATCTTAAATGCATGTAAATAAAATCTTGTGCCACCGTATGGGGTAGAGAGAAGGTATTTTAAAGGTGAGCTGAGTTCAATTATCCATCACCTATAGTGGTCTCAATTTCTGAGTAAGCTGGAGGTAAGAAAGTCACTAGTCCAGCACGTCTGATATCACTGAGGAAGAGATAAGATATCTCGAAACGCGTCTGGGCGTATTACCTGTGAAAGAACCATCGCAGCGGTACATGGCCATGTACTAAAAGTTCATCCACCTACTCACGTAAGACCAAGAAGCGCTGTGAAATTCACGTAAGTGAAACAGCTGACATAGGTCTCTTACGAGAGTGCAGACGGGATCCACACAGACAACTGGACCCGACACTAATACAGCGGGGAAAGACTGAAGCGTGGGACGCCACGACAGAAAACCTCCCGCAGACCTAACCGAGTGAATTCACACGGGAAACAGTGAGTAACATTAACTCAAGTGGAACCATACTGAACCGCTGTACGCAAGGCGGTATAGGCACGGCGATATCAGACGTGCTGGACTAGTGACTTTCTTACCTCCAGCTTACTCAGAAATTGAGACCACTATAGGTGATGGATAATTGAACTCAGCTCACCTTTAAAATACCTTCTCTCTACCCCATACGGTGGCACAAGATTTTATTTACATGCATTTAAGCTTATGTGAAATTTATATGTGAATAATACCTGCGACCATTCCAAGCACAATATTCAATAAGCTCTGTATAGCTCCGTCACGGACGACTGTGATCCAATAGCCTACCCAATTGGGGGGACACGGATGCAGCCCTCTGTGCATAGCACTTCAGACCTCTGTGCCTGAAGAAAATTCCACTCGCTTGGCTAACACTGAGATATATGCTTTTTATTATATTTTTTATATATTTTATATGAATTTTACCTTGGTGCATCTAGTATATAGTGTTGATTGTTTAATAAATTTTTATTCAACTTCCACGTGAAATCCGATTGTTTTGAGTGCCGGTTCCATCCAGTCTATATTACATTGATCAGAATCAGGGGGTTCTTCTTTGAACCTGTGCACCTGGCGTGTCGAATCACAGTGAGCCACCTGCACAGCATCCTTTACAATCTTCATATCTTCACCAGTCCTTCAATGACCTGGGGCATAACTACGGTGAAAGGAACGGCACAAGTGGGGTGGGGGTGGGTTCAGTGCCAGGTGGTCTGTGACTGGCAGGAGCCCCTCTACTAGGCACATTACCCCCATGGCTTCTCTATAATAAGGTATTCGGTAGTTAGTGACAGCACATCTGTACAGACATGGAGCTGGGCGTGTGATGGAAAAGAAGAGGCCAGGGCAATGGGACTCGCTCCCTGAGATATTGCACATGATGTCACTGAGCTTTCCTCCCCGCCTGCTTGTCCAGTACTCTTCCTCCACAAGTCACACTGAGGCAGAGGACTGGCCACTGCAGCAGCCTCAGAGCCTGGTCACACAGATACATAGAATTAAAGATCCTTCCCCCAGAATGCCATGAAAGTGCCAGGTGAATGCCTTGGTGACCCCTGCCATGGTGACTGGGCAGACGTGCTGCCACTACAGGCCTGCTGCCCACCGCCTGCACAGGGCACTGCCCAGGAGAACACTACCTGTACCAGCCACCGGCTGCCTTAGGAAGTTTGCTCCGTCCAAACCTGCCCACTCCAGGCACTGAGAGCCCAGGAACTGTGACCGCCCAGGCACCCTCATCTTCACACAAACGCCATGATAGTGACCGGATACTGCAGCCTATTTGCGATGTCCATCAAAACAGCCGCCATCCCAAGCCCCGTCCACCCATCCGCGACAGCCTATCACAATGCAGGAGTGCCAGATTAGCCAATACGTGAGCAGAATCCAAAGTCTAGGCGCAAATGGCGACAAGACTACAAAGTCTTGTCGCCATCTTGCAATTCTAAGTCGCATTTGCGACCATTTTGGTCGCCATCTGGAGCCCTGCACTGGCCTCTAAGCCTAATAATTAGGCGTCACTTCTTGGTCTGTACAGATCCTTTACTGCAGTTACCTGCTTATCTATACACAGAGGTGATATCATTACAGGCAGGATTAGCATGACAGATAAGACAGGATCCACTATTCCCAATAGGCGATTGTCAGAGCTTCTCTATCCTTTCCTTGTACAATGACCTCTGAACAGGTCACACAGATCAGGCCTGAAAAACTCTCCCATAGAAGTCAATGAGGTCCCCTCCTGACTATTGTGTCTATGTGTCTTTAAATACATCTGTAATCAGAAATAAAAAGGGATTACAAAAAAGGATATGTGTCACTGGTTTTAACTGGTATATAAAATTTTGGGCGACACACTTCCTTTAATTCCTTTAAAGTTAAACTACCAGTATGTGTGACCCAGTGACATGACACATGGGTTACACGTCAATGTCTGGCTGCAGCGACCACAAGACCTGAATCTAACTGGACGCTGACGTGGAGAGACCCGAGACCTGCGGCGCCCAGAGCAAGCGATGCTGCCATAATCCAGAGGCGGAGATCAGGTAACTATGATTTCCACCACGGGTCCAGCCATGCCGAGGGGTGGGGTCTGCAGAAAAGGCCCCCGGGGCTGAACAATCCCTTTAAGGCTATGTCTACATCTACAAAGGCAGGAGCCTAAACAGAAGATACCAGCAAAAAAATTAAATAAAAGATGAAACACACTGCAGTGGTATTCTCTCTAGCAGAATGCTGGTATTTATGTCAAAAAGCTAATGAATGATAGTGAATGAGATCCATTGGGCACTGGCGGTGTCCTGATCCAGAGATTCCGGTCATCTGTAGATGTGTGCCTATCCCAAATAGGACTGGTGCATCAAAACTGGTGCAAAGGCAATGTGGAAAAGCTGCCCATGCCAACCAGTCCCATGTGGCATGGGCATTGACTCCACTTTAAATATAAAAAAAAAAACTAAATGGACCTATGAGCCATTATTTCCTAATAAGCTGCACGTTCACCTTCCATTTTCTTAAAAGACATGGTAAAATAAGCAAGTAACAGAAAATGCGATTTTTGTACTTACCGTAAAATCCCTTTCTCGTTCAATTCATTGGGGGACACAGCACCTTGGGTATACGACCAGCTACCACTAGGAGGCGACACTAGATATAAAAAAGGTTGACTCCGCCAGACACTAGACTAATCAGTTTGTACCAATATCAGTAGGAGAGAGAAACAAAACCAAAGAACCAACATGTCCTGGACCAGGGAAGGAAAGAAGAACAGCAGCCAGGTGACAGAAAGAGAAATGAAAACAAAGGGTGGGATCTGTGTCCCCCAATGAATTGAACGAGAAAGGTATTTTACGATAAATACAAAAATCCAATTTTCTCGTTAATGTCATTGGGGGGACACAGCACCATGGAACGTCCCAAAGCAGTCCCCGAGGGTGGGAAGGAAATCTCATGCAAAAAGTTGGGCACACAGGTGCAGGAGAACCATGTGACCCAACAGGACCAGGAGAGACCCTAGCATGAAATGATAGATAGAAAACTAAGGAAGTGAGCAGAGAGGCTCCAGGACCAGGAAGAGTGCAAAGAAAAAAATTATGAGAGACCGCCAGGATCCCAAGGACAAGTGCCACATGAAGTCTCAGGAAAAAAGGAACTAGTCGAGGGTGTGGAGACACACTCGTCTGAGAGATATTGGAGAAGAAGAGAGAGGACTAAAACTAGCCTAAGGAGGAACACAGTTCTCAAATCGAGGGAAAGCTCCATCCCAGAAATGGCCAATATGAATGCAAATTGCGAACCAATGCAACAAACTCCCAGGTACCAGGACCTGAACCTGGGGAGATGGGAAGAGAGTTTAGAATCTTAAGAGGGAAACAAGCCTATGGGGACCCAGGAAGGAAAAGAACCAAACCGGGCCCAAAGAAGCAGCTGTTATACAGAGCATGTGCAGTCAGAGATGCCATGAGTAGCTTCCCCAGAGGGACCCGGGCCAGCTAGATGGTCTAAGACTCATTGGGGCAGGGACTTCAAGCAGGATTACCCAGTCAGAGGCTCCAGTAGGGTCCACAGAACTGGACCACATGAGGACAATGATAGCCAGATTATCAAAGGAAAAATGAAATGTAGCGACCATAAGGAAAAAAAATACTCAGCCATGGTTAACCAACCATCCCAAGTGCAGTGACTAGCATACTGTAGAACACTGTCCCAGAAGGGGCAAGTACAGCACCCTGGATTTTGTAAAAGAATCGCCAGACATCCATATGTCAGAAAAGGATGCAGAAGCCGGGAGAGACTACACTGACATGTAGAAACCAGCTACCAGCCGAGCACAATGAAACCCCCAAGGAAAGGGGATGAAACTGACAGGTGCAGACAATGGCAAGGCTCAAGCGAACGGCACTTCTGTCATGAAGCATAACTAATCAGAGAACATAAGGAAGTACCAAGAACGCCAGGACCATGGAAGAACCACGGGACCATGTCCGATGCCAGAGCGAGCAGCAGAAAATTCCACCCACCAAGTAGGTGTGTGGCGCTCACTAGTCCTGTCACAGCCATATCAGAGAGGACATCCAGCGATAACCCGAAAACTGCAGTAGCGGCTGGTGCTCACAATGCCGAGTATCCCTGCAGGATAGAGCCTCCAGTGGTGATCCAGGTACTCTGCCAGGACTGGGCCACGTAACTCTGAAAAGAAAGCAGAGAGGCAGTAACAACAACGAGAGTACTCCATCCATGAAATGCGGCAACGCAGCTGTGCAGAATACAGCGTTGACGAAGAACAAACCTAGCATGATAGCCAACAATCTGCCATGGCGGAGGGAGTGTGGTTGTCTGGTGTATAACAGGACTGAAAAGTCTTGTTAAATAGTGCGTCACGCAATAAAGTAAAAATCATGCCCAGTACAGGGGCAATGAGAAGACTTGGTGCACTCAGAGGGCTTGGTTCAGGATGTACTGTACCGGGTGTCAGATCTGAACAGGCCAGCCATATAGTGGATCTAACAATTGCAACTCTACTCCGCCCAAGAAGGGGAGGAACATATGGTTACCAGGTACATACTACAACCAGGATGGTTTGTCAGATACAGCGCCTTGAGATAGTACAAGTACACTGCCGAGGATGACTGTAATGGGGTACCAGATGCATACTAGAACCAGAAAAGAGTGATAAATACAGCGTCTGGGGATGGTACCATCACGCCGCAAGAAGAGGGGCCACATGATTGCCTAGCACACATTAGAGCCAGGAAAGGGTATCGCAGGAGCCGTATGGCCACAGATTGTACCAATAGGGCACAGCACTTGGAGATACTATAAATACTCCGCCTGAGAATGGGAGTAATCTGGCTGCATGGTGCACACTATAATGAGAGTGGAGACATGGCTACAACATCTGGAACTGGTATAGGTACTCCCCTTGATAAAGAAGTAGTATGACTGCGTGATGTACACTAGAACCAGACAGGTGCAATGGCTACAGCATCTGAAGATGGCATCGGGTACTTCGCCTGATAAGGGAGAAATACGGCTGCATGGTGCACACTAGAACCAGACAGGTATAATGGCTACAGCCTCTGGAGATGGTACAGGTACTTCACCTAATAAAGGAGTAATGTGGCTACATGGTGCACACTAGTACCAGACAAGTGAAATGGCTACAGCGTCTGAAGATGGTACAGGTAACTCCACCCAATAATGGAGTAATATGGTGCATGGAGAGCATTTGAACCAGACAGGTAAAATGGCTATAGCATCTAAATATGGTACAGGTACTCTGCTTGATAAGGGAGTAATATGGTTGCATGATGCACACTAGCACCAGGATGGTGTATTGGCTACAGCATCTGGAGAAGTAATACGGTGGGCTGGAACACTCTTGGACTAGGAGGGTGTGTTGAATATACCGTAGCCTCTGGTAATAGTGAAATTACTCCAGCTGAAAAGGAGATACATTGGAACCAGGAAATTCTGCCTGATACAGCATTTGGCAGTGGTAGGAGTACCCCCCTGTGAAGGGGATAGAGTATGTAACCGAGTTCAGAACGGATCCGATCGAACGCTAGTGTGAAAGTAGCCTAAAAAACTTTACTAAAGAGATACCAACCCTGGTGGAGAGGAGAGGCTCCTCAGTGGACATTTGTCTTTGACCACCCCGGGAGATACTGTATGGTGGAAGACCGCCTGATGCTCTGTTCCGAGTCAGAATCGGTGCAGAGGAGTCCACCGATGAGGCAGAAGAAACCAGAGGCGTTTTCCTCAGTGCTAGTCCCGTCCTGGGAGGAAACCAGGATGCAGGGGATGAGCAGGACCTATGAGGGGAGACCCTAGGCTGCTATTAGACCCTGCCCCCTGATATGGAACAAGGCAGGAACCTAAGGACTCTGATGCTGCCGCATGAGGGCAGGGAAGATCGCCATAATACCATCATAGCTGAGAATGGGTGCAGGCTACGGTGGAGGTGAGGGACCCACATGGGGAGGTGACCCCTGAACAGAGTTTAGGGTAACCCGACTGAGCCCAGGATCCAGTCACTGCATGCAGGCTAGCCAGGCCGATAGCACAGCATCCCCCAGCCACCGCAGGAGCAGATGCAACCCAGGGGAGGGATGGAGGACAAGGGGAACTGCCACAACATGAACCACCGAACAGGTGCCCAAGATAATACGTCCCACCAATGACGCTACATTCGGGCGGGGGGCACTGTGAAGATGGGGAAAGCACCCTCTGGGAAGAAGGAGATCTCGTCCTCCCACCGGAAATTCCCTGCAGAGACCTCTAGAAGGCCATGAAGGAGGCAACACCCGTAGAAAAAAAAAAAACAGGAAGCCAGAAAAAAAAAATGTCGGGAAAGAGTTTGGCCTAGTCCCGGCAGAAGCCGGGGGCTAGAGTAGATAGTGTAGCTGAAAATGAGGCACCCCCGGCAGACTGAAGCTACAGGGTGCTGGGAAGCGTAAAAAAAAAGCTCAGAAAGGTTACAAAAAAGGGTATGCATGGAAAGGGGGTCAAAGCGATCCCCACTAGTGAGAAAAATGACCCAATAGAACCCCTGGATGGCAGGGAAAAATCGGAAAACAGATGCAGCCTTGTGACAGTCGAAGCCGGGGACTAAAGTAGATGCCACAGTCGAAAATGAAGCACCCTAAGCGGGCGGACCCAGCGTGATCTGGGGAGGGGAGGAAGGAATGCCCTGAGGGGGGAGGGAAGGGGGGGTCATAGCAACCTCCATATAGAGAGAAAATGAGCCACACAGAGATCCTGGATGCCAGGAAAAAGGCGGGAACTGGCACGGCCTAGTCCAGGCACAAGCCGGGGACTAGAGTAAATAGGGGGCCAAGGAAGAGAAGGACGGCCAGGGGGGAGGGGATTCCGATGGAGTATGGATGGATGGGAGGGAAGTAGTCCCTAACTAGGGTAGGGAGCATACTCACCATCTGGCGTCTTCGGGCGCCACAGGGTCAACTTGCACTAGAGTGGGATTAACGGTACTCCACTGCGGATGCAGTAATGGGGGACTGGCGAGGTACCAAGGTACGCGCCCGCAGGAGGTGCTACTAAAGTGGACCTCCATGATGAAGACCCCCTGCTGCATGATAAAACCTGCACCTGTTAATTGAAGAGAAAAAAAAAAAAAGAAAGGCAAAAAAGTTGCAGCAAGACCTGCAGGAGAAGAGCAGGTCGTGTCTGCCTCCTGCGGACACTAGAGTAAAACTGATTATCCTAGTGTCTGTGGAGAGGGTATAGCCCACCTGGGCAGAGCCAACCTTTTTAATATCTAGTGTCGCCTCCTAGTGGTAGCTGGGCATGTATACTCATAGTGCTGTGTCCCTCAATGACATTAATGAGAAACCTCTGGATCCTCTTACCTTCCGGGGAAACAACAGGATGGCGACATCCAACAAGTTTTCCGAGGGCACGATTTACACTACAACCATCGTTTTCACCTACTCACCTATTTTAGATGGAAAAAAACAAAAAACAAAACTGTTTTCTATACAGTAGTGTAGAGCTTACCATAATATTTTCTGGTACTGGAGGCAATGTTTCCTCCACAGCTTGGACTTTTCCTTTAGGTTCGGCCTTCTTATCTGTATCATCAGCTAAGGATGCCTTCTCGTTTTCTTCTTTCACAGAAACAGGTGACTTTGGCTGTTCCTGTCATAAAAATACTTTGAGTACAAAATATATCCAACATACGGCGCCGTGTGACTGGCAATATTCAGATTTTTTTTTTAAAGATTTTAAGAAAATAGCTAGTTGGTCATTCACTGAAATTCGCAATTTTAGGCAAAGGACAAAATGATGATCACATTATATCAGGTCTGGGGAATTTATCACGAGAGGAATATTTGACATCAGTTTTTCTTGCGTCTGCGTTGGACTTCTTTATGTCACATTTATCAAACGTCTCATGTTGTTCGATAAATAGGTCTTATCCTTAAACCTAACACATTTGTCTAGAAAAGCTCCTCCAGTTTTCCTACCCCACCCTCCTACCAGTGTGAGACAGATTTTTTTTTTTGCAACTTTAAAAAAAAGTCGTAATGATAAATCTGGAGTGAAACTTGGTAACATAGCTAACCACACCAACATTTCCACCCACATTGAAAAACTGAAACGGTATCAAATAAATGCAAAAAGTCGCAAATGCCCTATTTTGCAACTTTTTGAACACAGAATTCTGGAGTGAAGGCAGGGGTCGAGTGGAGGGGGAACGCGTGGGAACGGCGTTCCTGCACTTTTTTCATGGCAGGAACGCCGTTCCCTTTCAGCCTCAAGCCAGGAGAACGCGGCTGAAATCAGGGGGTGAAGCGCACTGTGCAGGGCAGGCTAAGCGGCTTCACAGCTGTCTGTGAAATAAAAAATAAATAAGACTTCTACTACTTCTATACCTAGTGTACTGATACCTAGTGTACAACCATACACATGACAGCTGCCCACTGTGTATGGATGTAGCAGAGCTGGGTGTGTTGGGGCAGCTGTCATGTGTATAGTTGTACACTAGGTATCAGTACACTAGGTATAAGTAGAAGTCTTTTTTTTTTTTTAAGCAACTACCTAGACAGCTTTCATGGCTGTGAGGGTAAATGCCTTGCCTCTGACGTGTAGAGGTCATGAGTTCGAATCCCAGGACAAACTTTTCTAAAAGTGTTTTTTTTTTTTTATAAGACTTCTACTGATACCTAGTGTACTGATACCTAGTGTATAACCATACACATGACAGCTGCCCCAACACACCCAGCTCTGCTACATCCATACACAGTGGGCAAAGTTACCTACAGTAGAAGTCTTATATATTTTTTTTTTTAAGTAATTAGCTAGACAGCTTTCATAGCTGTGAGGGCATATGCCTTGCCTCTGATGTGTAGGGGTCATGAGTTCGAATCCCATGACAAACTTTTCTAAAAGTGTTTTTTTTTTTTTTTTAAATACCGGACTGTTACTTTACTGCCACGGGGGAGGCGGGCTATTGGCGCCATGATACTGGCACATGAAGGGGGTAGGAGAGAGGAACTTGATACTGGCACATTAGGGGACAGGGGGAGAGGATGGCACTATGATATTGTGTTTTGATCACAATGTGTACATTTGGCTCAGTCCGCAGCTACACAAATTACAGCGTGCTAGATTTTCTGTGCTTTTTTTTTTTTGGAGGGGGGGGGGGGGGGATGTTGCAGTGGATCTTGGGTGAGTTCCCACACTTTTTTTCCCAGGACTTGACCCCTGAGTGAAGGTATGATAGATCTGCCCTAAGTCTTCAGCCATGACTAGAAAAATCAGCCCAGGGCAGGGTTTTGCCATCTCCCTTCCTACAGGATGCTCCTACCTTGTGCTGGAAGCCACCAAAGAGGGCACGCTGCAGAAGTATGTGGGGTTGAGAAGTATGACTGCTGGGGATGGGGTCACTAATGACAGAGGATGGTGTGATGTGAGCACTGGGGAAGTGGGAGGCAATTCTAGCAACCAGCAAAGTGGAGAGGAGAGCGGGAGATACGATTTTTACTATTTGGGCGGGCGAGCGCTGCTATGACTTCTATTGGCAGGAAGTTATATTCTAAAAACTGGGAAGGACGAGGTGAGAAATCTCAAGTAACATTTGAGGATCGACTTCGATTTAAAGAGATATCGCTAAACAGATAATACAAGCAAAGGAATTTCCAACCACCTTAGTGACATTAGACGACCTAAAAGAAGCCACTTGCTAAGTAAAACTAAATATCTTACCAATCCATGAAAATCTCTTGCTAATAAGATCCCTGCTTATTCTCTAGTGATTAGGTTGTTAATTACTTGGTTGTAGCGATTTGGAAGCGATCTTCAGGCTACGTAGTGATTTTTTTTTAGTGAAAAAATTCTAGTTGAAGCCTCAGCCTTAGAGCTGAAAAAGCCCTTCAGATAAAGCGCTGCCATATTCTTCACAGCGTGTTGATGAATGCAGGGCAGCAACTGAGCCACGACAGCGTTTTCTGGCAAAAGCGGTATTGTTCTTTATCAGAATTTGCAACTTACCAAAGTTTTGATTATTCCGGATGAAAACAAAGGCTCTTCAGTGCTGACGTCATCTTCAAACAAGAGGGAAACCCGATGAGTCTTCTGACTATAAATGAAGACATACCCGTTAAGGAGGTGGAAAGTAGTCCATTTTCTACAGTAGGCAGGTACTGGAGAGAATGGCTCGCCTGTTTATCTACTAAATGTTCAGACTCTTTGGACTAGGACAGGGATCAGCAACCTTCGGCACGCCAGGAGAAACTACGACTCCCAGCATGTACACCTGCTTGGATGTTCTCAGAATTGCCACAGAAGTGAGTGAAGCATGCTGGGAGTTGTAGTTTCACAACAGCTGGAGTGCCGGAGCTGGCTGATCCCTGGGCTAGGAGAAAATGTCTGTATGTGGGTAAGTAATTGGCTCAGTGATAGAAAACAGAGGGTGGTTATTAGGGTGGGTTCACATCATGTTTTACGATCATAAAAGATACAGAAACGCAGCACACCACGTTCTTGTATCCTGCACAATCCGTAAAAAAAAAAATATTATATATATATATTTTTACAATGGGACTCTATGGTGAATGGATGCCACTGTATGGCATCAGTCTGAGGCATCCGTTTAATGTATACTTTTTTTTTGTATATTTTAGGCTACTTTCACACTGGCGTTTTGTTTCCGTTTGCGAGATCCGTCATGGGCTCTCAGAAGCGGTCCAAAACAGATCAGTTTTGCCCTAATGCATTCTGGATGGATACGGATCTGTTCAGAATGCATCAGTTTGCCTCCGTTCCGCTCTGGAGGCGGACACCAAAACGCTGCTTGCAGCGTTTTGGTGTCCGCCTCATGATGCGGAGGCAAACGGATCCGTCCTGACACAATGTAAGTCAATAGGGACGGATCTGTTTTCACTGACACAATAGAAAACTGATCCGTCCCCCATTGACTTTCAATGGTGTTCAAGACGGATCCGTTTTGGCTATGTTACAGATAATACAAACGAATCCGCTCTGAACGGATGCATGCGGTTGTATTATCTGAACGGATCAGTCTGTGCAGATCCATGACAGATCCGCACCAAACGCGAGTGTCAAAGTAGACTAAAAAGGATGAGAAAAACGTGATGTGAACCCAGCATTAACGGTACTGCAGGGGCCAGTACTGGAGGGGTCACTAGTGGGGTACCACAGGGGTCAGTATTGGGCCCTATTCTCTTCAATATATTTATTAATGATCTTGTAGAAGGCTTGCACAGTATATACTACACTGTGCATATACTACAGAGGACAGTATTACACTGTGCATATACTACAGAGGACAGTATTACACTGTGCATATACTACAGAGGACAGTATTACACTGTGCATATACTACAGAGGACAGTATTACACTGTGCATATACTACAGAGGACAGTATTACACTGTGCATATACTACAGAGGACAGTATTACACTGTGCATATACTACAGAGGACAGTATTACACTGTGCATATACTACAGAGGACAGTATTACACTGTGTATATACTACAGAGGACAGTATTACACTGTGTATATACTACAGAGGACAGTATTACACTGTGCATATACTACAGATGACAGTACACAGTGTATATACTACAGATGACAGTACACAGTGTATATACTACAGATGACAGTACACTGTGCATATATACTACAGAGGACAGTATTACACTGTGTATATACTACAAAGGACAGTACACTGTATATATACTACAGAGGACAGTATTACACTGTGTATATACTACAGAGGACAGTACACTGTGTATATACTACAGAGGACAGTACACTGTGTATATACTACAGAGGACAGTACACAGCTACAGAGGTATCTGGATAGATTGGAGGCATGGGCAGAAAAGTGGCAGATGAGGTTTAACACTGACAAAGGAGGGGCCGTGGAAAAAGGAGGAACAAGCAGAAATGACGGCCACAAGAGGAAACAGGTCTCTTGGAGACGATAGTACAACCGAATGAGACTGATGTGGGGAACAATGTTTTAGTAAATTTGACTGGGTGCGAGTTGACACTGGACTGTTCATCGGTCCTCAACAGAGTCCTCACAGTGCAATGGTGGCGAACCTATGTGCATGTCAGCTCTCTTAGCTTAGCGAAGCAGGAGCCTGCTCTGCTCAGCTAATCCTGGCATAGTACATGTGCTATGCCAAGAGTTAGTAATAGTCCAGGGAGCACGGGCAGGAGCAGCAATATGCTTGTACTCACAGTACTGCTGCCCAGTCATAAATTATACTCCATACACCGCTGACAACTCAGAGGTGTACAGAGAACAGAGTTAATCAATTTATTAATCAATTTATTAAATTGATTAATAAAGTATATTAGAGATAGTTTTATTAGGGCATTAGGGACAACATATTAAAAGTTTAGATAAAGCTTTAGTTGCTCTTTAATGACAGAGTTGAATTTGGATAACAACATAATGGGCAATGTACCTGTTGTAGAGTTTACAGGGGGTGTTAAGTCCACGTTTTGTCCCCCCTTGCCCGCTGGTAGTAGTATTGACATTTTCTATCACAACGTACTTGAAGGGGTAAAACCATCAATATATCCTAGAGCTAATAGAAATATTAGTGATGGTGAAGAAAAGACCCTGTGGTTACTTTCATGTAAGGACATTGTCATTAAGCCAGCGGATAAGGGGGGGACAGGGGCGGGGACGTGGTATTGATGACAAGGGAATATTATCTCACACAAGCATTAAGACAGCTGGGTGGTGTTGGCACGTATGAGACATTTTCGGTGGACCCAACATTTAAGGTACAGACCCAATTGAGAAGTTTACTCCGCAAGTATGTGGAATGTAATTTTCTATCCAAGAGGAGGGCAGAAAAACGTTTGCCATTATTTCCATCTAAACCGTCCAGGTATTTTTTACCCAAGATATATAAGTCACTGGACCGCCCCCCTTCCCCCCCGGGCAGACCTATTGTCGCAGTGATCGGCTCGGTGACTGAACCATTATCTAAGTATGTGGATTGGCTTCTTGGACCAGCCTACCTCAAGGACAAAAATGATTTCCTTCTGTCACTCAGGTCTTTTCAGTGGCAGAAGGGGTTTCAATTGTGTCCTTGGATGTACAGTGCCTTGCAAAAGTATTCACCCCCTTGACTTTTTTCGCGTTTTAGTGTCTCACAACCTGAAATTAACATGGATTGTTTGAGGATTTGCATCATGTAATTTACAGAACATGCCCACAACTATGAAGATGTTTATATTTTTTTTATTGTGAAGCAAACAACAAATTGGAAAAAATAACAGAAAAAGTCAATGTGCATAACTATTCACCCCCTAAAGTCAACACTTTGTAGAGCCACCTTTAGCGGCAATCACAGCTCAAAGTCGCTTTGGATAAGTCTCTGTGAGCTTGCCACATCTTACCACTGGGATTTGTGCCCATTCCTCCTTGCAAAACTGTTCCAGCTCCTTCAGGTTGGATGTTTGCACTTGTGAAAAGCAATCTTAAGTCTGACCGCAGATTTTCTATTGGATTGAGATCTGGGCTGTGACTCGGCCATTCCAGCACATTTGCATGTTTCCCCTTAGACCACTCAAGTGTTGCTTTTGCAGTATGTTTGGGGTCATTGTCCTGCTGCAAGGTGAACCTCTGTCCTAGCCTCAGATCACGCACAGAGTGGTACAGGTTTTGCTCAAGAATCTCTGTATTTAGCACCATCCATCTTTCCCTCAACTCTGACCAGTTTCCCAGTCCCATTTCCACAGCAGGGCTCCAGACTAAAAAAAATATCAAGGAGCCATTGGCTCCTAACCTGAAAGATTTTGGAGCCAAATGAAATTTTTAGATGCCAAACTTAAAATACATATAATATAGCTGGGATATCATTTGGGGTTTTCTAAGCTATAGCCCACGCAGTTAAAGGGGTTGTGCACTAATTTCCATGACCTGTCAGAGTAGCCAGATTCGCATTGGTAATCCGTATCTGTGTGCTCTCTGCATCTGTATGTCTTTTCCACTGCCCCCAAAAAATATAGACCATGTCCTATTCTTGTCCGCACTACGGACAAGGATAGGATTGTTCTATGATGGGCCGGGCGTTCAGTAAAACGCAGAACGCACATGGCCACTATCCATGTTTATCGGATCACCAATTTGCGGACTGCAAAAAATCCAACAGTCGTGTGCATGAGCCCTTACAAAAGGGTGACATTTGCAACATAAATTGACATGATGTAGATTTTCTTGTGGAAAGTGTCTGCACAAAGTGGATGAGATTTATTAAAGGTTAAGTAAACTTTCCTAAAATCACTAAAATGTATTTTCGCAATGTGCTGCAGGAAGACTGTTGCGCTTATTACAGGAACAGGAACCAGTGTCAGCTCAGTTCTGGCGGAAGCACATTGCTGCCCCTGCCCACTCCATAAAGCCTGGCACAGCACCTGTACTGACAGGTTATGCAGAGATTTAAGAATAAGCGCTTTTTTACACACTGGCCCAGATTTACTAATCCTGTAGATGGCGTGAATTTAGACCGGCAGCCCAGACCTGCACCAGATCTATCACAGGGGTCAGGCTGGAGGATACATTTGGTGCACTGACAAACCCTTAAGGGTCCATTTCCATCACTTGTCCGTAATCCGTAAGTTTATTGTAGATCGGCAAAACACGGATACCGGCTGTGTGCCTTCCGCATTTTGCGGAACGCATATGGCCGGCCCTATAATAGAAATGCCTATTCTTGTCAGCAATTGCGGACAAGGATAGGACATGCTCTACCTTTTTTGCAGGGTCGCTGAATGGAGCATCTTTTGCAGCCCCATTGAAATGAACGGGTCCGCCCGTTGTGCAGAATTGCGGAACAGATGCAGACCCAGAACTACGGACGTGTGAACGGACCATTACTCTGACTCTGTACCAACTACTGATTGGCTTATTTTGAGTCAAAATTTTATGCCAGAACTGTGGCACAATGTTGGCACTAAGTAGTGCATCTATGGCTCCATCCATTTCCGCTAAGCCACTTCCCCTAGGTGTAGAAGACCTAGATGCGCCACTTTTTAGACAGATCTTTGGCGCAGACACATTAGAAAATCTGGGCCAGTGTGTCTTCCTCCTATACAGGAAAAAAAACCATCCACTAAAAACCCCCCATGTGAAAGCATCCTCAAGCCCCGTTCACAGATTCTGCACCAAAAAGCCACCAGCAGTTCATCTGCCTCCCACTGTTTTCAATGGGAGATGGCATGTAACGTGGCCATGGTTTATAGCGGCTCAACAACAAGTGGGTCTGCAGTTTGAAACTGAAAAACTGCACCATGTGAACCAGCCTTTAAGGAGATTTTTTGACTTGCTGGCACTGACCTATTAGATTAGATACTACAAGTACCACAGAGCCTGGCACAAGCCTAGCTAATCACATGTAAAATCTGACTGACTGTACAACCCCCACTAGTCGCCCGGCGCCAGAACATGTGCCACTAAACTGTGACCACCCCGGCTCCCTCACCTTCACACAAGTGCCCCTGATAGTAACCGGATACTGCAGTCTATCAGCGCTGTCCATCAAAACGCCCGCCATCCTAAGCTACGCGCACCCATCGGCGACAGCCTATCGCAATGCAGGAGTGCCAGATTAGCCAATCAGTGAGCAGAATCCAAAGTCTTTCGCCTGCATGTGACCAGATACCTGATTGGAGGATGAAACGAAAGTTCAAGCAGTCGGCACTCCTCTCTGAGGTCGTGGTGCTCGCGTCCGGGGTAGGAAGACCCACTTTAAACGCCAAAGGAAAGACCGGCACTTCACTCTTGTTCATGCATAAAGGAGACAAAGCGTCAAGCGACACGTGTTTCGGCTCGAACACGAGCCTTTTTCAAGCATAATGTACATAGACAAGAAACACATTTAAATAGTGCGCCATCACCGCCGTCAAACGTGCTGACGTCACATCACCAAGGAAACGTATGTATACAAAACATCAAACGCAACAATTACAAACATTGTGGCAACATAATCATAGTACTAGTAGACATGTAAATTTATCTTGAAGCTTTATATAGATGCTCAATATAAAAAATGAATGGGCTGTAAGGATGGAGGTTTGCTGCTATTCCGGGCTGGCGATGGAGAGTGGATGTGTGAAGTGCAGTGTTTACTCGACCTGGAGTAGCAAGATGGCCGCGACTGAAAAAGCATGTGGTGGTCAGAGGCTTTGCCCTCGAAGTGTTGAAAAAGATGCGGGAACCCAAGCCACGCCCACCATCTATTGCGGGTAGCGTGAGGGGCGGATCTTCACCCAGCAGATGTCTGCAGTGTGTATCTGCTGAATGAAAGCCTTTTTTTCTTAAAGAGGCAGAGCTGCGGAGGGTGTAGGCGCAAATGGCGACAAGACTACAAAGTCTTGTCCCCATTTTGCAATTCTAAGTCGCATTGGCGACCATTTTGGTCGCCATCTGGAGCCCTGCACAGCATGATGCTGCCACCACCATGTTTCACTGTGGGATATGGTGTTCTTTGGGTGATGTGATGTGTTGGGTTTGCGCCAGACATAGCGTTTTCTTTGATGGCCGAGAAGTTTAATTTTAGTCTCATCAGACCAGAGCACCTTCCTCCATACATTTTAGGAGTCTCCCACATGCCTTTTTGCAAGCTCACAACGCGCCCATTTGTTTTTTTGCTAAAAGTAATGGCTTTCTTCTGGCCACTCTGCCATAAAGTCCAACTCTATGGAGCGTACGGCTTATTGTCGTCCTATGTACAGATACTCCAGTCTCTGCTGTAGAACTCTGCAGCTCCTCCAGGGTTACCTTAGGTCTCTGTGCTGCCTCTCGGAATAATGCCCTCCTTCCCCGGTCTGTGAGTTTTGGTGGGTGGCCGTCTCTTGGCAGGTTTGCTGTTGTGCAATGTTCTTTCCATTTGGTTATGATAGATTTGATGGTGCTCCTGGGGATCATCAATAATTTGGATGCTTTTTTTTTTATAACCTAACCCTGACTTGTACTTCTCAATAACATTGTCCCTTACTTGTTTGGAGAGTTCCTTGGTCTTCATGGCAGTGTTTGGTTAGTAATGCCTCTTGCTTAGGTGTTGCAGCCTATGGGGCCTTTCAAAAAAGGAGTGTATATGTAATGACAGATCAGGTGACACTTAGATTGCACACAGGTGGACATCATTTCACTACTTATGTGACTTCTGAAGGCAATTGGTTACACCAAAGCTTTTTGTGGGCTTCCTCACAAAGTGGGTGAATAAATACGCACATGACAATTTTCTGGTTTCTATTTTTAAACAATAGTATTATTTATATATTTTTTCTCATTTCACTTCACCAACTTAGACTATTGTGTTCTGATCCATCACATAAAATTCAGATTAACAAAACATTAAAATGTAAGGCTGTAATGTAACAAAATACGAAAAAAGTCAAGGGGGGGGGGTGAATACTTTTGCAAGGCACTGTAGAAAGCCTCTACACCTGTATCCCTCATTGAGGAGGTTTGAGGCAGTAACTGTAGTTATAGAGGGCACAGATAAGAGTAGGGAGTATATTGGTTTTATAAAAGAGGCATTGAGCTTGATTCTGAGGAAGAACACCTTTAGATTTGGGAACCAGTGGTATAGACAAAGACATGGGGCAGCCATGGGGACACCGGTGTCTTGCACATTTGCCAACATCTACCTAGCTAGGTTTGAGGACAAATATGTATATTCAGTGAAAGTGAATAACCCCTTTGTTATACCCAATATTTGAGATATATCAATGATATATTCATCATGTGTTCAGGCACCGAACTACAGTTTCAAAGTTTTGTTGAGTATCTTAATAATACCAATGAGAATTTCTTATAGCATCCATAATGTGTATGCCCCGAATGATAATAATGCCCCCTTTTACGCTCTTCTGGAGAACAGACTGCATTTGGATGGAACTCACAACAGAATTGTGGGTGGCGATTTTAACTCAGTTGCCTCTGTTCTGGAAGACCGGAAGAGGGATGTGGGGATGGTCAGTTCGCAAAGGCTCTCTGACAAGGTTCTACCTCCCTTATTAACCTCTACAGGATTGTATGATACCTGGCGCTCTTTACACCCTGATGACAGGGAGTATACGCATTTCTCACATGCACATAATGTATGGTCCCGTATTGATTATCTTTTCCTTCCTTTGCACATGGCATCTAGGGTGGTCTCCGCCGAAATTCATGACTTACTGATTTCCGATCACTCACCTATTTCCATTTCCCTGCAGGATACCTACCCTAGAGGAACTGATTTTCTATGGCGCTTTCCTTCTTTTCTGGCCGGAGACGACAACTTTAAAGATACACTGCAAGGTTGGTGGTGGGAGTTTCAGGGTGACAATCCCCGGGATGCATCAGATGTTTCGACCCACTGGGAGACTGCTAAAGCGGTACTGAGGGGTCGAATTCTCAGTTATGTCAGCAATCTGCGCAAGGTAGTAGCTAAACAATACCAGGAGGCTAGCTCGGCTCTTAGACAGGCGTACACTCAGTTCCTTCGGGTGGCCACCACTAGGAATAAGGAGGCCTGGATTGCAGCTAGAAACAACTTTGAAGTTTGGGTGGATAAAAGGGAGGCGATGTACAGGTCGGAGTTCCAGACAGATCTGTTCAGATTTGGGAATAAGTCAGGCAAAATGTTGGCTAACTTAGCGCGGGGCAGAAGGGCTCCTACAGTCATTACGGCTCTGAAAGAGGAGGGGGGAGTGACCCAAACAAATCCTAAGTTGATAAATGATCTTCTGGGAAAATATTATGAGCGTCTCTACAGTGACACTCCAGTGGACCCGGAAAAGGGTAGGCGGTTTCTGTCAGGCGTTAAATTGCCTTCCCTGACGGAGGAACAACAGGGATCTTTGAATGCGGAAATAACGGCTGAGGAGGTGCTACATACAATACGCTCCTTGCATAATGGTAAGGTGCCAGGCCCTGACGGATTCTCAGGAGAATTTTATAAAGTCTTACAGGATAACCTTACCCCCACGATGACGGAGTATTTCAACCATCTTTTGCACACGGGTAGTTTTCCAGCTCATGTTAATGTCGCCCACATTAAACTGATACTTAAACCTAATAAGGACCCGCAAGATCCAGGCTCGTATCGCCCGATATCACTCATTAACCAGGATCTCAAGATATTGACTAAAATATTGGCTGACAGATTGAGTCTCTTAATGCCTACCCTGGTGGGTCCTTCCCAAGTAGGTTTCATTAAAGGGAGGTCGGGGGTGGCGAATATTAGGAAGGTACTGGCTACATTGGACTGGGTCAGGCGCCGCCCTCAGCCAGCCTGGGCCCCTATTCTGTTGGCTTTAGATGCCGAAAAGGCTTTTGACTCAGTGCGTTGGGACTGGTTGGGGGCGGTGCTAGACAAATTCCAGATTGTTGGGGATGTCCGTACTTTTTTGGGAGGTCTTTATTCTAGTCCGGCTGCGCGCATTCACACGGGAGGTTTTTTGTCTCGGGTTTTCCCCCTTCAGAGAGGGACTAGACAGGGTTGTCCGCTTTCCCCCCTTCTTTTTGACCTAGCCATCGAGCCTTTAGCCAGATTTCTAGAGGATTCTGACTTATACAAGGGCATTACCATAGGCAAGAAGGAGGTCAAACTAACCTTGTATGCTGATGATCTTTTAATTTTCATGGATACCCCCCAGCGTCACTTGGGCCCCTTAATGGAGTTCCTGAGTTCTTTTGGGTCCTTTTCGGGGTATAAAATTAACTAGTCTAAAAGTGAGATTCTTGAGCTACACGCCGCTAACCCACCGCAGCTTTGGCGGGATGCTGGTCTCTCTTTATCTGTTGTTAAGAAACAGGTTACGTACTTGGGGGTCAAAATTGGTAAGCTCCCGGGGTCACTGTATTTGCTAAATTATCCTCCCCTCATAACGAAAATAATTTATGAACTAGAGAGATGGCATTCACTCCCCTTATCTCTGCTGGGGAGGTGCCAGCTCATCAAGATGATGAGTTTTTCTAAGCTGCTCTACCCTCTCCAGACGCTTCCGATCCTACTGAAACATACAGATGTCAATGCACTAAATAAGGCTTTTACCAAGTTCTTGTGGTCTGGCAGGCGCCCTCGTATCTCTCTTTCGAAGCTTATGCTATGGAAACCAGAGGGAGGAGTAAAATTCCCGAATATACGGGGATACAATCTAGCATGTCTCATGCGTCACGTGTCCGACTGGGTACACGACACGGATCTTTTCTCTAATAGGGAGGTGGAACAAAACCTGGTTGCCCCATGGAACTTGGTGTCGTGCCTTCACTCTAATCTGTCTGCATTGCCTGGGGATATTAAATCTTCGCTTTTATTGAGAGATACGATAGCAACCTGGAAGGCGGTTAGGAAGACTTTTAACTTGCCTCATGCAATCTCCAAATGGATGCCGTTATGGGGTCATCCGGAGTTCCCTTCCGGAACTAGTTTGAGACCTCCTGAGCTGTGGATATCTAGGGGTTTGGCTAGGGCGGAACATCTGATGCATCTGGGAGACAAACGCTGGCTGACTCCAAAAGAATTGAAGGAAAAATACGCTCTGCCGGATTCCCATTTCCTGCAAATAATGCAGATTGTGGGTTTCTGTTCACATAGATTGCGTGATTTGTCGAGGGAAGCGTCCAAAAATTCCTTCGATGAAGTCCTCAGTTTCTCCCCCCAAACGGTTTCACTCTCTAGGCTGTATAGGGCCTTCTCAGGAAATTTCACGAAGGTCAAGGCTTCCACACTTTTTAAGAAATGGGAACACATCACCATGGATGATGAGATTGGGGTTAAGATCCTGGAAGGTTGGAGTAAGGTACGCCAGTGCGTGGTAGGTGAGACTTGGCGTGAAACCTTTTTCAGGATGATGCACCGGGCAATCTATGGTTTTAACTTTCCGGCCTCTCCCCAGTTTCCGGATCGTATCACACATTGTCCCAATTGTAAGTTGGCGGCTACGGATTTCTGGCATGGCATTTGGACGTGTCCTGAGGTAGTCAAATTCTGGGCCGCTGTGATAGATTATATTAAGAAGAACTGGTCGGTGGAATTGTCTATGGAACCCCAGGCCCTGGTCTTTCATTATATCCGCCCGGTGAACCAGACTCGGATCCCGATTTTGTTGCACTCAGTCTTATTAGTAGCCAAAAGAGTCTTGCTCCAAAGATGGCTTACAGATGCCATGCCAGACATTCCTGATGTGGTCTCTGAATTGAAAGTTCTTTTGGGATTTGAAAGGATTGAAGCGTCTAGGCACAAAGAAGGTTCAGCTTCCAAATTCTTTAATAAATGGCGTACTTTTATTGCCGCGCACTTTAGTCCGCCAGAGACTAGGGAATTGGTGAAGCCCTTTCAGTATACCTCGTGGTATCTTAAAGCTTCTCTGGGTAATACCCTGGGACCCCTGGCAGTATAGTCCTGCCTCCCCCCCCCCCCCTTCCCCCTATTTCTGTCCCTCCCCCCTCTTTCCTTTCTTTTCTTTATTTCTTTCTGGTTTTTATATGCTTTTACTTCTTTCAGAAAAATTGGAAAATGCAGTCAGATTCATGTATATTATACTCATGTTCCTCATGTAACTGTTTGTGCCCCCTGGTTTTCTCTGGAACCCATGCGGGGAAAGTGTGTGTAATGATTGATATGTGGGTACATGACCCGTGCCTTGTTTCTTTTTGATGAATCTGCTTCAAATAAACAGAATAAAAAAAAAAAAAATAATACCAATGAGATGAACATGAAGTTCACCTATAACTATGGAGGCTCCACCTTGGAATTTTTGGATGTTTTGGTATGGGTAAAGGATGGGGAGTTGGTCACGAAGGGTTGTAGAAAACCCACGGAGACTAATTATTTGCTACACTATTCTAGTCATCATCCCCAGAGTGTAAAAAAAAGTCAGTCCCGTATGGGCAATTTATTAGAATGAAGAGAATAAATGGTATGGAGGAAAGCTATAGGGTCCAGGCCCTTGATGCTTGTTAGTTAGGGAATACCCGATAAAAAAATAAGCAAAAAAGAACAAATGATTTGCATTCACTTTTAAATATAGCCTGATGGCAGACATTATAAGAAAAGTTGTACTAGATAATTAGAAAATATTATCGAGGGACAGTAGACTGGGTGATGTCGCTGACATGAAACCACTTGTAGCATTTAGGAGAAGTCATACACTTAAAGATAGATTGAAGAAAAAACGAATGTGTGGCTAAAAGATTGTATGCCTATAGGGAATAGGAGATGTGGCAGTTGGTCTCATTGTAATCATAATTCCCAGAAAAACTGAGTTTTGGAGGGGTACAAGAGTAAATATGTGGTGCACCTGAAAATGTGGCTGATTTTATATAGGCAAAAAGATCAGGAGCCTATATGAGAGGTTTAGAGAACATTCTAATTCTATTAGTACTGGAAAAAGTTGCCCGCGGGTAATAGAGCATGTCAGGTCTGAACATGGAGGTAATCCTAAGGTTTTGAGTTTCTCTGGGATAGAGGTAGTTCCGTGCCTGCCACAAGGGGGAGATGGACATCGCACCTTGCTAAGAAAAGAAGCGAGGTGGATTATACGATCGGGAGTCATTGGCGCTCTAGGACTAAATGAGAAGAATGATCTCAGTGTAATTTTGTAGACCCAAATTTTCAATTGTCTCTATATTTGCACATATGTTTTTGTTAATGTATAGCTAGCTGGTTCTCCGGGATTGGCATTGTTTTCTGTGCCAACCCACCAACCAGTGTATAAAGGATGAGACGTAATGATGGCCTGAGGAAGCGCACTAGCGCGAAACGGCCGTCGCCACTAGCTGTTAGCCTGCATGGTATGCTATGTCCGTCTCTGCCTTGCTATCCAGAGCATACAGGTGAAACTCGAAAAATTAGAATATCGTGCAAAAGTTAATTTATTTCAGTAATGCAACTTAAAATTTGAAAATTGTGAAAAGGTTCAATATTCTAGGCTCAAAGTGTCACACTCTAGTCAGCTAATTACTCCATACTCCCTGAGCAAAGGGTACCTGAGATTGGGACTTTGGGTTTCATAAGCGATAAGCCATAATCATCCAAATTATAATAAAGGCTTGAAATATCTCGCTTTGCATGTAATGAGTCTATCTCATATGTTCGTTTCACCTTTAAAGTTGCATTACTGAAATAAATTAACTTTGCACGGTAATTTTTCGAGTTTCACCTGTACTTTTGTTCAGAATAAATGAAGAATTCACTACTTCGGTGAGTGCCGTCTGTTTAATTATTATTTTCTATTAACACTAACAAATGTAAGGAATAACGCAAGTCACCCGTACATACCAAATGCTAAAACACTGGGTAATACTGACATGGAAAAGGACTTAGGAATTTTAGTGGACGGCAAACTGTAGAAACCAGTGTCAGGCAGCTGCTGCCAAGGCTAATAAGATAATGGGTTGCATCAAAAGGGGCATAGATGCCCGTGATAAGAACATAGTCCTACCACTTTACAAATCGCTAGTCAGACCACATATGGAGTACTGTGTACAGTTCTGGGCTCCTGTAAACAAGGCAGACATAGCAGAGCTGGAGAGGGTTCAGAGGAGGGCAACTAAAGTAATAACTGGAATGGAGCAACTACAGTAACCTTAAAGATTATCAAAATTAGGGTTATTCTGGATGTATTTCTGGAGTGTAATAATATTACAGGCTATAGCTACTAGAGAGTTGATCCAGGGAGTTATTCTGATTGCCTGATTGGAGTTGGGAAGGAATTTTTTCCCCCCAAAATGAGAAAAATTGGCTTCTACCTCACAGGTGTTTTTCTGCCTTCCTCTGGATCAAATTGCAGGATAACAGGCCGAACTGGATGGACAGATGTCTTTTTCAGACTCACAAACTGTTACTGTGTTTAAATGAGTTGTCCCATGTATAATATTCTACATTTTTCAAACCAGCGCCTGGATCTGAATACTTTTGTAATTGCATGTAATTAAAAATGGAGTATAGCCACAGAATTTTTCACTGAAATCTATCTGTACAGCGCCACCTGCTGTTTGCTCTTGTTCTAATTTCTCTGTCTGGCTCACTAAGATGGACGCACATGCTCAGTTCCATCCTCCAGCTGCAGCACACAGGATACGCCATCTGAGAAAAAGACAGCTTGAAATAAATCTAGCAGAGCAATTGATGCAATGAATGGGGAGATCTCTGGACCCATGTGAGGTACAGGGCTGATTCTAGCTTTGTTAGAAAGCGATTGTCATGCACTTACTACATGATATCGGACTTTCATTTTTTTACATTAATCATGGGCTAATCCATTTAAGGCTAGCCATTGACAATATCAGCCTTATCAGTTACCAATTTCAAAGAGAACAACCACAAAATCGAACATCTATGCGGCCTGGAAAACATGGTCTGCCCATTTAAAAGGGTGTTCTGAGATTTAAATACTGATGACTTATCCTCTGGATAGGTGGGGGTCTGACACCTGGTACCTCCACCAATCAGCTGTGTGAGAAGACACCGGTGCTCTCAGTAGTACCGCGGCCTTCTCTCTGCTCACCAAGTACAGCACTGAACATTGTATAGCAGCTGTGCTTGGTATCAGCTCAGCCCCATAGAAGTGAATAGGGCTGAGCTGCGCCTAGGCCATGTGACTGATGAACGTGTCGTCACTCGGCCTAGGGAAAGCTAGAGAAGGCCACGGCGGTACTGCAAGCACTGCTGCCTTTTCAAACAGCGGATCGGCAGAGGTTCCAAGTGATGGACCCACACCGATCACATAATAATGACCTATCCAGAGGACGGGTCATCAGCATTGAAGTCTCGGAAACCCCCTTTATTTAAGTCTCAGAAAACCTCTTTAAACAGCTTATCCAATAAGATAAAACCACAGAAATTTGCAAATAAAATAAAAAACATGCATTTTTTTAAAATCAGATGATAAAGAAAACACATACCTCTCTTTTGTAATTGCAAAAAGATCATCGCCATCATCAAACAGGCTAGATTTCTTCTCACTCTTCTCCTCCTTGGGCTTTGGAGGAACAGCTGCATCTTTTTTGCTTTTCCCAGTTGGTTTTATGCTGGCAGGTTGAGTGACAAGATCCTGCATGGAACAAAGTAAAGCTACTTTCACACTAGTGTTTTTTTTTTTTTTGCGGATCCGCCATGGATCTGCAAAAACGTTTCCATTACAATAATACAACCGCATGCATCCGTTATGAACGGGTCCAGTTGTATTAGGTCTTCTATAGCCATGATGGATCAGTCTTGAACACCATTGAAATGGGGGACGGATCAGTTTTCTATTGTGCCAGAGAAAACCGATTCATCCCCATTGACTTACATTGTGTGCCAGGACGGATCCGTTTGGAGACTAAACAGAGGCAAACTGATGCATTCTGAGCGGATCCTTTTCCATTCAGAATGCATTAGGGCCAAACGGATCCCTTTTGAGAGCCCTGAACGGATCTCACAAACGGAAAGCCAAAACGTGAGTGTGAAAGTAGCCTAAGGTGAAACCAATGTCTGAAACGGACCATTTTATTCAGGACTTGCAACATGACGGTACAGGTTTAGTAATCTTACACACAGTGTCAGCTTAGACTGACTGTCTAATCCTGCACCAGATTTATCCCAGTCGCCCAGGCTGGATGAGAAATGTGGCGCAGGGATAGACACATTACCCCTTTTCCGCTAAGCCCTGCCTCTTAGTGCATGTTGGGAGAAAAAGTGTAGACACTCTAAAAGCGCAAGATTGTGCCATTTTGTTGAAAAAGATTTTTAACGCAGACACATTTGTAAATATGGGCCGATGTCTTCTTGCCATATGGCACATCTTTATGGCTTCATGATCTATCTACCTACTCAGGGTTCTCCGGTTTAGGAGCCGACAATGGGAATGATGGTAACCTTGCCGCAGTCAGGGACATGCTGCTCAAGCATGAGACTGACGAGTCCCGGGATTGGCCGCAGTAGCAAGCCATTTCCAGTTAAGCGGGAACTAGAAGTGGCCGAGAACGGGGCAGCGGTGGAGGAATGGAAGGGATTCTGGACAGTTGAGTTTTGTTTTTTTATCTGTCCACAGGTTGTCATTAATGGGTTTGTTGGCTCCTAGGCCAGACAACCCCTTTAAGAAACATATAAACCTCTGCTCACAAACCTTTCATATAACTGTGCCCTTGTCTGTACCTAAAAATTAAAAACAGCATTATGTGTAATGCATCCATTGGATTACTGGACTAAATTTGGTGTCAGTCATGTGACCCTCACACATGGCATGTGACCCCTGACAATCAGTTAACACTGTCCAGGGATCTAACAGTAGTTTATCCAGGAGCAGAACTTACACAGTATTACTACCTATAGCAACACCTTATCGTCATGTCTGTCAGTCTATGCAAGTAGCATCTTGGCATCAGCTCTGTCCTGGCTGTGTAAAGGCTGCTCTGATGACACCACCTAGAGACAGGCAGCCATATTATAGAAGTACACACACAGTGAAGAATTTGTTGTAATAGCCACAAAAACAACCACTAAATCACCATTAGTCCTATTTAGTTATCCCATGTATGTGTCCTGTGTTGACTCAGCACATGTATGCCATGTAACCCTGTTTCTGCCTAAATGCCGAGTTCGGGGGTTGTCACATTTAGTCTTTTTTCAGTTTATACATTTTGCGGGACTACCATACTCTATTTTACTGTGCTGACTCAAATGGTGGTACTAAATTCATAATATGAAAAGTATTACCTCCTCATCACTACTAAAAAAGCCCGATTTTAGATTCTTCACTTCTGCTGGTATGGTAGATTTTTGCACTGACTTGGAGGCAGCACTTGATACTGCTTTTTCTGGTACCGATCCAAAAATATCCTGAAACAAAAACAAAAAATAAATAAAAATCAGATGAATTAACACAGAAGAAAAATAGATCGGTCTTTTATGCTTTGTTTAAAATCTGCCTCCTACTCCTAATCTGAAACTACTGTGGTTAGGGTCATCAGGACGGTTATAGCCCGAGGAACAGCCTCCTAGTGGCAATATCCATAGCCAAGGTAGCTGTCTCCAACTAAGATGTCGATCTTGGTAAGGTTATGTGTCTTTAGACTGGACATGTTAGACCTTTATAATAGATTAGAATACTTGCATGATTTTTTATTTAAAAAAAATACAGCAAATGAAACCAGCCCTCAAATAAAAAATGGGGGGGGGGGGGGGGGGGTTAGCGGTGATTATAAATAAAAACTAAAGTGCATTTAAGAAAAATTATAAAAAGATTCAAAAGCATCTACATTCATAGAAATAAATTATAGCATGCCTTAAATGAAGGTCCTAAAGGGATTTTCCCACAATACAAACCTCTACAGGGATAACTACTAATCACAAGAACAGGGGTCCCGTCCCTCCAAATGAACGGAGTGGAGGGTCATGCATGCCCACTGCCTCTCCATTTAGAGACGGACTGGTGTAGAAATGTGCATGCTCAAACTGCCAGTTCATTTTCGTTCTCATGATCATGGGGGGTCCCAGCTGTCAGACCACCACCAATCAGATATGTATCCTCTGTACTGTGGATCTGGTATACGTTCATATTGTAGGAAAACCCCTTTAACCACCTCAGCTCCCCTAGCTTAAACACCCTTAATGACCAGACCACTTTTTACAATTCTGCACTACACTACTTTCACTGTTTATTGCTCGGTCATGCAACTTACCACCCAAATGAATTTTACCTCCTTTTCTTCTCACTAATAGAGCTTTCATTTGGTGGTATTTCATTGCTGCTGACATTTTTACTTTTTTTGTTATTAATCGAAATTTACCGAAATTTTTGCAAAAAAATGACATTTTTCACTTTCAGTTGTAAAATAAAAAAAAAAAAACGACATCTATATATACATTTTTCTCTAAATTTATTGTTCTACATGTCTTTGATAAAAAAAAAAATGTCATAGCGTTTACAAACTATGGTACAAAAATGTGAATTTCCGCTTTTTGAAGCAGCTCTGACTTTCTGAGCACCTGTCATGTTTCCTGAGGCTCTACAATGCCCAGACAGTAGAAAAACCCCACAAATGACCCCATTTCGGAAAGTAGACACCCTAAGGTATTCACTGATGGGCATAGTGAGTTCATAAAACTTTTTATTTTTTGTCACAAGTTAGCGGAAAATGATGATTTTTATTTTATTTATTTTTTTCCTTACAAAGTCTATTATTCCACTAACTTGTGACAAAAAATAAAAACTTCCATGAACTCACTATGCCCATCACGAAATACCTTGGGGTGTCTTCTTTCCAAAATGGGGTCACTTGTGGGGTAGTTATACTGCCCTGGCATTTTAGGGGCCCTAATTTGTGAGAAGTAGTTTGAAATCAAAATGTGTAAAAAATGCCCTGTGAAATCCTAAAGGTGCTCTTTGGAATGTGGGCCCCTTTGCCCACCTAGGCTGCAAAAAAGTGTCACACATGTGGTATCGCCGTACTCAGGAGAAGTCGGGCAATGTGTTTAGGGGTGTCATTTTACATATATCTCGGTCAAATGCCAACTTTGTATAAAAAAAAATAATAATGGGAAAAGTTGTCTTTTGCCGAGATATTTCTCTCACCCAGCATGGGTATATGTAAAAGGACACCCCAAAACACATTGCCCAACTTCTCCTGAGTACGGCGATACCGCATGTGTGACACTTTTTTGCAGCCTAGATGCGCAAAGGGGCCCAAATTCCTTTTAGGAGGGCATTTTTAGACATTTGGATCCCAGACTTCTTCTCACGCTTTAGGGCACCCCAAGGTATTCAATGAGGGGCATGGCGAGTTCATCGAATTTTTTTTTTTTTTTTTTGGCACAAGTTAGCGGAAATAGATTTTTGTTTAGTTTTTTTATCACAAAGTCTCCCTTTTCGCTAACTTGGGACAAAAATTTCAATCTTTCATGGACTCGATATGCCCCTCAGCGAATACCTTGGGGTGTCTTCTTTCCAAAATTGGGTCATTTGTGGGGTGTTGGTACTGCCCTGGCATTTGAGGGTCTCCGCAATCATTACATGTATGGCCAGCATTAGGAGTTTCTGCTATTCTCCTTATATTGAGCATACGGGTAATGAGATTTTTTTTTTTTTCCGTTCAGCCTCTGGGCTGAAAGAAAAAATGAATGGCACAGATTTCTTCATTCGCATCGATCAATGTGGATGAAAAAAATCTCTGCCAAAAAAATAAAAAAGGAGGGGAAAGGCGTCTACCAGGACATAGGAGTTCCGCCCAACATCCAAACCACCTTAGCTCGTATGCCCTGGCAAACCCGATTTCTCCATTCACATCAATCGATGTGGATGAATAAATCATTGCCAGGATTTATTTATTTTTATATACAAAGTGTTTGCCAAAGCATATGAACACCGCCGCCCCCTCAGCTCATATGCCTCGGCAAACGTAACTTTTACTGCAGAGGAGAAATCTCATCTTGCAGCGCCGCATACACCGACTTTTGTGTAATCTGACAGCAGCGCAATGCTTCTGTCAGAATGCACATCAGTGCTGCAGCTAGTCGATCGGTTGGTCCACCTGGAAGGTAAGAAAAAACCAGGCCGCGACGCAATAAATTTATTAACTTTATAATAACATTTGAACGGAACATATAAACTTTATTTAACTTTTTTGCTTACTGGTGATTTTTTTTTTTGTTTTCTTTGTTTTTACCTTTATAGGACAAACCTCTCCTTCCCCATGGGACAAAGTGCAAAGCGCAAATCGCCCAAAGATGTGGCAAAGTACATTATGCACTTTGTCCCAGGTGAAAGGAGAGGTTTGCAGCAGCTCTGTGTGAATGGGCCCTAATAGCCCTGTGTGCCTGTCCTGTGAGATGCAATCCCTATGCTAAGTGTACCTGTGGGTGGTACTTCCGGAAACACTCCCCTAAGCATAGGGCAGGGTGGTCAGGGCAGTCAGGAAAGAAATAGCGGGTGTCACGCCTTATTCCACTCCTGCTACAGACACAACATTTTTTTCGGGGTGGCACTTGGGTTGAGGTACCAGAAACAACATTGGGGAAATGTCGCTCGTGTAGACGGCTCACTACACTGGTGGATGGGGCCACGGAACCTCCTGGATACAGGAGGTTCTCGATGATCTCTTCCTGAAATTTGAGGAAGGATCCTGTTCTCCCAGCCTTACTGTAGAGAACAAAACTATTATACAGAGCCAATTGAATTAAATATACAGACACCTTCTTATACCAGCGTCTGGTTCTGCGGGAAACTAAATACGGAGACAACATCTGGTCATTGAAGTCCACCCCTCCCATGAGCGCATTATAGTCGTGGACACAGAGGGGCTTTTCAATGACACTGGTTGCTCGTTCTATTTGTATTGTCGTGTCTGCGTGAATGGAGGAGAGCATGTAAACGTCACGCTTGTCTCTCCATTTCACCGCGAGCAGTTCTTGGTTACACAAGGCAGCTCTCCCCCCCCCCTTGCAAGACGGGTGGTAACGAGCCGTTAGGGGAAGCCCCGGCGACTTGGTCGCGCGGTGCCACAGCAGCCAATCTGTTCTAGGAACAAATGCCTGAAGAGGGGCACACTTGTGTAGAAATTGTCCACATAAAGATGGTACCCCTTGCAAAATAAGGGTGACACCTAGTCCCAGACTGTCTTCCCACTGCTCCCCAGGTAGTCAGGGCAACCGACCGGCTCCAGGGTCCGATCTTTACCCTCATAGATCCGAAATTTGTGGGTAAAGCCTGTGGCCCTTTCACAGAGCTTATACAATTTGACCCCATACCGGGCGCGCTTGCTTGAGATGTATTGATTGAAGCCAAGGCGCCCGGTAAAATGTATAAGGGACTCGTCTACGCAGATGCTTTGCTCAGGGGTATACACATCTGCAGATTTGGTGTTGAAGTGGTCTATGAGGGGCCGAATTTTGTGGAGCTAAAGTGCAGAATGGCCTCAAATCGTGCCCTGGACATGGCAGCTGAGAACACGGGCATGTGATGAATTGGGTTTGTGGACCAATATGACCGCAATTCATGCTTTTTGGTTAGACCCATGTTGAGGAGAAGGCCCAGAAATGTTTTTAATTCGGAAACTTGGACGGGTTTCCACCGGAAAGGCTGGGCATAATAGCTTCCCGGGTTGGCGGCTATAAATTGAGTGGCATATCGATTTGTTTCTGCCACAACTAAGTCCAACAGCTCCGCAGTCAAGAACAGCTAAAAAAAATCCCAGGGCCGAACCGATCTGAGCGGTCTCAACCCGGACTCCAGACTGGGCGGTGAAAGGGGGAACTAATGGTGCGGCTGAAGTTGGGGGCCAATCAGGGTTTGCCAGCACCTCAGGGACTCTAGGGGCTCTACGGGCCTGTCTGTGCGGTGGCTGCGACGGGGTAACTACTGCACGTGCCACCGTACCAGCTTCAACTGTCATTCTGGTGCTCGCCACTTCACCATGTTGTACGGCAGTGTTGGTACTACGTCCAGGGTGAGCTGCGCTGCTGGTGTATGCCTCACCACGTAATCCGACAGCGCCAGCCCCACTCTGCTGCCCTTGAAGCGGATCCTGCGCAACTTGTGGTGTAGCAACACGGGGCCGGGTACGCCTGGTGGTATCAGGGACCTCAACCTCCTCGTCTGAACTTTGGGTCAGACTGCCACTGCTTTCTACAGGTTCATATTCTGACCCGCTGGATTCGTCAGATGAGGGTTCCCATTCCTCATCCGACTGGGTCAGAAGCCTGTAGGCCTCTTCAGAAGAATACCCCTTGTTTGCCATTTGGTCAACTAAATTTAGGGGGTATTCCCTGAGACTACCCAAGAAAAAAAGCAAGCCTGTCTTACAAATGGGAGGCTAGCGAAGTACCGGAAGCCACTGCGATTGATAAAAAATATCAAAATTGTTTTTTTTATTGCCGCAGCGCTTGTGAAGTGATTGTGCAGTGATCAAAAAAATATTAATTTTTTGTCGCTGCGGCGGGGCGGGCGTGGGTGAACGCACGTGTGGGCGACCGATCAGGCCTGATCGGGCAAACACTGCGTTTTAGGTGGAGGGCGAACTAAGGTGACACTAATACTATTATAGATCTGACTGTGATCAGTTTTGATAACTTACAGATACAATGCTGATTAGCGATATGCTAATCAGCGAATCAGTGATTGCGGTGTGGTGGGCTGGGCGCTAAACGTTCGCTAACTACCTAACCAAGGGGCCTAAACTATCCTAAAACCTAACAGTCAATACGAGTGAAAAAATGAGATTTTTGTGAACTCACCTTGTAAAATCTCTTTCTCGCTTTATTCATTGGGGGACACAGGACCATGGGTATAGCTTGCTGCTGCCACTAGGAGGCGACACTAGGCTGAAAGCTGTTTGCTCCTCCCCTGCAGGCTATACCCCCTCCAGCCTGGAGAGAGCATATCAGTTTGTGCTTCAGCAGTAGGAGAAACATACCGAAACAAAACAAAAACAGGAAGACCACAGTCCAACAAAACAACCGAACCGGACCCCAGTCCCAACCGGCAACTTGGACCACTGGTCTCAGTAGAAACCAACAACAATGGGTGGGTGCTGTATCCCCCAATGAATAAAGCGAGAAAGAGATTTTACAAGGTGAGTTCACAAAAATCTCGTTTTCTCGCTCATATCATTGGGGGACACAGGACCATGGGACGTCCTAAAGCAGTCCCCGGGGTGGGAAACCACTGACTCCACATCCCACAGGTGAGACACTACACTGCGGCCTGTAAGATCCGTCGGCCAAGAGCAGCATCCGCCGATGCGAACGAATGCACTTTGTAAAACTTGGTGAAGGTGTGCAACGAAGACCAAGTTGCTGCCTTACACAGTTGAGACGCCGAAGCGTGGTGAAAGTGTGCCCAAGAAGCCCCGACCGCCCTGGTCGAGTGAGCCGTGATACCAGGTGGAGGAACCCTGCCCTTGGAGAGGTAGGCCTCGTGGATGGCCAATCTAATCCACCGAGCAATCGCCACCTTGGATGCCGCCAAAACTTTACGAGGACCCTCCGGAACCAGGAACAGGGAGTCCGCTCGCCTAAAGGAGGCCACCGCGGCCAGGTAGATCCGTAAGGCCCGCACCACATCCAAACGATGAAGCGCCACTTCCCTAGGATGGGAAGGTTTAGGGCAAAGCGAAGGGAGGACAATGTCCTCATTGACATGGAAAGCCGACACCACCTTCGGCAGAAACGACGGCACCGTCCGGAGCACCACCTTATCCTGATGGAACACCAAGAAGGGCTCCTTGCACGACAGTGCCGCCAGTTCTGACACCCGACGTATGGACGTAATGGCAACTAGGAATGCGACCTTCCATGACAACCTGCGGAGGGAGACTTCTCGCAGGGGTTCAAACGGCTCGGACTGAAGTGCAACCAGCACCAAATTCAGATCCCAGGAATGCTACGGTGGCCTATATGGAACCGCGGTGTGCGCAACACCCTGCATTAAAGTCTTGACCGGGCCCAGCACCGCCAGCGTACGCTGGAAAAATATTGAAAGGGCCGAAACCTGTCCTTTCAATGAACTCAGGGCCAGACCCAGCTCCAAACCCGCCTGAAGAAAGGCCAACACCGTAGGGAGGGAAAACCTCCTAGAGGGGAGGTCCCTGTCCTCACAGAATTTTAGGAACGACTTCCACGTACGATAGTAGATTTTCGCGGAGGAGGGCTTCCGAGCCCTAATCATCGTGCGAACGACCGCATCCGAGAAACCCCTTTTCTTCAGCAGGAAGGTTTCAATAGCCACGCCGTCAAACGCAGCGTATGTAAACCCTGGTGGAAGACTGGGCCCTGTGAGAGCAGGTCGGGCCTGAGTGGAAGAGGCCACGGCGCGTCCCCCAGGAGCAGAACGAGCTCCGAGTACCAAGCTCGGCGCGGCCAGTCTGGGGCAATCAGGAGCGTTTGAACACCCTCCATCCTGATTCTGCGAAGAATCCGCGGTAGGAGCGGCAGCGGCGGGAACACGTACAGAAAACTGAAGTCGTCCCACGGTGCCACGAGTGCGTCTACGTCGTAGGCCATCGGATCCCTTGCGCGAGACAGGAAGCACGGGAGTTTGTGGTTCAACCGAGATGCCATTAGGTCCACTTCCGGGCGACCCCACCGGAGACAAAGGTCCTCGAACACCTCCGGGTGGAGAGCCCACTCCCCCGAGTCCACCGTCGTACGGCTGAGGAAATCCGCCGTCCAATTGTCCACGCCCGGGATGAAGATCGCCGATACCACTGGGACATGGGCTTCTGCCCACTGCAGAATCCTCGCGGCCTCGTCCATCACCGCTCCGCTGCGCGTCCCCCCCCTGGTGATTGATGTAGGCAACCGCTGTGGCGTTGTCCGACTGTATCCTGACCGGACGGCCCCGCAAATCGATGGTCCAATGGCAAAGGGAGAGGTAGATGGCCCGGAGCTCCAGGATATTGATGGGCAGTTTGGACTCCGACAGAGACCAGACTCCTTGGGCTGTCCGAGTACCGAAGACCCCTCCCCAACCACGGAGGCTGGTGTCGGTCGTAATCACCGTCCATGACACCGGCAGGAACGACTTCCCTGACGACAGGTGGTCCGAAACCAACCCCCAGGCGAGAGCCTCGCGAACAGGCTGAGACAGCGAGATCCTGAGGTCCAGTGAATCCCGGGACTTGTCCCAGGAGGACAGGATGAGCCGCTAAAACTCCCTGGTGTGGAACTGGGCGAACGGTACCGCCTCGAATGAGGCCACCATCAGCCCCAGAACTCGCATGCAGTTGCGAATGGATACCTTGCGACGCGGGGTGAGCAGAACCACTGCATTCTGAATGTCCGATCTCTTGTCCAGAGGGAGACGCACCACGGCCGCCTCGGAATCCAGAGTCATACCCAGGAACCTGATCTGAGTGGTCGGAGACAGGCATGACTTCCTTCGGTTGAGAATCCAACCAAAGCGAGTGAGCGTGCTCATCGTAATCCGAAGGCTGTCTGCGCATTGCGACGCTGACGGGGCTTTGACTAAGATGTCGTTCAGGTATGGGAGAAGGGTAATGCCTCTGGACCGCAGAATCCCCAGAAGGGGTGCCAGAATCTTCGTGAACACCCGCGGGGCCGTCGCCAGACCGAATGGCAGAGCGACGAACTGGAAGTGATCCGACTGGATGGCAAATCGGAGGAAACATTGGTGCAAGGTAGCGATAGGTATGTGGAGATACGCATCTTGCACGTCCAAAGACGCCATGTGCTCCCCCTGCACCAATGCGGCCACAACGGAACGAAGAGATTCCATTCTGAACCTCTGAACCCGTAGATAGCGGTTCAGAAGTTTGAGGTCCAGCACCGGTCTCACATCGCCCTCCTTCTTGGGGACCACAAACAGGTTGGAATAAAAACCTGTGAAACGCTCTTCCGGAGGCACCGGAGAAATCACCCCCCGCAGAAGTAGGGACTGGACGGCGTTCAAGAAAGCCGCGGCCCGGACGGGATCCCTGGGAGGCTGGGAAAGGAAGAAACGGTTGGGGGGAAGGGACCTGAATTCTATTTTGTAGCCCGAAGAAACTACCTCGAGCGCCCATGCGTCCGGAATGTGGGCGTGCCAAATGTCCTGGAACAGGAGAAGACGCCCCCCCACCTGAGCGGGTGGGGACAAACCTTCATGCAGAAGGCTGCTTACTTGGCGCTGTGCGAGGTTGCTGGGCACGCGGACGCCAGGCCTGCTGGGGCTTAAAGGACGGGCCTTTCCGCCGATCCTGGTTGGGTGGTCCCGCCGCGGAGGTGGGAACTGAACGGGTGCCTGAGAAACGGCGAAAGGACTGGAAGCGCGAAGACGCAGACCTGGACTGAAAGGGACGCTTCGCTTTGGGTTGGGGCAGATGGGTGCTTTTTCCACCCGTAGCTTCTGAGATTATTACATCCAGTTTCGGGCCAAGAAGCCGAGCCCCAGAAAACGGAAGCTTTAAGAGAGAGCGTTTAGAGGAAGAATCAGCCTTCCAGGCCTTGAGCCATAACTCCCGGCGGACCGAAGTGGTGAGAGCTGAGGCACGGGCAACCATCGACCCAGCATCCAGTGCCGCTTCACAGATATATTTCCCCGCATGGGAAATTTGGAGCGCAGACAACTCGAGTTCAGCAGGCGGGAGGTTGGACAAAATGTCCTGGCTCAACCGGAGGGACCACTCCGAAACCGCCTTGGCTACCCAGGCGGATGCGAAAATCGGACGCAGTGCCGAACCGCTCGCCGTAAAGATTGACTTGGAGAGCGACTCTACGCGACGGTCCACCGGATCCTGGAGTGAAGAACCATCCGCTATCGGAATGGTCGTAGATTTCGCCAGGCGAGCCACCGGCGGGTCCACCTTCGGCGGGGAGGACCATTGGTCCACGGTCTCGCGTGGGAAGGGGTAGAGAAGGTCTAGACGTTTTGGGATAACAAAACGCAAACCCGGCTGGTCCCAAGCCTTGTTAACCACAATAGAAAAATCTTCGTGTAACGGGAACGCCTTGGGGGTCTGTTTCGCACGCAGAAACGACACCCCTTGTTGGCTAGTGGAGGGAAGGTCCTCCTGAACCCGGAAGGTGTCCCTTATCGCCGAAATCAGGCTATCCACCATGGAAGCAATCTGAGAAGAGTGCTCCAGGTCCATATCCGCATCCGAATCCCCAAGCTCGCCCTCAGACAGTGCGTCGCCTAACAGGGAGGACGCCTGTGACTGGGATCCAGGAGCAGGGGGGGATGCTGAGGCGTCAGAGGAGGAACGGTTGCCTGCTCTGGGGCGCTTACTAGGAGGTCTGCCTCTGGTTTGCGTGCAATGCGGTTGCGCGGATTGCACCGGTGGCGATTTCTCCACTAAACGACCCAGCAATGAAAGGGTGGAATGGGAGATCTTAGAGAGGTCCTCCACTGCCCGTGACAGAGACCTAGCCCAGTCTGGTTCCCCCTGAACAGGACGATCTAAGGCTTCTGTGGGCTGCAGTGGTCTGGGGGGATTGCTCTGCGCAGGCTTCTGACAAGCCGAGCAGTGATAGTGACTGGCCCCGAGGGAATTTAGCTGAACACACGGAACAGGCATAGTAAGTGGTCCTACAGGTTGTCTGAGGGGGGTCAGTGGCCGGGTCAGACATGGTCAGATCTCCTGCTGGACGGGGTATCTATCTCCTACCAGAACGGAGCGAGAGCCACGGTCCTGTGTCCACCACGCTGCGCCGGGAGGAAGAGGAAGTTTCAGCAGGGCGGGATAATAAGCCCCGCCCCCTTAAGCCCGGGAGCGGCAGACTAATTGAAGTAGGGAATCTAGCGCCGCCCACCCCTGTGCACGTGACCGCAGCCGCGGCCAGCGTGCCTAATGTTCCCGACTAATATGTCCGCCCGCAGAGAGAGAGACAGTCCCCAACACCGGCCGTGCGGCTAACGAGGATCGCGGCGCCCCGCCAATGGATCATCTGCCCTGCGCAAATCCAAGTGCCGGCTGCGATCGCACTGAAACGGGGGGGGGGGGGGGCGGGGGGGGAAGGGGGCCCTGGTGCTGTGGGATGTCCGGCTCATCGGACGGGCCTGGGCATGTTGTCACACCGAGAGTGGGAGCCTGGGGGAAAGTGACTGCTGACTGAGAGGGGGAGTCACTTACCTATCTTCATCTGTGGTCTTCACCCTCAGATGCATCACCAGCAGGGCCACCCTACGACCGCTGGCACCAGGCGACAGGGGTCCGGGCAGAAGAGGGCTGAAGAGAGGGTGGTCCTGTAGCTGGGGGGAAGCAGGGGAGCGAGGCTGCCCTGGTCCGCTTTTCCTTCTTGGGGTGGCAAGGCGGTGAACAAGGTACACCGGCCAGCCTGCCGGGGATGCAGGGACGCAAGCGACCCTGGATCCCCAACCGGATTCTGGAAAAAAAAAATGAAAAAATAAAAAATAAAAATTATCATGCCACCCTGCCTCCTACGACACTAAGCTAAAAACTGATATGCTCTCTCCAGGCTGGAGGGGCTATAGCCTGCAGAGGAGGAGCAAACAGCTTTCAGCCTAGTGTCGCCTCATAGTGGCAGCAGCAAGCTATACCCATGGTCCTGTGTCCCCCAATGATATGAGCGAGAAAAAAAAAGTGACAGTTTACACTAATCACTTTTTTCCCTTTCACTAGGTGATTGACAGGGGCGATCAAGGGGTTAATTGGGGTGATGGGGGGTATGTGTGGTGTTTGGTGTGTACTCACTGTAGTGTCTGCTCCTCTGCTGGAACCAACCGACGAAAAGGACCAGCAGAGGATCAGAGAAGCCATTTAACACCTTATATTTATAAATATAAGGTGTTAAATGGCTTCTGATTCGGTTTTTTGAAAATCATCAGCCTGCCAGCCACGATCACTGTCTGGCAGGCTGATGACGAAATACTCCTCTAACTTTTGCCGGCCCGCGATGCGCGGGCCGGCTGTGAGCGTAATCTTGCGTCTCGCGAGATGACGCATAGATGCGTGACTCTGCCTGAGACAGCCGCCTCCGGACCACGATCCTGCGTTAGGTGGTCCGGAGACGGTTAAAGGGGTTGTCTCACTTCAGTAAATGGCATTTATCATGTAGAGAAAGTGAATACAAGGCACTTACTAATGTATTGTTTTTGTCCATATTGCCTCCCTGGCCGGCTTGATTAATTTTTCCATGCCATTATAAACTGCTCGTTTCCATGGCTACGACCACCCTACAATCCAGCACCAGTGGCCGTGCTTGCATAGTACAGAAAAAAATTCTATATTGTACAAGCACGGCCACTGCTACTGGATTGCAGCATGGTCGTAACCATGGAAACGAGCAGTTTATAATGTGATAGAAAAATAAATCCAGCCAGCAAAAGAGACAATATGGACAATAAAAATACATTAGTAAGTGCCTTGTATTAACTTTATCTACATGATAAATGCCATTTTCTGAAGTGGGACGACCCCTTTAATTATTCTATCCGTGCCTTTAGCCAACACTGAGCCATAGAACAGTATTTTCACATGTTAGGAAGCATTGGCCAAAAGAGTGAAAATGCTGGCCTTTTTTTCTGTTTGGAGCCTCCGTTGCAGGTTCCATAACATTAGATGGAAAACATAGTGCTGCATCCAAAATGTCGGACATCTCAGCAGTAACAGACTGTTTCCAATGGTCAATGGGGTCTGCTGTGTACCACTGGTGCCTGGCCGTAGCGCGACAGATCCAGCACAGCGTTGTGACTCCCATTATATTGCAGGCTTACATTACTTCAGCTTCTGTAAAACTACCGTATTTTTCGCCCCATAAGACGCACTTTTCCCCCCCCAAAAATCGGGGGGAAATGCCCCTGCGTCTTATGGGGCGAATGCGGACAATTTAACATCGCTGGATGCGATGTAGCTGTCAAGGAACCATGAACCAGACGTACAACAAGAGATACGTGGAAATAAGAAGGCTTTATTGCAAATCAAGCTGTAAGCAAAAGTCCAAACGGATGGCTAAACCGGAGCAGGGTCTTGCGAAGCCAGAGGTCAGGAACCAGAAGGGTAGTCAGACGAAGCCAGGATCAGGAACCAGAAGGGTAGTCAGACGAAGCCAGGATCAGGAACCAGCGGGGTAGTCAGACGAGGCCAGGATCAGGAACCAGAAGCAGCAGCAGTCTTAGAAGCATGTGCACACAGGAGGACCAAGCAAGGAACTGAAGCCACAGACCTCCTATATATATGAGCTAGGCATCCAGCTCCTCCCAGTGGGAAGGAGAAGCCGCAGGGTGGGAGGCTACAAGAAACCCAGAAACCAAGATGGCCGCCAGCACATGTCAAACGAAGGAGACAGCAGAAGGTAAGACCATGACAGTACCTCCCCCTCAAGGGCCCCTCCTCCGCGGAGTAAGGAACGGTTTCTGAGGGAAGCGTGCGTGGAAGGCTCGGAGCAAGGCAGGAGCATGGACATCTGCGGAGGGAACCCAGGAACGCTCCTCTGGACCATAACCACGCCAATGGACCAAAAACTGCAACCGACCGCGGACCAGGCGTGAGTCCAGGATATTGCTCACCTCATACTCCTCACGATTGCCCACTTGGACCGGACGAGGCCGAGGAACCGAGGAAGTGAAACGATTACACACCAATGGCTTCAACAGGGAGACATGAAACACGTTGGAGATCCGCATGCCAGGAGGAAGCGCAAGGGCATAAGCTACCGGGTTTACCCTGCGAAGCACTCGGAAGGGACCAACAAAGCGAGGCGCCAGCTTGGGAGTGGGCACTCGAAGGTTGAGGTTGCGGGTGGACAACCATACACGGTCTCCGACCTGGTAGGAAGGAGCGGGCGCTCGTCTGCGATCAGCCTGGAGTCTCTGGCGCTGCGCAGAGACCTCAAGGGACCTCTGGATCTGTACCCAAGAAGCACGTAGGACGGAAAGGTGATCCTCCACAGCCGGAATATCCTGGGGAGAGAATACCTCCGGTAACACGGCAGGTTGGAACCCATAATTGGCCATGAAGGGAGACGTCCCAGAGGAAGAGTTCACCGCCGTGTTCCTGGCAAACTCAGCCCAAGGCAGGAGGTCAACCCAATTGTCTTGGTGATCGGAGACATAGCAACAAAGGAATTGCTCCAAGGCCTGATTGGATCGTTCTGCGGCCCCATTGGACTGAGGGTGGTAGGCCGAGGAGAAAGACAGATGAATCCCCAACTGGGAGCAAAAGGCGCGCCAGAACCTGGACACAAACTGACTCCCCCGATCCGACACAATCTCCTTGGGCAAACCGTGCAACCGGAAGACCTCCCTGGCGAAAATCGTGGCCAACTCTTGTGCAGAGGGTAACTTCTTGAGAGGAACACAGTGGCACATTTTGGAAAACCGATCCACAATCATGAGAATGACCGTATGGCCTCGGGATGCAGGGAGGTCCACAATGAAATCCATCCCCAGGTGTGACCATGGGCGCTCCCCGGTGGCTATGGGTTGCAAAAGGCCCAACGGAAGGTGCCGAGGGGACTTACTCTGGGCACAAACGGAGCATGCCGCTACATATGCGGCGATGTCGGAACGTAGAGAAGGCCACCAGAACAGACGTGAAACAGCCCAGGACAGCTGATTCTTTCCAGGATGCCCCGCGGCCTTGGAGTTATGGTAGGTTCGCAACAACCGAGTGCGCAACTCCTCAGGCACAAAACATCTGCCGTTGGGTCTCCCAGAGGGAGCACCAGATTGAGCCGCCAAAATCTGCTCACCCAGGGGAGAGGTCAGGCTGGTGCGAATGGCGGCCAGGATCTGATTCGGAGGTATGACCGAAGTCGGAATCGACTCCTCCCCGGACAGCTCGGAGTACTGCCGTGATAAGGCATCCGCTCTGATGTTCTTGGAACCGGGTAGGTAGGAGACCACGTAATTAAAACGTGACAAGAACAGAGCCCATCTGGCCTGACGTGGTGTCAATCTCTTGGCCTCAGAAAGGTAGGTCAGATTCTTGTGGTCCGTCAGGATGAGAACCGGAACCACCGAACCCTCGAGCAAGTGCCTCCATTCTTTAAGGGCCTGCACGATGGCCAATAACTCCCTGTCACCAATCTGATAGTTGCACTCCGCGGAAGACAGTTTCCGGGAGTAAAACCCACAAGGAAGCAGAGGACCCTCTGGTGTTCTACGCTGAGACAGAAGGGCCCCTACTCCCGTCTCAGACGCGTCCACCTCGAGGACAAAGGGCAACCCAGGGTTGGGATGCGACAGAATCGGAGCCGACACAAAGGCGGACTTTAGAGCCTCAAAAGCTCGGATGGCCTCGAGCGGCCAGACCTGGAAATTACTGCCCTTCCTGGTCAGATCCGTGAGAGGCTTGGCTAGCATAGAAAAGTCCCTGATGAACTTCCGATAATAATTGGCGAAGCCCAAAAAGCGCTGCAGGGCACGAAGACCACTGGGCTGGGGCCACTGTAAGACAGCCGAAACCTTCTCAGGATCCATGGAGAACCCATCAGCGGAAATGATGTAACCTAAGAAGGTTACCTGGGATCGGTGAAATTCGCATTTCTCAAGCTTACCGAACAGCCTGTTCTCTCGTAACCGTTGCAACACTCGTCTGACATCCATAATGTGGGCCTCCATGGATTCAGAATATACCAAGATGTCATCCAAATAGACCACCACACACTGCTGCAACAGGTCACGGAAAACATCGTTGATGAATTCCTGGAAGACTGCGGGCGCATTGCACAACCCAAAGGGCATAACCAAGGATTCATAATGACCGGTCCTGGTGTTAAACGCGGTCTTCCACTCATCGCCCGCCTTGATCCTTACCAGGTTATATGCCGCCCTCAGGTCGAGTTTGGTAAAGACCGTGGCCCCTTTGAGGCGATCGAACAGCTCAGAAATCAAGGGTATCGGGTAAGCGTTCTTGATCGTGATGCGATTGAGACCCCTGTAATCGATGCAAGGCCTCAACTCACCGCCCTTCTTTTTCACAAAGAAAAATCCAGCCCCTGCCGGGGACGAGGATTTGCGGATGTGTCCGCGTGAAAGCGCCTCCCTCACGTACTCCTCCATGGCCTCATTCTCCGCTACCGACAGTGGATAGACCTTGCCACGAGGAGGAACGGCACCAGATTGTAACTCTATGGCACAATCGTATGGGCGGTGCGGAGGTAGGGCAACCGCGCGCACCTTATCGAATACATCCCGGTACTCTTCGTATTCAGGAGGCAACAGAGAGTCCGAGGAAGTACACAGCAACTTGACAGGCCCATGGATGCAACTAGCCCCACACTGCGGTGACCACGAGAGGATCTCGGCCGATCTCCAATCGAAAGTCGGATTATGCTTCTGGAGCCAGGGGTACCCCAAGACCACCGAGTAGTGTGGAGACGAAATAACCTGGAGACAGACCGACTCTCTGTGAACAGCACCAATGGCTATTCCCACTGGAAGGGTCTCATGAGTCACGTGTGGCGGCAGAAGGGGTCTGCCGTCTATCGCCTCAAGAGCCAGTGGGGAACCTCGAGGCTGCAGAGGAATGGAATTGGCGGCAGCGAACACACTATCAATGAACAAACCACCAGCACCAGAGTCCACCAACGCCTGGGTCGTCACCGAGCCCCCGACCCAGGAGAGGACAACAGTGATCAGTGGTTTGTCAACACGGGAAACCGGGGACGAGGAAACTCCACCCAAGATCTGCCCCCGACAGGATCTCAGGTGCGAGCGTTTCCCGGACGGTTCGGACATGCCAACCGAAAATGCCCACCGAGACCACAGTACATGCATCGGCCCTCGCGTCTCCGGAGTACCCTCTCCCCCTCGGTCAGGCGAGCAAACCCCAGCTGCATGGGTTCACCCCCAGACAAGTCATCCCCAGGAGGCGTGGGAGGAGAGGGAGGCACGGGTGGGACAGCAAACGTAGGCGCCAATCTGTTAGAAGACCTCCGCAGGCTCTCCTTAAAGGAAGGTCTCTCCCTGAGTCTGGTGTCAATCAAAATCAGGAAAGAAATAAGAGACTCGAGCTCCACTGGTAGGTCCTTAGCTGCAACCTCATCCTTCAAGGCATCCGAGAGACCATGAGAGAAAGCAGCGACCAGAGCCTCATTATTCCAGCCCACCTCTGCTGCCAGGGTACGAAACTCAATGGCGTATTCAGCTACGGATCGTGAACCCTGTCTGATGGACATAAGGAGCTTCGCAGCAGAGGCAGCACGAGCCGGCACATCGAATACCTTACGAAGAGAAGCAACAAAACCGGAAAACTCGGCAACCACCGGATTGTTGTTCTCCCATAAAGGGCTGGCCCAGGCCAAGGCCTTGTCCGAGAGCAGCGAGATCAAGAAGCCCACCTTTGATCTCTCAGTAGGAAAGGCATGTGGCAGCAACTCGAAATAAATGCCCACCTGGTTAAGGAAACCTCGGCACTGAGTTGGCTCTCCCTCAAAGCGCTGTGGAAGGGGGGCAGAACCGGTCATACCCCGAGACACCGCAGGCGCAGCAACAGGTGTCTGGGTAGACTCTGGCGCAACAACCGGAGCGGCAGTAGGAGCGGGCCCAGAAGCGACAACCGACCCATCGGCAACGGAAGCGAAATGAGCCGTGCGTTCAAGCAGGGTTTGCAACGCCACAGCGAACCGACCCAACAGGTGATCCTGCTGATCAAGTCTGGCAACCAGCGTAGGTAGCGAGGATGGCCCTGTACCGTCAGAATTCATGGCTTGGTCCTAATGTCAAGGAACCATGAACCAGACGTACAACAAGAGATACGTGGAAATAAGAAGGCTTTATTGCAAATCAAGCTGTAAGCAAAAGTCCAAACGGATGGCTAAACCGGAGCAGGGTCTTGCGAAGCCAGAGGTCAGGAACCAGAAGGGTAGTCAGACGAAGCCAGGATCAGGAACCAGAAGGGTAGTCAGACGAAGCCAGGATCAGGAACCAGCGGGGTAGTCAGACGAGGCCAGGATCAGGAACCAGAAGCAGCAGCAGTCTTAGAAGCATGTGCACACAGGAGGACCAAGCAAGGAACTGAAGCCACAGACCTCCTATATATATGAGCTAGGCATCCAGCTCCTCCCAGTGGGAAGGAGAAGCCGCAGGGTGGGAGGCTACAAGAAACCCAGAAACCAAGATGGCCGCCAGCACATGTCAAACGAAGGAGACAGCAGAAGGTAAGACCATGACAGTAGCGTACGCTGGGGCCGGGGGAGGGACTGGAGGAGGAGCTGGGGGCCGGGAATAGCGGCGGGGCGGTGCAATCAATGTACTATAGCCCCGCCCCGCCGCTCCGATATACTAATATTAAATGTCTTATTCGATTAAAATATATTAGATATGCCCCCTCACTCCTATATTGCTAATTGTACCTTAAATCCTATTCCTAGCTTCTGTAATGCAGGACGGGCGGGCGGCAGCGTGACTCCTTGATGTCACGTGCCTGCGCCGCCTACTTTATGAATGAAGCAGGCGGCGCAGGCAAGTGACGTCAGCGAGTGACGCGCCGGCCGCCCGGCCTGCATTACAGAAGCTAGGAATAGGATGTAAGGTACAATTAGCAATATAGGAGTGAGGGGGCATATCTAATACATTTTAATCGAATAAGACATGTAATATTAGCACTGGGGGCGGCAGAGGCGGCGGCGGGTGGGTGAGCTGATCTGTAGATGGCACAGTTAAGGGGGGGGGGGGGGGTGTCTGTGGATGCCACTGTTATGGGCTGGGGGGCTGTGGATGCCACTGTTTTGGGCTGGGGGGCTGTGGATGGCACATATATAACAGTGCCATCCACAGATCCCCCCCCCCCCTGTAACAGTGCCATCCACAGATCCCACCCCCCCCCCTGTAACAGTGCCATCCACAGATCCCCCCCCCCCTGTAACAGTGCCATCCACAGATTTCCCCCCCCCCCCCCCCCCCCCCCTGTAAAGTGCCATCACAGAATCCCCCCCCCTGTAACAGTGCCATCCCAGATCCCCAATCCCCCACCCCCTGGAACAGTGTGTCAGTACTCATGCCACAAGATCCCCCCCACCTGTAACACGTGCCTCCACAGATCCCCCCCCCTATAACAGGTGTA